>NC_041232.1:54349696-54350256 GCF_002837175.3 Physeter macrocephalus | reverse complement strand
CGCGCCCGTTTCTGGAGCTCCTTTACGCGGCGCGCTTAATCCCCTCTCCTCGCGCCCCAGGAAGCAAAGAGGCAAAAAAAAAGTCTCTTGTCTCTTCGGCAGCTCCGCGCCAGTTTCTGGAGCTCCTTTAAGCGGCGCGCTTAAACACCTTCCTCGCGTACCAGGAAGCAAAGAGGGAAGAAAAGGTCTCTTGCCTCTTCGACAGCTTCAGACTTCAACCAGACTCCCTCCCAGCCAGCCGTGGCACACTAACCCCTTCAGGCTGTGTTCACGCCGCCAACCCCAGTCCTCTCCCTGGGATCCGACCGAAGCCCGAGCCTCAGCTCCCAGCCCCCGCCCGCCCCAGCGGGTGAGCAGACAAGCCTCTTGGGCTGGTGAGTGCCGGTCGGCACCGATCCTCTGTGCGGGAATCTCTCCGCTTTGCCCTCCGCACCCCGCTGCTGCGCTCTCCTCCGCGGCTCTGGAGCTTCCCCCTCCGCCACCCACAGTCTCCGCCCGCGAAGGGGGTTCTTGTGTGGGAACCTTTCCTCCTTCACGGCTCCCTCCCACTGGTGCAGGTC
>NC_041232.1:54332655-54349196 GCF_002837175.3 Physeter macrocephalus | reverse complement strand
TCTGTGAGGAGGAAGGTGATCTCCGCGTCTTACTCTTCCTCCATCTTGCCTGCTCCCCTGCAGAGTTTTCTGAGGTAGAGGAGAGAACAAATCTACTATCTCCAGGATTATAAGCAGACAGGACAAGAAAGAAAGCTATAAAAATGGACAGATCTCAACATAAACAACACAAACATGCAGGTCAGGAAGTAAGAGAAATAAGTGAGGTGTTGATATCAGTGCAGATAACATGACAGTTACCCATGAATACAAGATATAATAGATATAAGATGATTCAGAAGTTTCATAACATTATAGATAAAAGGCATTACTATGGCAAAGTTGAAACTACTACATTAAATTGTTCTCATATATCTCTGAAGATATGAGTAACTGTAGACAATAGATTCTATCACTATTGGATGCAGCAGAGTAGAGTAGCCTCTAAGCTGAGAATGGATAGTCCTTACTAAAATAAAGGGGGGAAAAGAATGTCCATGAAGGAAAGGTATTATAAGCAATTCTGGGGTCAAAATGCATTTGGTTGTAGTTGGAGGAGATCACTCTTGTCTTGAAGAATACCTTTTCCTTAGACAGATGATAAGAAATGATCTAGGAGTAGAAATTATATAAAATCTACTAGTAAACAAGCTGGAGGCTTTTGAAATTCATGAAAAATGAAAGTGAATTTGGTCTGTATCCCAGGATAACATAAAATGTACTGTACCTAGGAGTTTAAAGAATAGACATATTTTATATACAATATAGCTTCTGCCATTATTTTCTGAGGCTGTCATTTGGAGGATTAAGAAAATATAAGGAACAAAATGAACTACAAATATAACTATATTCATTTTAAAATGCTGAATCTTTGAAAAAAAAGCTTCTCCCTGATAATTATGGTAATAGAATTTCAGAGAAGAATGCATGTCTCTTCATAGCCACATTCTTCCGGGGAGCAGACGTGTCCTGTACTCTCCCCAGCTAAGGTTAATTCTATTGGGCAGCTGGATTTTATTTATCACATAATCGGAAGTATATTTGAAGGGAGAATTAAGGGACATACTTTATGTAAGATTGTGTTTAAATACAGTCAAGTCCAGTATGGAAAGTAAACGTAAACACAAATGACATGTGTTGGCAATAGTCACTTTGAACTCATTGAGCTCTTTTAGGAATAACAGGCTATTCAAATAGCCTCTCACTGAAATCGCTGTATATCTTTAGTTTAAGAATAGATGGAATGAAATGGTACTCAGTTAATTTAGAACGTAAGATTCAATTACTGAAAATAAAATGAATTAGGTTTCTATTTATGAAACTACTCAAGGTCCTGATTTAAATCAAATAAACTAGAAGAATCTCGATGCTCATGTTTTTAACATGTTTTTTTAAAATCTCATCAAAAACGAATTAGAGGTAGGATAGTGATGGTACGTGAGTAAGTTGGAAGGAAACGGTTCTGTATCTTCTATCCAGTGTCATATTTGTATGTTCCAGTCACTCAAATTAATGTGTACTGGGTATCAAATATTCCCACATTCCTTCTCCAGTAGTTATGTTCCATCTCGAATTCCCTCTTCCTTGCTCTCTATATCCTTAAGTTTTATCCATAAGATGCAGCAAGTGTCACTCAAACTCTGAGAGGCCTGTTCTGGCTACTTGTTCTTGTGGGATTATTTTTCTCTTCTAAAAACCTAGAATACTATCACACATATTAGGTATATGTCATTATTATTTAAAACTTTGTATAATTATTTGATGGTTTTGAGTATGCATCATCTTCCCAAAGACGCACAAGCAACAAATATTTCTGAGATGACTAAATGGTCAACAAATAGAAATGTACTATAATTAACCAATCAGGAAATATTTACTGAAAAATCTACTATATGAAATTACTAGGTAGAAGTTGTTTTCTTGACAGAATTCTCATCTATATCAATAAATGAATGATTCTTTAGTAGTAAATTTTCTTCACAGCCTGAGGGATACTAGACATAGTCTTTTTCTCCAAAGGTCATCAGTTAGAAAGGTATAAATGTTATTTTATTAGTGTTTTAATTTTCTTTTTTTGATTATTGAGAGGATGAACATTTTTAATGTTCATCCTCTCAATGATATTTATCATTATTCTCCATTCTACTCCATAGTGGAAACAAACATTACATCTTATGATTGTATTTGAGAGAAAACACATCCTTCTCCATTTCTTGTTATTTTTCCCATACTCTAGATTTTCATTAGATCTGGTCAAGAAAGACCAGATGTCCCCATAAGACTCACTCCTCTTATTACTAAATGTTTCCCATGATTCTCTGAGAGCTCATCAACTTTCACTCTCCCCTGGGCCCTCTTCATTTGATGTGTATATCGTGGATTTTACCAGTTTTCAGAGAATAAGATTGCCTCAGAGTTAAAGTCAAATGAATGTGCAAAATTTCCTGTAGGAGAATAATTAAGTCAATACTAGATAGCTTAAAAACAACCTTGAACATGAGGGTGGAAAGAAAGATGAATATGTTAGAAAGAGAAGTAAGGACCTAAAAAAAGTTATAATTTGAACATCTAGAAAGAAGCTTAAAATTTAAATTTACCATTGGTGGATTATGAGCCTAGGCTCCCTTTTGTGTTAAACAATGACCATATTAGTGCCTGGCCAAATTTCCCCACAGGGTTTATTGCAAGGATCCAATGAGAAAACATCATAAATCTGCAAAGTCTCAGAACTTAAATATATGTTAGATGTGATTAAGTATTGAATGATTAAAGCAAAATCATGGGAGCATAAGTTGGAAGGAAAAGTGATACAAAATCTTTCCATCATATCTATGGTAATAAGCAGGAACACAAGGAATTAAAAGTTGGCAGCTTTAACTGTCATGTTTATTCTTGGTTGTTCTAATGAAACACAATCTTCTTTCATATCTCTCAGCATGAGATGGGTAAATTCAATGGGATACTTGATACTTTTCTATGCAAGTTACATCTGTTACGATTTTTAGCATCTGACACCAAGGTTGTTAGTTTCATTTCAGAACCATAAAAGAAGATGTGGTATGTTGTGTTCTTGGCAGAGCTGGGTCAAGACTCATCTCCAACTGCCGTTCTCTGGGGGGTGAGCCTAAAGGGTTCCTATGGAGCAGAATTATTTCAGTAAAGCCTATTGCCATTTAGTCTTTGGGAAACAGAAGAAGGTATACCATTCCTCTGCTCCACTCTCTAGAGTCTGAACTAGTGTTATCATTTGGGGAATACATTTGCCAATTATTTCTAAACACAAAATGTTATTTGCATAAAGCAAATCTTCAATTACTCTTGAGGGGAGAAATGTAGTCTAGTGTTGTTTTCTGCTGCATCTAACGCAATGCAGCATTTAAGAGGAGCTTATGGTGGGAGAGTTGGAGTTGCTCAGCTTGGGAAAGGAAGGAACTCAAAAGTCAGATCAAGAAAGTTCTAGATAATCACTGGATGCATGTTATTTCAGTTATATTTGCCCTGATTATAAAGGGAAAACAATCACAAGGGGAGATTCCAAAAGTGTCAGTATCTTCAAGAATTTAAGGTACTGGCATCTGCCAGGGAAAATGATATAATGCACAGGAACCACAGAAAGAAGGCACTGGGGAGAATATACCCAGACTAGAATCAACCTTAACAATTATCTTTTGAATATATTTCATGAAAAAAATTTTTTCCAAGATTTAAAAGAAAATGGAGCAAAAAGATATCAAATGGGAATGAAGGAAAGAATTAAATGGTTTATAGTAAAAAGAGGCCATGATAAAAGTCAAAGGTGACACTGCCTAAGTTCTGGAGTAGACATATTTGTAGTCTGGATAGGAAACTCTCATCTTCATCTGGGAGTCAGATTTAATTTTGGGAGAGTTACTGGGCAGAAAACAAAATGTACCCTACAAGACAGAACAGCCTAGAGATGAGGATCATCACTGCTCCAGTACAGGAGGACCTGTCTTCAGTGAGAATGGTGCCCCTCTCTCCAGGTTCTGTTTCAGGAGGGCCTCAGAGCAAAAACAGCTGAGCTGTGAAACAGAACTCTGTCCTTTTTGGACCACTCAACGTTAATATTATGGTTGGGTTGTTTTGCCCTGGAAAAAGATTTCTCATTGGGGCAGGTTGTTCTAATTAGGAGAGGTGAGATACGCAGTAATCAGGGCAGCAAAAGCAAAGGGTCTTTATTCACTGGGGCTCTTAGCACGAAATCTGGCTCTACGTGTTTCAGCAAACGTCAGCCCGGTTTATGTTTGAATGAAATCCAGACACAACTATCTTCATATTTCTTGGAACTTGGCACCAGTACTATTGAATTATTTGTTATTTTCACCAATTTCCACTGCTCTTTTCAGTATTTACTAGTAAAACCCTGTTTGGTTCAGAGATACATAGCAAGTTAATAAAGAAACTAGAAATATTCTCACTTTTTCACGGACTCTTAGAAGAAATTAGTTTATATTGACTATGCAGAGTTTTGAGAGATGATTATGCACAACTCTTCCAACTTTGCAACATGATACATGTTGGCAGCTTGAAGGCCACAGTGAGAGTATTCACACCAAAGAAATTGGGAAATGCTAGATATCAGCGTTTTCCCCCAAGAGACAGAGAGCCAGTTCTTAAATGTCTACCAGTGTACAACTGATGATAGGTGATGGCAGCTAGAAAGGATCAGATATGTCAATCACCAAAGCCTGCAGTCAAATTGAGGTCACTGATGCAAGACATGTCAGGCCAATAAATAATCTAAAAAATGTTTAATGTAGGAGACTATTCTTCAAACACCAATAAACATATAAATAAATAAATTCAAACAAAACTGTGGCTAATTACATAGTTATAAGAGAAAAAGCAATGCTTATCTTTACATTGCACCTATATCCTCATATAGCAGTTTGCAGAGTACAGAGAGCAACATCATCTTAATTGTTACAACAGTAGAACTAATCATACTGAAAGTTATTATTTTCCGTATTTTACAGGGGAGAAATCTTAGGCTCATTAAGGTTAAATGTTGCCCAAGGTCAGATAGCTGGTATATGACATAAACAAGAGTAACATTTTTCAGTTGATTTTTATACTATTTGGGGTCAGAGGATATTATGTATATTACAACTCAAATGTTTTCCTGGAAGTCAACTATTTTTATTTCAATACTGTTCTTGGCTCATTTTATTTTCTTAGGTATGTGTGAGGAGATGAGCCACAACCCCATGCTCATCCCTCTTCTACTGCACATGCTCAGCTTCATTGAGGTTCCGCACTGGTTGTCCACCAGATGTTCAATGTTATCTCCCTACTGAAGGATGTAACAAAACCCCAGAGAGTAAAATGATGGCAATCTGTCAACCAGTTATCACTATTTTTTTTTTCATTTTCCATTATTCTCCACCTTATGTCACTGTTTTTATTGTATGAACTGCTCATTGTTTATTTCTGCTCATTTCTTTCATCCCTGTTTTTAATTTAAATGACATTCAAAAGCTGAGAATATTCTTCAGAGCAAAGCTACACTTGTCTCCAGTAAAGAGAAATACAACAAGGACATGTCCATTACTCTGAGAAATCCAGAGATGTAGAATATTTGCCATCGAGAGGAGGAAGTGTGATGGATGCCCTGATTTACATTTTAATCCCACCAGATTGTTGCTGAAAATTATGATAGAATGGTTATTTACCCATTAAAACTCTCACAATTTAATTGAAAAAGGTTGAATTTGAAGCATCCTGCAAGCAAGCAGAATTTTAGTTCAGTACTTAGAAGTGTGAAATGTTAAACTATTATCTCATGTTTTGTTCTTTTCTTCTTGCCTACTCTTTCTAAATCTAATTCAATAAATCAACAGACTTTATGAACCAAAATTAAATACCAGCTAAGTACAGGGCGTACACACATGAACTTATCAACAAAGTCCTATCCTAAAGGAGTTCATGCTGTGTCCCAAGAAAATTATAAATAAAACTGTTTATAACAAAATGTGATAATAGACACATTAGAGATAGGTACAAAATAACTACGGGATAACAGAAGAGGAAGTGATTAATTTTCAGCAGGAACTTAGAAAGTCTTTATAGAACTAATGATATTTTATCTGGACTTTGAATTATGAAAGCATTTTTTTATATGCATGAGTTAAGAATGGTGTTTTGCATATTACGTGAAATATGGCTAAAAGTCACAGAAGAAATGTATGTTGTTCTGATAAAATAACATTCAGTGGCTTTTCTACAATGGTAGGAGATAAGGATTAAAAATTTTGTAAAAGATAAATTGTGAAGAATTTTGAATGCTGGGCTAACTTTGCAGAAATTTATCTAATAGATGTTATTGTCCCAGTTGGAAATTTTAAATCATTCTCCTTGTTTATTTATGAGTCCCACAAAAGATTGGACTTTAATCTCATTCTGACATACTCTGAATATTAAGTAAAAATGTAACATATCCTTGGTTGAGTAAGCCTTGAATAAAAATCCTCTGTTCAATTAATTTATACTACAATTTTTTTTTTAAATTTTTCCTCTCTACCTCAGATTATGCTTGGTAATGAAGTATAGTGGGAAACAGTACAGACAAGGTTTGGGACATGACAGGATTACTCTGCACCATTAATAAAAAACTTTATTCTGAGTATTTATCTAACTATACAGAATGGTTTTAGCTTGAATGTTTAGGATTTAGAAAAGGCTTTGAGATTTTTCAAAAATGATTTTTATGCTTGCTTGCTCCATTCATTCCACTTGGCATGTGTGAAACCAACTTCTTGCTGCTGAATCAACAAGCAGTATGATTAATTTTCAAAATCGGTTGGTCAATAGAGGTATTGGCTATTACCAGAAGATTAGCACATATAGTTGCCGACCATTTATTGCATGACTATTAGAACCCAGGCCCTGTACTTGTTAGAAATTAGTTAATATGACCTTATAAGTTGGGTAGTATTGTCACCTCTACTTTGTTCACCTGTAACCTAAGGTTCTGAGGGATTACATAAATTGGCTTCCTTGTCAGTAACTTCTGCAAGTAAATTAAAACTCAAATTTGCCTGGATCCTAAGACCAAACCTTAACGTTTTAGGCATATATTTATTTGTGTCTATTTATTTGTTTGTATGTTACATAGGGAGAAGAAGACATCATTGAACAGGATGGAAATAGGTCTTTCCATTTATATCTACACAAGTACTAGTAATCAAATAACCATTAAATCTGAATTAAACACCCACTAATCCACCTCAAAAATATGAAGATTAAATAGAATCTAAGTGATGTAATATTTTATTGTTTTTTCAGGAAATGACAGATAATTTTTCCCAAACCAATCAAATCTGTTACATAAAACCAGGTCTCTATCTCCCTTTTAATAAGAAAATTGTGTCTCAAAAGATTCATAAAATCTTACCCATTTGATGTAATCTAAGTAATTCCTTCTAATTAACACTCAAAAATTAACCTTATTACTCCAATTAAGTGAAAAATTTTGCTAATCAATAATGTTTCTTTTAAAAGCAAAGATATTCATTTAATAAAATCAATATACTAAAAAGCAACATAACACCTAACTGAAAAATTATACGATGGAATGTATCTTCTTAGAAAGCATGAAAAATGCATTCAAATCCAATGTAACTGTTTTGCTTCTAGAAAGAAAGTGGAGTTTCACACAAACATCTAGTTTCCTTTTTCAATGAAAAAAAATAAGAATTCTGCCTATATATATAGTCAGAACACACAGGTGGATGGATAGATGAACAGATCTTGAAAAGATGAAATCCTAGCAATTAAACTATCCAGAGATAGTTGTAACATTCTACTATTAACAGATACGTTTTCCAATAATCTTCATTTTGTGTTATAAATAGTGTACTTTTCATAGGACATTAGCTGAAACCTTATCCACACCTCTTTTCTGTCTCAGTTCTTTAAAGCTCTGTAGACATCAGAACAATTCTCCTATTGATACTGAGGATAGGAAATTGAAAAAGGCATTTTAAATGTAGATGCAAATTGAGTCTGATAAGGAAATTCTTCTGCTTACCTATTCACTGTGGACAAGGTTTTCTTGTGTAGGTATTGCAGGGTTAAAAATGGGAAGTGTAAATTTATACCTCCGATATTATGATCTGTGATCATTATAAATAATAACACTAGAAACCCTGGATATCAAAATAAAAATATCCCTACTGGGCCTATTATACCAGCTCTTTATGTTCTCTTTTTCTTGAATTTCCCATTATTTGCTCATTTGAGATTACATAGCATAGCTCTTTCCGACCAGCTGCTAACCTCTTAATAGGTGATAAGATAAACTGCCAAAAGACAAGCTAAATATACGGATTTTTAACCAGGAACAGGCTTCTACCTTTAAAAGGTAGTAAAATGAGAAGTGTACAAATAATCAATGGGTTCCAGCCTGTGAGATGGAGATCTGATATTGGATCTCGATTAGCTGCTAGTAGGTCTTCAGTGAAAGTTGCTTCCTTTTATGCCCAGACATATCCTGTAACCATGAATATCAGCCTATTTTAACTCCATTTCATGATCATCCTAGGAAAGGACATAGTGTGTTATTCTCTTTGCTGGACTCTTCAGATTAATTTGCATGCATTAACCTTCATGGTATTTGTTGAGTTATTTGACTCTTTGTATATCATGAATAATTTCATTAAACATTAAGAATTTACCCATACTGTATCTTTGTGTATTTTTAAATATTTACAATTTGTAATACAAAATAAATATGTAATAGGTGGGGCAGTGTTTCCAAGTTTCAATATTGCTTAAACCTGTCATGTACTATAACCTTTGGGGGCTTATATAATATTCAGCTCCTTAATTCAGTGTCAGAGCTGTTATCATATGTTGATGGGAAAATAACAGCCATGTTGGGGCTCTCCAGTCACTAATAATTCCTATTCTGATTTGATTAGCATATAAATGTTTCTAGATTTATGCAGTGTCAGGGGAAAATGTATTAAAAATACTCCTCAGGGTTCTCTCTTTCTCTCATTTTAATCAGGCAAGAGAGAAAGAATATTGTCAAGCATGAAGCCTAACTTGTCTTTCTTCAAATCCTTGACTCATGGAAGTTTCCAGAACTTTTGGTAAAAGGTGACATCAAAGGAAATTTTATTTCACAGTTTATGAGCAGGAATCACTGATGAAATAGACCTTTCTTGAAGTTTGGCTTTCCCAGATGTCCATAATGTGGTGGAAGAGTGGATAAAGATTCTGCTCATAGAAACATCTCAACTAAGCTCTGACCAGATCACCTAACTAATGGCAAAGCTTTGTTGTAGTAATCCTAAATAATGAGAGCCCAGTAGACCAAATTTATGGAATAGTTTTGTGCACATTTCTTTCTCTAATACATTGAAAAGCCAAATGTATTGGTTGTGTCTCCAGTCCCAAGTTATAAGTGCTCCTCAAGTATGTGACCAAATAGAATTCTGTGAAACCATAAATACATTGTTACAGTTGTAAAGACACAGCCCCTTAAAAATCTCAGTATTCATTGTATTAGAAAGAGGTAAAAATGGAAAGGTAGAAGCAATGCTTTGATAAGCATCAAGTTTTGATGAGCATAAAAGCACCCTTGTTCTGTAAGCTCACCCACTAACTCTCAGCACTGAGCTCTTTCCAAAAAGAAAAAAATTAAAGAAAAATTTACTCAAAACATATGAATAATCAAATACAAACTAATATAATATACCTAGGGATGAATAAGTCATCTCTCAATAAATAAACCAGATTAAAAAAATTTCTAATTCAGGTGAAAAATAAAATGCAAAACGAATCAAGGATAGAGATCAAAATAAGATATAGTTTAGAAAGATATGTTTTAAGAATGTGATTTAAAAGTTATGTTTAAAAAAAGTTCAATGAAATTTTTATCTCACCCTGTGCAATTAAGTTTATATTTGTCTTTCTGACTAGTTTTATACTTTTATGTGTTTTCTTGATTGCTGATCATTTTTTTAATGCTCTTGTTCTGAGCATATCTTTAAGATAAAATTTTAAAAATCCAAGAATTTTTATTCCAAACTTTATCTCATTTTGAATTTAATCCAACACTATTCAGTGAACCCTTTGGACACCATTCAGACACATATCAGCACATATCAGAAAGATACATGTATCCCGCTTATAAAGTTATTTTGCTCTTTTTCTTCTTGCCATGTGAAACACTTGTTCTTTAAAAATCAGCTTTTTTTTTTTTTTTTTTTTTTTTGCCAGTGGAACGTCATTGTCCTCATAGGCTACTCCCAATTCATTCTTCTTACCTGTGTCATTTAAAAAATGGTATCCACTGAACCACTTAATAGAATAAGCATAAATCTCTTTATGAGAATTTTGTTACTCTTTTGAGTTTTTAAAATTAAATACATGTAAAACTACCTACATTTTATTTGAATTATTTGCAATTTATCTTTGTAAGTCTAGGGTAAAACCTATATTTCCTGTCTGGCTATCAGAGACTAAAAGATTTCATGATAACTTTCTCCCAAGGTTCTTATCATCTCCACTCCACCAACTTATTTCTCCTTATTATGCATAATTAGGGCTAGAGCCATAGTTTCCCAATCATTTCTTTACATTTCTAAAAAATGAAATTATCAACTGGTATATTAAGAACTTGTCAGATTAATCAGGATACAGCCCCTAAATTGAAAACCAGGCAGACATTTTACAAATATTTACTACATAAAAATATGAATATGCCTAATGGCACAATTTCATAATAAATAAGAAGGTGCAGGATTTTATGTGCAATATGTAGAACTCTGGGAATAAATTAAGCTATGCATAGCAGAAAAGCCTAGATGTATGAGTTCAGGTACAAGACAGCATGCTAAATGCATGCTATATGCATTCCCTATATACTGGAAAAAGCAAAAAGCATTTTGGCAAAGAAAGGATTATGTGTAGAAACAGAACAAGATGGGAAATATCAGAGAGAAAGAAACTGAGCTGGCAGGATTTGGTTAAAGAGAACAGCCTAGACACTTTGAGGCATTTCAGGAGAGTAAGAGTTGTAAAGACAGGAACAAAGCTAAAGATTTCATGTCTACAGGAAATAGAGGTCATGGATATGAGGGGCCTGATGGTCAATTAACAGAGGTAGGAATTCCCGTAGTGGTTGCAATCAGGCTGACCAGGCCCCAAGTATAGTTGATCCCTGAAAGAAAGCAATTTCAACAAGATTTCATGATGTCTGGCAGGAGCTAGGGATACAACATTGGGGCTATGCCTTATGTCATGGGATTCCTTGGAAGAAATGAGAAACAGTTGATCTTAAAAGACCATCAATGGAGGCATCTAAATGATAGCATATTCAATCCTTTCCCCAATGTTCTAGAACTCAGCTAGGACCATTTGCCCTGACAGTGGATTTTGTTCCATACCCAAAGTGGACTGCACAAGAGGAGGATGCTGACATTCTTAAAGAATTGCTTAAGTGTATGTATGAGCTCATGTAGAGGAATCAAAAGATATCTAAAAACAACCAGTGCATTCAAAGAGAAAAATTTAAGCCCAAGAAAAGGATCTAAATGAACAACCATGCAAGGAGATAAAATGAGTAAAATTAAGTATGAGGTGTGGCAGATACACAAGAAATAGAGGGGTAAGAAAGGGAAGAATAGGGAGGAATATATACAAGTCAAGAATAAGTAATTTAAAAATACCCCACCAGCTTAATACCTTATAAATCAAAGATACTATTGCTTATGAAAAAGATGAATAGATGGGTTGCGGAGCACAACACAAACCTCAATGGGTTTGCTCAGTTGATGAATGAGTAGCACAATAGAACAAAAAACAAAGTCCAAATTAAGTAACTAGAAGACAAGATCAAAGGACACAACAAAAATAAATCAAGTAGAAATAGAGAAATGGAAAGTATGAAAAAATGCTAAGGATATACATTCCAATGCCAGTATTAACCTAATAGACATACATAAGGAAATAAAAGAAGGAAATAATAATTGAAAACTACCAAGAAATTAATCAAGATGTGAGTAGAATAACAGGGACCTCCAAGTAGCATGTAATAATAAGGAAAAACACATACAGTTATATCATAGTGACATAAAACTTCAAGGTCAAAGAGAAACAAAAAATATATATATATCAGAGTAAAAAAATGTATTACCATAATGTATTACCATAAAGTCACAGGGATTGACAACTAAGTTTTCTATCACTAACACTGGCTATAAGAAGATAGGGAAAAATTGGCAAAGTATTAGCACTTTTGCCATTATTTTTTCCATAAAGTCTACATCTAAAATTTCTGGTAATATTAACATTAGATTAAAATGGAAGAAGAGAGGGGTAAGATAGAGATAAACTTGAGTTGTTGCATTATATGATAAAGGATAAACTTAATTAATGAAATGCCTAAATAGCACTTTAGGAAGAAAAATAACATTACGTATGTTTTAACATTGTGTATGTCAAATTCTGTTTCCAGTAATGGTGGGATAAGTAATCTGGACCACTGTTTTTACTAAGAATCATAAAACTATGATGAAATAGTTTTTAAAACATATCAATACATTTAAAGGCACAGGAGAATTATCAAAAGAGTGAAGAATTACTGGGTTAAGATCTAGGACACAAAGAAAATCTAGAAAGGAGAAACAAGTGCTTGAAACCACTTGTTCTTAATATTGGCTAATATCTAAGGAAGGAAATTGAAAGGGTGAGTAATTAAACACAATCTTTTTTGGGTCAAAAAGGGCTCAGGTTTCAAAACTAGAGCTCAGTGTCTCACACTGTGGAGTGAGGAGTTGTGGGAAGACTGAACGTGGAGCAGAAATATTCTCTCTTAGGAATTGAAACACAGATTAGAAAAAATTTTGTATTTTATTGAGGTTAATTAGCATTATAAAATTCCATAGGCGCTCAACTCCTCCTTCATCTTTGGGATGTGCATTTTGACCAGTTTCCACAGTGAGTGCTACTTCAAGGAGGCAGCCCTGAGAGAGGAGTGTGGGGTTGAGATCATCTGGACAGAGTACACGTGACTCAAGGCAGCTGTGTGACTGACAGGACCTTGGGGATCCGGCCTGGTGTAAGGCCTGAGCCTCTGAGGTAGTAAAGCAGAATTCAGGACATTGGGCCACCAGAGACCTCCTGGCCCCACGTAATATCAATCAGTGAGAACTCTCCCAGAGATCTCTGTCTCAAAGCTAAGACTTAGCTCCACTCAATGGCCAGAAAGCTCCAGTGCTGGAGGCCTCATGCCTAACAATTAGCAAGACAGGAATGCAACCCTACATATTAGCAGAGAGGCTGCCTAAAATCATAAGTTCACATAATCAGTTTCTGCCCACCAGAAAGACAAGATTCAGCCCCACTCACCAGAGCACAAGCACCAGTCTCCTAGACCAAGAAGCCTACACAAGCCACTGAGCCAACATTACCCACTGAGGGCAGACACCAAAAACAACAAGAACTATGAACCTGCAGCCTGTGAAAGGAAGACCCCCAAACACAGAAAGTTAAGTAAAATGGGAAGACAAAGAAATATGGAGCAGATGAAGGAGCAAGGTAAAAACACACCAGACCAAACAAATGAAGAGGAAATAGGCAGTCTACCTGATAAAGAATTCAGAGTAATGATAGTAAAGATAATCTAAAATCTTGGAAACAGAATAGAGAAAATGCAAGAAACATTTAATCAGGACATAGAAGAACCAAAGAGCAAACAAACAGTCATGAACAGCACAATAAATGAAACTAAAAATTCTCTAGAATGTACCAGTAGCAGAATAACTGAGGCAGAAAAATGGATAAGTGACCTGTAAGATAAAATAGTGGAAATAACTACCACAGGGCAGATAAAGAAAAAAAGAATGAAAAGAATTGAGGACAATCTCAGCAAACTCTGGGACAACATTAAACGCACCAACATTCGAATTATAGGGGTCCCAGAAGAAGAAGAGAAAAAGAAAGGGTGAGAGAAAATATTTGAAGAGATTATAATTGAAAACTCCCCTAACATGGGAAAGGAAATATTCAATAAAGTCCAGGAAGCACAGAGGGTCCCATACAAGATAAATCCAAAGATAAACACAACAAGACACATATTAATCAAGCTATCAAAAATTAAATACAAAGAAAAACTATTAAAAGCAGCAAGGGAAAAGCAACAAAAAATATTCAAGGGAATCCCCATAAGGTTAACAGCTGATTTTCAGCAGAAACTCTGCAATCCAGAAGGGAGTGGCAGGACATGTTTAAAGTGATGAAAGGGAAACACCTACAACCAAGATTATTATATGCAGCAAGGATATCATTCAGATTCAACAGAGAAATTAAAACCTTTACACACAAGCAAAAGTTAAGAAAATTCAGCACCACAAACCAGCTTTACAACAAAAGCTAAAGGAACTTCGCCAGGCAGGAAAAAAAAAAAGAGAAGGAAAAGACCTACAAAAACAAACCCAAAACAATTAAGAAAATGGTAATAGGACCATACATATAGATAACTCACTGAAATCAAAATGGATTAAAGGCTCCAACTAAAAGACATAGACTGGCTGAATGGATACAAAAACAAGACCAGGGGCTTTCCTGGTGGTGCAGGGGTTGAGAGTATGCCTGCCGATGCAGGGGATGCGGGTTTGTGCCCCTGTCTGGGAAGATCCCACATGGGCCCGGGAGCCATGGCCACTGAGCCTGCGCATCTGAAGCCTGTGCTCTGCAATGGGAGAGGCCACAACAGTGAGAGGCGAGAGTACCGCAAAACAAAACAAAAAAAAACAAAGCAAAAAACAAAAAAAAAAAAACAAAGAACAAAACCAGTATATATGCTGTCTACAAGAGACTCACTTCAGACTAGGGGACACATACAGACTGAAAGTGAGGGGATGGAAAAAGATATTCCATGCAAATGCAAATCAAAAGAAAGCTGGAGTAGCAATTCTCATATCAGACAAAATAGACTTTAAAATAAAACCTATTACAAGAGGCAAAGAAGGACACTACATAATGATCAAGGGATCAATCCAAGAAGAATATATAACAATTTTAAATATGTATGCACCCAACATAAAGGCACCTCAATACATAATGTAAATGCTAAAGGCCATAAAAGGGGAAATCAAAGGTAACACAATAATAGTAGGGGACTTTAAAACCCCACTTTCACCAATGGACAGATCATGCAAAATGAAAATAAATAAGGAAACACAAACTTTAAATGAGACATTAAAAAATATGGACTTAATTGATATTTAGAGGACATTCCATCCAAAAACAAAAGAAAACACTTTCTCCTCAACTGCTCATGGAACATTCCCCAGGATAGATCATATCTTGGATGACAAATGAAACCTTGGTAAATTTAAGAAAATTGAAATTGTATCAAGTATCTTTTCTGACCAAAATGCTATGTGACTAGATATAATTACAGGAAAACAAGAAAGGAAAAAATACAAACACATGGAGGCCAAACAATATGCAACTAAATAACTAAGAGATCACGGAAGAAATCAAAGAGGAAATCAAAAAATACCTAGAAACAAATTACAATGATCCAAAACCTATAGGATATAGCAAAGGCCGTTCTACGAGCGAAGTTTATAGCACTACAATCCTACCTCAAGAAACAAGAAAAATCTCAAATCAACAACTTAACCTTGCACCTAAAGCAATTAGAGAAAGAAGAACAAACAAAACCCAAAGTTAGCAGAAGGAAAGAAATAATAAAATCAGATATGAAATAAATGAAAAAGAAATGAAGTAAACAATAGCAAAGATCAATAAAACTAAAAGATGGTTCTTTGAGAAGATAAACAAAATTGGTAAACCATTAGCCAAATTCATCAAGAAAAAAAAGGAAAAGATTCAACTCAACAGTTAGAAATGACAAAGGAGAAGCAACAACTGACATTACAGAAATAAAAAGAATTATGAGGGATTACTACAGGCAACTATATGCCAATAAAATGGACAACCTGGAAGAAATGAAAAAATTATTAGAAAAGCACAACCTTCCGAGATGGAACCAGGAAGAATAGAAAATATAAACAGATGACTCACAAGCAATGAAATTGAAACTGTGATTAAAAATCTTCCAACAAACAAAAGCCCAGGACCCAATCACTTCACAGGGAATTCTATCAAACATTTACAGAAGAGCTAACACCTGTCTTTCACAAAATCTTAAAAAATAGAGCAGAGGGAGTAACACTCTCAAACTCATTCTACAAGGACACTATCACCCTGATACCAAAACCAGACACAGATGTCACAATAAAAGAAAACTACAGGCCAATATCACTATTGAACATAGATACAAAAATCCTCAACAAAATATTAGCAAGCAGAATCCAACAGTACATTAAAAGGATCATAAACCATGATCAAGTGGGGTTTATCCCAGGAATGCAAGGATTCTTCAATATGGGCAAATCAATCAATGTGATACACCATATTAACAAATTGAAGGATAAAAACCATATGATCATCTCAATAGATGCAGAAAAAGATTTCGACAAAATTCAACACCCATTTATGATAAAAACTCTCCAGAAAGT
>NC_041232.1:54309406-54332593 GCF_002837175.3 Physeter macrocephalus | reverse complement strand
AAACTCTCCAGAAAGTAGGCAAAGAGGGAACTTACCTCAATATAATAAAAGCAATATATGACAAACCCAGAGCCAACATCATCCTCAATGGTGAAAAATTGAAACCATTTCCTCTAAAGTCAAGAACAAGACAAGGATGCCCACTTTCACCACTATTATTCAACATAGTTTTGGAAGTTTTAGCCACAGCAATCAAAGAAGGAAAATAAATAAAAGGAATCCAAATTGGAAAAGAAGAAGTAAAGCTATCACTGTTTGCAGATGACATGATACTATACATAGAAAATCCTAAATGTGCCACCAGAAAACTACTAGAGCTAATCAGTGAATTTGTTAAAGTTTTAGGGAACAAAATTAATGTACAGAAATGTCTTGCATTCCTAAACACTAATGATGAAAAATCTGAAATAGAAACTAAGGAAACACACCCATTTACCATTGCAAAAGAAGAATAAAATATGTAGGAACAAAACTACCTAAGGAGACAAAATACCTGTAGGCAGAAAATTACAAGACACTGATGAAAGAAACTAAAGATGATACAAACAGATAAAGAAACATACCATGTTCTTGGATTAGAACAATCAACATCATGAAAATGACTATACTACCCAAGGCAATCTACAGATTCAATGCAATCCCTATCAAACAGCCAGTGGCATTTTTCACAGAACTAGAACAAAAAATTTTACAATTTGTATAGAAACACAAAAGACCCCAAATAGCCAAAGCAATATTGAGAAAGAAAAACGGAGCTGGAGGAATCAGGCTCCTGGATTTCAGACTATACTACAAAGCTACAGTAATCAAGACAGTATGGTACTGGCACAAAAACAGAAATATAGATCAATGGGACAGGATAGAAAGCCCATAGATAAACCCACGCACGTATGGTCACTTTATCTTTGATAAAGGAGGCAAGAATATACAATGGAGAAAACACAGCCTCTTCAATAAGTGGTGCTGGGAAGAATGGAGAGCTACATGTAAAAGAATGAAATTAGAACACTACCAAGCACCATACACAAAAATAAACTAAAAATGGATTAAAGACCTAAATGTAAGGCCAGACACTATAAAACTACTAGTGGAAAACATATGCAGAATCCTCTACAACATAAATCACAGCAAGAACCTTTTCAACCCACCTCCTAGAGAAATGGAAATAAAAACAAAAATAAACAAATGGGACATAACGAAACTTAAAATCTTTTGCACAGCAAAGGAAACCATAAACAAGATGAAAAGACAACCCTCAGAATGGGAGAACATATTTGCAAATGAAGCAACTGACAACAGATTAATCTCCAAATTATACAAGCAGCTCATGCAGCTCAATATCAATAAAACAAAAACCCAATCAAAAAATGAGTGGAAGACTTAAATAAATATTTCTCAAAAGAAGATATACCTATTGCCTGCAAACACATGAAAGGATGCTCAACATCACTAATCATTAGAGAAATGCAAATGAAAACTACAATGAGGTATCACCTCACACCAGTCAGAATGGCCATCATCAAAAAATCTACCAACAATAAATGCTGGAGAGGGTGTGGAGAAAAGGGAACCCTCTTTCACTGTTGGTGGAAATGTAAATTGATACAGCCACTATGGAGAACACTATGGAGGTTCCTTAAAACACTAAAAATAGAACTACCATATGACCTAGCAATGTCACTACTGGGAATATACCCTGAGAAAACCATAATTCAAAAGAGTTATGTACCACAATGTTCACTGCAGCAGTATTTACAATAACCCAGACATGGAAGCAACCTAAGTGTCCATCAACAGATGAATGGATAAAGAAGATATGGCACATATATACATTGGAATATTACTCAGCCATAAAAATAAATGAAATTGAGTTATTTGTAGTGAGGTGGATGGACTTAGAGTCTTTCATACAGAGTGAAGGATGCCAGAAGGAGAAAAACAAATACTGTATGCTAACACATATGTATGTAATCTAAAAAAAAAAAAAGAAAGAAAAAAATGGTTCTGAAGAACTTAGGGGCAGGACAGGAATACAGATGCTGACGTAGAGAATGCACTTGACAACACTTGGAGGGGGGAGGGTAAGCTGGACGAAGTGAGAGAATAGCATTGGCATATATACACTACTAAATGTAAAATAGATAGCTAGTGGGAAGCAGCTACATCACACAGGAAGATCAGCTCAGTGTTTTGTGACCACATAAAGGGTGGGATAGGGATAGTGGGAGGGAGACATAAGAGGGAGGGGATATGGGGATATATGTATACATATAGTTGATTCACTTTGTTATACAGCAGAAATTAATACAACATTGTAAAGAAGTTATACTCCAATAAAGACGTTAAAATAACATTAAAACATAAAATAAAATAAAATGAAATTCCATAGCCATGTGCAAATAAACAAACAAACAAATATATAAATAAATAAATGCCCTTGACATTTCTAGAGGAAGATATTATCTAACACCTGAGATCAGTTCTTTCATAAATAATATCCGGTTATCAGTCAAAAATAATCATGTTAGCAGAGATGAAACAACTGTATCAAAATCCAGGAAAAATAACAGACAGTGGGGTGAAATTCAGTTATCTAAATAATGGAATTATTAAACATGACTAAGATAATTATACTTATTATGTTCAAGAAAATAAAAGCTTAGACTAAGAATTTGTCAGATGAATTGAGTCTATATAAAAGATCAAAATGGATATTGTAGAATTGAAAACAAAACAAAATACCTAAAACTAAAGGTAAGAACTAACATTTGGGATTAATGGAAAATTAGACGCAACAGAAGAGAGAATTAGTTAAGTGGAAGGTAGATCAGATATAAATATCCAAAATAAGGTATATAGATTAAAAACAAACAAACAGAAAACTATAGTTGAGCATAAGATATACAATGTAAAGTTCTAATATATATTCAATATCAGTATGAGAAGGAAAAGATCACAAGCAATGTTAGAAGACAAAATGGCAGAGAATTTTCAAAAACAAAAAAAACTTCAAATCATGGCTTTAAAATGTACTACAAACCCCAAGAAGAATAAGTAGGATAAATATAAATATTAAAACTCCAGAATCCAAAAGCAAAGTGAGAATACTAAACATAAAGAGAATGAGAGAGAGAGAACCATTGAAGGTACAGCAGTAAGATTTAAAGGTGACTTAACAAAAGAAACAATGAAAGAAAGAAGGTAATAGAGTGATAAAATATTACAAACAATGAGAAACATATTAACATCAAAAGTGCATCAGTAAAATTTAAGATTGTTAAAATTAAATGCTTATATTAGAAATAAAATCTAAGGCCAGCGTCAAAAACTCTATAAGCAATAAATGCTGGAGAGAGTGTGGAGAAAAGGGAACCCTCCTACACTGTTAGTGGGAATGTAAATTGCTACAGCCGCTATGGAGAACAGTATGGGGGTTCCTTTAAAAACTAAAAATAGAGCTACCATATGATCCAGCAATCCCACTCCTGGGCATATATCCAGAGAAAACCATAATTCAAAAATATACATGCACCCCAATGTTCATTGTAACACTATTTAGAATAGCCAAGACATGGAAACAACGTAAATGTCCATCAACAGAGGAATAGATAAAGAGGATGTGGTACATATACACAATGGAATATTAGCCATAAGAAGGAACAAAATAATGCCATTTGCAGTAACATGGATGGACCTAGAGATCGTCATATTGGGTGAGGTACGTCAGACATAGAAATACATATCATGTGATCTCATATGTGAAATCTAAAAAAAGAGTACAAGTGAGCTTATCTACAGAACAGAAATAGAGTTTCTGATGTAGAAAACAAACTTATGCTTATGAGGGAGGAACGAGGAGGTAGGGATAAACTGGGAGATTGGAATTGACATATACACACTACTATATATAAAATAGATAAATAAAAAGGACCTACTGTATAGCACAGGGAACTCTACTCAATATTCTCTAATGGCCTACATGGGAAAATAATCTAAAAAAGAGTGGACATATGTATATGCATAACTGATTCACTTTGCTGTGAAACTAAAACAGTATTGTAAATCAACTATACTCCAATAAAAATTTTTAAAATAAATAATATCTAAAAATGGTAGCCTATGCTTCCACCCTAAGAGACTAGAGAATATAAAGTAAAATAAACAGAAAGAAGAAAAGCATACAAATTGGAAAAAAAATTAAAAACAATAAAATAGAAAGGAGAAAAATAATTAAGGAAATCTATGACACCCAAAAGCTTGTTTCTTGTAAAATCATCAAAATTTGTAAATTTGTTGCCAGATTGATCAAGAAAAAATGAGAGAAGCCACTGATTACCAATATCATGAAAGAAAGGGGAACATCCTTACAGATTCCACAAACACTAAGAGGATAGTGAGTGAATATTGCCACAACTTTATGAACATAAATTTGACAACTTAGATCAATGGCCACTTTTTGAAAGATATAAACAATCAAATCTCACTCAAGGAGAAATAACTAACCTGGATACTCTATGTCTATTAAATAAATTAAATTAATAGCTAAAATATTCAAAAATAAATTAAAAGATTCAGATATTTCATTGATGAGTACTTCCAAATATTTAAGGAAGAAATAGTACAAATTCTAAATGATTTCTTTCACAAAATTGAGGAGACAACTTCATTCTACTCATTATTTGAGGCAAGCATCCCCCTGATACAAAATCCTGGTAAAGACATTACCAGAAATCAAAGTCTAATGTCCCTCATGGATACATAAGATCCTCAATAAATTTTAGCAAATTGAATCCAGCAATATATGACCAACTATATAATAAATGAAGCTCATTCTATTAATGTAAGACTGGATCAATATTTAAAAGCAATTAACAAAATTCACCATAAGAACAGGTTAAATATGGAAAACCAAATGAATATCACACCAGATGCAGAAAAAGCATATAAATAAATCCAACATACATGTCTGATAAAAACTCTCAGAAAACCAAAAATAGAATGAGGCTTCCTGAACCTAGCAAATATTATTCAAAAAACAAACAAACAAAATCTCCACAGCTAACTTCTGTCTTCTATCAGGACTCAGACATTCGACTGGAAATCTTAGCCATTGAAAGCCAAAAAATAAAATAAAATGTAAAAAACACCTTGAAACACATATGTCTCAACTTATACAAAATTAACTTAGAACAGTTCATAGTTTTAAAGGGTAAAAATAAAACATTAAAAAAGAAGCATAGTGGAAAACTTTGTGAACTTAAGTTTGGTGATGATGCATATTTAGTTATAACATTAGAAGTGAAATCCATAAAATAAAAAAGATCACACATTGAAATTTACAGAAATAAAAACAAATGTTTGCTCTGTTAAGAAAATTAAAAGCCATGTGACACATTTAATTATATGACACATATCTGATAATGGACCTGTGTACAGAACTCTTATATTTCAAGAATAAGGAAACAGCCAAATTTTTTAAAGTAAGCAAAAAATATGAATGAATTTTTCAACAAAGACAATATATAAATGGAAAATAAGTATATAAAATTGCTCTACATCATTAAATATTAAGAATAGGCAAATTAAAACTATAATGAGATACTACTACACACTTATGAGTGTTGTTAGTATCAAAAACACTTTCAATAACAAATGCTGGCAAGTATTTGGAATAACAGAAACTTTCATTCATTGCTGATGGGAAGGCAAAATGGTATAGCTACCTTCAGAATCATTTGACAGGGGAATACCCTAGCGGTCCAGTGGTTAGGACTCCGTGCTTTCACTGCCAAGGGTGCAGGTTCAATTTCTCATTGGGGAACTAAGATCCTGCAAGCCACTTGGAGCAGCCAAATATTTAAAAAATTATAAAACAAACAACAAACAAAACCCCAAATCAGTTTTTCAGTTTCTTAAAAATTTTAAACATATGGTTGCCATATAACACACCTCAAACCTTTCTAGGTATTTCCTATGGAAAAATAAAAACTTAAGTACAAACATGTATGAAAATGTTTCAGTAGCTCTAATTCTTCAAATAGGAAACATTCTTCAACAGATGAATGAGCATACAAACTATGGTACATCTGAGTAATGGGATGCTACTCATCAATAGAACACAACTATTGATTCACACAAAAACACAAATGAATCATAAATGCATTTTTCTAAGTGAATGAAACCAAACTCAAAAGACCATATATTGTGTGATTCCATTTATATAACATTCTGAAAATGACAAAATTTTAGAGATGGAGAGCAGATCAGTGGTTGTCAGGTTGTGGTAAGTGTAGGTACATAAGGAGATTTTAGATGAAGGAAGAAATTTTTTTCATACTGTTCTATGCATTTGTCAAAACTCTTATAATTGTGTACCACAAACAGTGAAATTTACTATATGCAAATAAAAAACAAATCACCAGATTTCTAGGGAATCCTAGAACAGAATGCTGACTGTGACATGAATCTAACTGTATTGCAAATGTATGGCATTACTTTACTGAAGAGATGGGGAAAAAAGAGCTGAACTAAGTTTGGTAAATACTGTTTGACTGGATACTCTAAGGTTAAATGAAAAATAACTACACATGTATACTGTATTCTAGTTGGTAAATTTGTTTTTCACAGAGGAATATATTATTAATTCTGATATTATTTTACCTGCAAACTAGGGTTGAACAAATAAACAATTTGTTGATAACAGGAGTATTTTCTCACTGTCAGGAAAGAAGATACAAATAAGCATGGACAGAAGACTATAATGAACCTTGTATTGCTGGATTATGGTGTGAATGTATGGACTTATAGGCATACATATATGTTCTATCATTGTCCACTGAAAGATACCAGAAGCAATGACACTTAAGTAGCAAAAATATAACCAGTGCTCAGATCTTGTTTTCCAAACAACAATTTCCAGATAAAGCAACCAAAAATGGCTAACTCTGGAGCTGAGGCAGAGAAAATACTAGACAATTCTGGAGCATCTCTTAGTTCCAAAAATTAAGGAAAAAAAAGGAGAGGTTATACCAAAAGGACACAGGAGACTCTCTGAAAGAACTTCCAATGGCTAAAGCAACAATAATTTGAGCAACAAAATATATATGGAGATTATTAGATGATAACCAAAATATATAGATACATGTATAGAAATAATAACTATGTGACAGTCTTCTTTCAAGAAAAATATAAATAAATAAATGTAGAAGAAATGAGAGAAATAGAAAATATTAGAACAGCAGAGTAATAATTACTGTAGGCAAGATTAACTGACAAAATCTAAAATTAGTAAGTAAAAGAATATTTTTGGAGCTTGGCATAGATGGTGGAGTAAGAAGACCCTGAGCTCACCTCTGGTCATGGGCATCTACTTACAGAGCAACTATTAATGAGAAAGACCGGAATCTACCAGAAAACATATTTTATAAAGAAAAATATAAAGTTGGAACTACAAGATGGGTGAGGGAGTAGAGTCATGGTATAGTCAAGACCCATACCCTCTGGTGGGCAAGGCACAAATGGGAGAATAATTACAATTGCAGAGTTTCTCCTCAAGAAGCAAGGGATCTGAACCCCACATCAGTTTCCCCAGCCCTGGGTTCCAGCACTGGGAAGACAAGCACCCAGAATGTTTGGCTTTGAAGACCAACAGAGTTTACTTTCAGGAGACCCAGAGGGTTGTGGAAAATAGAGACTCTACACTTAAAGAGCACACAAAATTCTCACATTCTCTGAAACCCAAGGCAGAAGCAATAATTTCAAAGGAGACTGTGCCAGACACAGCTGCTGATCTTGGAGGGCCTCACAGAGAGGCAGGAGGCAACTGCAGCTCACCCTGGAAACACAGACACTAGCAGCAGCCTTTCTTGGGAACTTGTTCTACCAGATGGACACTGATGCTGGCAAACACCATATTGGAATTATCTCTCTAAACTTTTAGGCTTGGGAGAAAGCCCTATCAGCATAGAGCGCTTATGACCAGAGGGGAGTGCACTGCTGGGATGCATAGGACATCTCCTATAAAAGGTCAGGAAATGTAACCAACCTACCAGACATACAGATATAAAAACAGTAAAATGAAGCAATGGAGGAACATGTTCCAAATGGAGAAACAAAATAAAACCCAGCAAGAAGAATTAAGTGAAGTGGAGATAGGCAATCTGCCCAATAAAGAATTCAAAATCATAAAGATGATCAAAGAACCCAGGAGAAGAATGAATGAACAGAGCTAGAAGTTAGAAGTTTTTAAGAAAGAGTTAAAAAATATAAAAAATAAACAGATAAATAATACAATAACTGAAATAAAAAAAAATACACTAGAAGGAATTAACAATAGCTTACATGATACAGAGGAACAGAACAGAGAGCTGGAAGACAGTGTAGTGGAAATCACTGAAGCTGAACAGAAAAAAGAAAAAGAAACAAGGACAGCTTAAGAGACATATGGGACAACATCAAGCATACTAACATTTGCATTATAGGGGTCCAAGAAGAAGAGAGAAAAGGGCAGAAATAATAGCTGAAAACTTTCCTAACATGAGAAAGGAAACAGACGTCTAGATCCAGGAAGAACAGAGAGTTCCAAAAACCATCAACTCAAAGAGGACCACACCAAGACACACTGTGATAAAAAAAGGCAAACAATTAGAGATAAAGAGAGAATATTTTAAAAAGCAAGGGAAGGGCTTCCCTGGTGGCACAGTGGTTGCGCGTCCGCCTGCCGATGCAGGGGAACCGGGTTCGCACCCCGGTCTGGCAGGATCCCACGTGCCACGGAGCGGCTGGGCCCGTGAGCCATGGCTGCTGGGCCTGCGCGTCCGGAGCCTGTGCTCCGTGACGGGAGAGGCCACAGCAGAGGGAGGCCCGCATACCACAAAAAAAAAAAATAAATAAAAATAAAATAAATAAATAAATAAAAATAAAAATAAAAAGCAAGGGAAAAGCAATAAGTTATGTACAAAGAATCTCCCATAAGATTATGAGCTAATTTTTCATCAGAAACTCTGCAGGACAGAAGGGAATGTAACTATATATATAAAGTAATCAAACGGAAAAGCCTGTAACTAAGAATATTCTATTTGTCACACTTTCATTCAGATTTGAAGGAGAGATCAAAAGTTTAAACACAAGCAAAAGCTAAAATATTTCAGCACTAGTAAACCAGCTTTACAAGAAATGTTAATATCTTCCAAGACTAAACCAGAAAGAAGTAGAAAATATGAACAGACCAATTACCAGTAGTGAAACTGAATCAGTAATTAAAAAAACAAAAATTTTCCAACAAAAAATAGTCCAAGACAAAATGGTTTCACAAATGAATTCTAGCAATTATTTAGAGAAGAGTTAACCCCTATACCTCTGAAACTATTCCAAAAAAATTGCAGAGGAAGGAGCACTTTCTAACTCATTCTATGAGGCCGGTATCACCCTGATACCAAAACCAGACAAAAATACCATACCGAAAAGAAAATTACAGGTCAATATCATTGATGAACATAGATGCAAAAATCCTCAACAAAATATTAGCAAACCAAATCCAACAGTACATTAAAAAGACCATGCATCACAATTAAGTGGGATTTATCCCTGTGATGCAAGGATGTTTCAATATCATCAGATTAATCAATGTGATACACCACACTCACAAACTGAAGAATGAAAATGATATGATCATCTTAATAGACAGAGAAAAAAGCATTTAACAAAATTCAACATTCATTTATAATAAACAGTATTAACAAAGTAGGTATAGAAAGAATGTTCCTCAACATAATAAAGGCCATATGTGACAAATTCACAGCCAATAGAATATTAAACATGGAAAAGCTGAAACCATTTTCTGCAAGATCAAGAACAGGACAAGGATACTCACTCTCACCACTTTTATTCAACATAGTTTTGGAAGTCCTAGCCACAGCACTCAGACAAGGCAAAGAAATAAAGGAATCTAAATTGGAAAGGAAAAAATAAACTTGTCTCTGTTTGCAGATGACATAATACTGCACATAGAAAATCCTAAAGATGTCACCAACAAACTACAACAGCTCTTCAACAAATTTGGTAAAGTTGCAGTGTACTAAATGTACCAAAATCTGTTGCATCTCTAAACTCTAACAACAAACTATCAGAAAGATAAATTAAAGAAACAATCCCCTTTACAATTGCATCAGAAAGAATAGAATACCTAGGAATAAATCTAACTGAAAAGATAAAAGACCCATACTCTGAAAACTATAAGACACTGATGAAAGAAATTGAAGGTGACACAAAGAGATGGAAAGATATGCCATGTTCTTTGACTGGAAGAATCAATATTGTTAAAATCACCCTACTACTCAAGGCAATCTACAGATTCAATGCAATCCATATAAAAATACAAAAGGCATTTTTCCAGAACTAAAACAAATAATTTTAAAATTTGTTTGGAAATATACAGACCCCAGATAGTCAAAACAATCTTGAGAAAGATGATCAAAGCTGAAGTTATCATGCTTCCTGACTTTAGACTATAGTAATCAAAACAGTATGGTACTGGCCCAGAAACAGACATATAGATCAATGGAGCAGAATAGAGAGCTGAGAAATAAACCCATGCACTGTGGTCAAACAATCTATGACAAAGGAGACAAGAATATACAATGGGGAAAAGACAATTTCTTCAATACGTGGTTCTGGCAAAATTGAACAGCTACATGTAAAAGAAAGAAATTAGAACATTTTCTCATACCATATACAAAAATAAACTCAAAATGGATTAAAGACCAGAGTGTAAGACCAGAAACCATAAAATTCCTAAAAGAAAATGTAGGCAGAACACTCTTTGACATAAAATGTAGCAATATCTTCTTGGATATCTTAAATCAAAAGAAACAAAAGCAAATTAAACAAATGGGATTTAATAAAACTTAAAAGCTTTTGCACAGCAAAGGAGACCATCAACAAAACAAAAAGATAACTTACTGAAAGAGAGAAAATATTTGCAAATTATGTGATTGATAAAGGGGTTAATACCCAAAATATATAAACAACTCGTACAATTCAATACAAAAAAAAATCTGATTAAAAAATGGACAGAAGGCCTGAATAGACATTTTCCAAACAGGGCATATGAAAAGGTGTTCAAAATTGCTAATCATCAGAGAAATGCAAATCAAAACCACGAAGTAGCACCTCACACTTGACAGAATGGCTATTATCAAAAAGACCACAAATAACAAATGATAGCAAGTATGTGGAGAAAAGGGAACGCTTGCACACTGTTGGTGGGAATGTAAACAGTTGCAGCTACTGTGGGAAACAGTATGGAGGTTCCTCAAAATCTAAAAATAGAACTATCGTATGATCCAGCAATTCCACTCCCAGGTATATACCTGAAGAAAACAAAAATACTAATTGCAAGAGCTACACGCACCCCAATTCATTCATAGAGGCATTATTTACAACTGCCAAAATATGGAAGCAACCTAAGTGTCCGTCAACAGAAGAATGGATAAAGAAGGATGTGAGACACACACACACACACACACACACACACACACACACACACACTGGAATACTACTCAGCCATAAAAAGAATGAAATTTCGCCATTTGCAACAACATGAACTGACCTGAAGGGTATTATGTTTAGTGAAAATGTGAGACAAAGACAAATACTGTATGTTATCTCTTATATGTAGAATCTAAAAAAATAAAGAAATGACGATAACAAAACAGAAACAGACTCACAGGTATAGAGAACAAAACTTGTGGTTACCAGTGGGAGGAGGGAGGGAGGAAGGGCAAAATATGGGTAGACGATTAAGAGTTAGAAACTACTATACATAAAAAATAAATAAACAATATAAAAACTGTACAACACAGGGAAAATAATTGACATTTATAATAATTTTGAATGGGATAAAATCCATAAAAATTTTGAAAAACTATGTTGTACATCTGGAACTAATATAATATTGTAAATCAATTATACCTAAATTAAAAAATAAAAAAGAAAACTGGAATTGCTCACTCCTAAGAGGCAGCCACTACCCATATGTGACTACTGAGTATTTGAAATATGGCTAGTCCAAATTGAGATGTGCTGCTATTTACACAATGAATTTCAAAGACTTAAGATAAGAATGTAAAATATCTCATTAATAATTTTTTAATGTGCCTATAAATTGAAATAATATTTTGGGTGTATTGGATTAAATAAAATGTATTATTTAAATAAATAAATAAATATAAATAATAAAAGTAGTGAGTGAACTTGGAGAGTTAGGACATTTGCATATTCTTAACATGATTGTTCATAATATGTGTTAATAACTGAGGTGGTTTTAACATATGTTCCCTATTTCTTTTATACTCTTTCAGGAGGTGGAGTTTAATTACTCTCCCTCTCACTATGGGCTGAGTTTATTGTCTCACTTACAAAGAACAGAGTATGGAAAGAGAAAAACTTGTAACTTTATAATGGAGCAATTTGGCAGACACCACCACAGCCAAGTGATCAAGTGTAACATCTCCAGGAATAAGCCATTTTGATATCATGGATTCCCTGATATGATGGATTATGGGACACTTCACCTCTCAGGTATATTTCACAAAAATCCATAGTCCCAGTCTAATCAGGAGAAACTTAAGATAAAGGCAAACTGAAGGACTTTCAATGAAATATCTGACTAGTACTCTTCAAGTGTCAAATTCATGATAAACAAGGAAATACTGTCACTAATTTAAGGAGACTAAAGAGACATGACAATTAAATCTTATGTGGTATTTTGAACTGGATCCTGCAACACAAAAAAGACATTAGTGGAAAAAGTGATGAAATACACATAAATCTGCTAGTCGTTGTCTGGTATACATTCTCCTCTTTTTCCTTAGTAATAAAATCTTCCATTTTTATCAATTTACATTGTTAAGCAGGTGAAGATTACATTTCTCAATCTCTTTGTAGCTTTACCTGACCATATGATTATGTGTAGTTCAACAAGGTTTGAGTAGAAATGGTGTATGTGACTTTAAAGAGCTTCCTCAAACTGAAGAGGCATTCCCTCCCATCCCCCAACTCTCTAATGTGTGGAACAGGACTCATCCTGGACCATGAAGTTGAATGTCAGAGCAAAGGGATGACAGAGCAGAGAACTGGAAGAGTCCTGGAGTCTTTCAACCACATGGAACTCAAAGTTCCCAGACTGCTTTCTTTTTAAAAGAAATATCTCTGTTGTTTAAGCCATTATTTTTTGGCTCTATTTTCCTTGAATCCAACTGGTACATGTTAATTTATAATTGTTTCATGTCTTATTTTATTTTTCTTCCTTAACAATACTGTAAATTTCTCAAGTGACAATTGTACCCCCTCAGAGGGGGGCAAAACTTAATATCCATTCCATAACAATAATCAAGAAAAACTCATTAGATTAATTGATTAATCATTATTCTATGCCCAAAATAACTAAGGACAAGACTGCAAACTGTGACAGAATTGTGAAATAACTCCAAAGCGCAACTTTGTAAATCATTTAAGTTTTACCTTTATCTGTGAAGTTTCACCAAACTGCTCTTTGGTGCAACTATGACTCCCCTGCTTCTTAAGGTATTTCAAATCCACATAGCAAATATTTAACTCTATAATGATTTCACTGTTAAGAACCAAAATGGCTATTTGTGTCTCTGTTCATATATTGATACAGCAGCATTTATTGATTTGTATGCTCAGCTTATCACTATGACATTAATCCTTATTAACACAAATACAGCTTACCATAAGTCTAATTAAGATTTAGAAGGATAAAAATGAGATTGGGACAATTCTTATTTTTGCTTAAACTAGTTTGCCCATTCCCATTTGTAGCACTTTCCTTGTTCATCTGTTGAGACTGTCGCTTTTCATTAACTCTGCAAAGTAATATGTCGTTTTGATAGAATGGTGCATGAGAAAAATCAAATGATATTTTAAAAATTCATTTGTGAAAATAGAGAAAAATGAGCACATGAAGAGAATCAAAGAGCGTTATTATCATTATTAATAAAAATAAGTACCTTTGAGTTTTTTTTTTTTTTTTTGATAGCTGGGAATGACATTAGCTCTAAATCTAACTGCTATGGTGCTACATGGAGACAATTAAACTTTTACATATTGAGGGATAGTGTTGGGGAGACTTCACTGTGATGGTCACTTAGTTACATGATGTGATTCTGGAAATAGAAGTAGACTTACCTCCTTATTTGCATTCAATCAGTATCCCAAATGCAGGTTTCTTCCTATTGACCAGTAGAGATGGAGTCTTGAAATAAATTTTTCCCAGAATTTAAAATTCTAAACATATGATCTAGTCTACAAATGTTACATCACAGTAAGAGAACCATCAAGTTTTGCCTCTCAGTAATGTTCATTTTAAACCAGTTGTATTCATATAAGACTTGCATAGAAAATTCCATAGAGAAAAGTTGAGCTGACACCAAACTATAAAAAATTGTGGCTTCTGAACATTAGGATTCCACTGTCATTGTAATTTAATACTCAACAATAATGAGAAGATTATTTTCCATAGAGATGCTAAAAGATGTTGAATTCTCAAGCAAGATTTTTATCCCAGGAGATGTTCAATTGCACGCATGAATCAATATACAGATATTTTTGAAAATATATGGAATAAGCACCCAATTTTCTTCTTTAATTAATTGACGTTTTTTCTTTTTATGTCAGTCTCAGTGGGTTTCCCATCTAGTTTTAAAGTTTACTTACTTTTTAATAGTCAATACATAAAAACAATATATAATACAAAAGATGAAAATGTACATGGTATAAAAAGAATTGTTTTCCTCCCATTCTTTTCCCAGGTCATATAGTCCCATGTCTAGGAGTAACCACTGTTACCAATTTCACAAGTGTAAGATCACAGAAAATTTGTGCATATGAAACGTATACATAAACAGACAAATGGCAGAAAGTAATGTGTACATCTGGAACTTTGATTATTATATTGACCAATAAATCTTGTAGAAGTATATAATCACATGGGGAGACACTATCCTTAATAAGAAAATTGAATTCCATTATGTGAATATAATATTTAAGTTGATTCTAATCTTTTACTATACTCAACAATGCACAAAGGAAATTTTTATATATGTGTGAAGATATCTATAAAGTAAATTAATAGAATTGCATTTGCTAAGTCAAGCAGTGTTTTTTTTTCTTTTAATTTAGTTAAATATTGTCAAATTGCACTCCATAGAGAATTTACCAATTTATACTCTATCAATAATTTGTAAGAATACCCATTGTCTGGTAATCACATTAACAGTTTGAGGAATAATGCATTTTATTTTATTCCAGTAGGGTGGTTTATGAAAAGTATCTCATTATTTTAATGTGAACTGTTTTGCTTGCCAAATTTTGTTATTGGTTTGTTGGTTTTTTACTTATTTATATTTAAGAAATTACTTCATATATTATGTTATTCATCTGTTAAAACAATTAATACCCTTTGTCAATGAGTTGCAAACATTTATATAGTTTTTAAAAACTCTTTTACTTTAGATATGGTTCATACACAAAATTTAGATTTCTATGTAACTGAATTCTATCAATACTTTCTTTTATGACTTCTTCAAAGACAAAGTACTTCCAAACCCGAAGAGCACATTCAAAAGCAAATATGTTCTTCTAGTCTTTAATGTTTTTTTCTTATATTTGAATTTTGTTCCATTTGGCCTTTATTTGGGGTTAACTTGAAAGAGAAATTGCGCTTATTATTTTTTTCAGATGACATAATGGCCATATACAACAAACCCATAGCAAATATTATTCTCAACGGTGAAAAACTGAAAGCATTTCCTCTAAGATCAGGAACAAGACAAGGATGTGCACTCTCACCATTATTATTCAACATAGTTTTGGAAGTCCTAACCATGGCAATCAGAGAAAAAAAAGAAATCCAAATTGGAAAAGAAATAAAACTGTCATTGTTTGCAGAAGACATACTATACATAGAAAACAATAAAGATGCCGCCAGATAACTACTAGAGCTTTTCAATGAATTTGGTAAAGTTTCAGGATATACAATTAATGCACAGACATCTCTTTCATTCCTATACACTAACAACAAAAGATCAGAAAGAGAAATTAAGGAAACAATCCCATTTACCATTGTAACAAAATGAAAAAAATTACCTAGGAATAAACATATATAAGTAGGTAAAAGACCTTTACTCAGAAAATGATAAGACACTGATGAAACAAATAAAAGAATACACAAACAGATGGAGTGATATACTATATTTTTGGATTGGAAGAATCAATATTGTGAAAAAGATTACACTACCCAAAGCATTCTACAAATTCAAGACAATCCTATCAAATTACCAATGGCATTTTTCACAGAACGAGAACAAAAAAATCTCAAAATTTGCATAGAGACACAAAAGACCCTGAATAGCTAAAGCAATCCTGAGGAAAGAAAAACGGAGCTGGAGGAATCAGACTCCCTGACTTCAGACTATGATATAAAGCTACAGTAACCAAGACAATAGGGTACTGGCACAAAAACAGAAATATAGATCAATGGAACAGGATAGAAAGCCCACAGATAAACCCACACAACTATAGTCAACTAATCTAGGACAAAGGAGGAAAAGATGTAAAATGGAGAAAAGACAGTCTCTTCACTAAGTGGTGCTGGGAAGACTGGACAGTTACATGTAAAAGAATGAAATAGAACACTTCCTAATACCATACACAAAAATAAACTCAAAATGGATTAAAGACCTAAATGTATGACTGGATACTATAAAACTCTGAGAAGAAAACATAGGCAGAACACTGACATAAATTGCAGCAAGATATTTTTTGACCCACCTACTACAGTAATAGAAATAAAAACAAAAATAAACAAATGGGACCTAACGAAACTTACTTTGGCACAACAAAGGAAACCATAAACAAGACAAAAAAAACAACCCTCAAAATGGGAGAAAATATTTACAAATGAAACAATGGACAAAGGATTAATCTCCAAAATATACGAACACCCCATGCAGCTCAATATAAAAACACAAACAAACCAATATAAAAATGGGCAGAAGACCTAAACAGACATTTCTCCAAAGAAGACATACAAAAGGCCAAGAGGCACATGAAAAAATGTTCAACATCACTAATTATTAGAAAAATTTAAATCAAAGCTACAGTGAGGTATCACCTCACACCAGTTAGAATGGGAGTTTTCAGAAAATCTACCAACAATAAATGCTGGAAAGGGTGTGGAGATAAGGGAACCCTCTTGCACTGCTGGTGGGAATGTAAATTGATACAGACACTATGGAGAACAGTATGGAAGTTTCTTAAAAAAATAAAAATAGAATTACCATATCACTCAGCATTTCCACTACTGGGCATAAACACAGAAAAAAATATAATTCAAAAAGACACATGTGGTTGGTTCAAAATGGTGGATTAGGAGGACATGATCTCACTCCCTCGTGTGAGAGCACTGGAATCCCAACAAACTGCTGAACAATCATCGACAGAAAGACACTGGAACTCATCAAGAATGATACCCCACATCCAAAGACAAAGGAGAAGCCAGAATGAAATAGTAGGAGGGGCACAATCACAATATAATCAAATCCCATAATGACTCCGTGGGTGACTCACAAACTGGAGAACACTTATACCATAGAAGTCCACCCACTGGAGTGAAGGTTCTGAGCCCCATGTCAGGCTTCCATACCTGGGAGTCTGGAAACAGGAGGAGTAATTCCTAGAGAATCAGACTTAGAAGGCTAGCAGGATTTGATTGCAGGATTTCGACAGGATTGGGGGAAACAGAAACTCCACTCTTGGAAGGCACACACAAAGTAGTGTGCTCATTTGGACCCAGGGGAGGGAGCAGTGACACCATAGGAGACTGAACCAGACTTACCTGCTGGTGTTGGAGGGTCTGCTGCAGAGGCAGGAGGTGGCTATGTAGCACCATGGGGACGAGGACACTGACAGCAGATGTTCTGGGAGGTGCTCCTTAATGTGAGCCCACTCAGAGTCCTCCATTAACCCCACCAAAGAGCCTGCAGACTCCAGTGTTGGGTCAGGCCAAACAAGCAACAGGAAGGGAACCCAGCCTCACCCATCAGCAGACAAGCAGGTTAAAGTTTTACTGAGCTGTGACAACCAGAGCAACAGCCAGCTCTACCCACCACCAGTCCCTCCCACTAGGAAACTTGCACAAGCCTCTTAGATAGACTCATCCACCAGAGGGCAGACAGCAGAAGCAAGAAGAAGTACAATCCTGTGGTCTGTGGAAAAACAAAACAAAACAACACACATTCACAGAAAGACAGACAAGATGAAAAGGCAGAGGGCTATGTACCAGATGAAGGAAGAAGATAAAACCCCAGAAAAACAACTAAATGAAGTGGAGATAGGCAACCTACAGAAAAATAATTCAGAATAATGATAGTGAAGATGATGCAGGACCTCGGAAAAATAATGGAGGCAAAGGTTGAAAAGATGCAAGAATGTTTAACAGAGACCTAGAAGAATTAAAGAACAAACAAACAGATATGAACAGTACAATAACTGAAATGAAAACTACACTAGACGGAATCAATAGCAGAATAACTGAGGCAGAAGAATGGATAAGTGACCTGGATACAGAATCATGGAATTCAGTGCTGCAGAAAAGAATAAAGAAAAAAGAATGAAAAGAAATGAAGACAGCCTAAGAGACCACTGGGACAACATTAAATACAACAAAATTTGCATTATTGGTGTTCCAGAAGGAGAAGAGAGAAAGAAAGATCCCAAGAAAATATTTTAAGAGATTATAGTTGAAAATTTCCCTGACATGGGAAAAGAAATAGCTACCCAAGTCCAGGAAACACAGAGAGTCCCATACAGGATAAACCCAAGGAGAAACACACTGAGACACATAGTAATCAAATTGGCAAAAATTAAAGACAAATAAAAATTATTGAAAGCAGCAAGGGAAAAACAACAAATAACATACAAGGGGACTACCATAAGAAAGCAGCAAGGGAAAAACAACAAATAACATACAAGGGGACTCCCATAAGGTTAACAGCTGATTTCTCATCAAAAACTCTACAAGCCAGAAGGGAGTGGCATGAAATATTTAACATGATGAAAGGGAAGAACCTACAACCAAGATTACTCTACCCAGCAAGGATCTCATTTAGATGTGATGGAGGAATCAAAGCCTTTATAGAAAAGCTAAGAGAATTCAGCACCAAAAAACCAGCTCTACAACAAATGCTAAAGGCACTTCTCTAAGTGGGAATCACAAGTGAAGCAAAGGACCTACAAGAAAAAAAAAAAAACAAAAAACAATTAAGAAAATGGCAGGGGAGGCGAGAAGATGGCGGAAGAGTAAGACGCAGAGATCAGCTTCCTCCTCACAGATACATCAGAAATACATCTACACATGGAACTTCTCCTATAGAACAACCACCGAAGGCTGGCAGAAGACCTCAGATCTCCCAAAAGGCAAGAAACTCCCCACGTACCTGGGTAGGGCAAAAGAAAAAAAGAATAAACAGAGACAAAGAATAAGGACGGGACCTGCACCAGTGTTCAAGTCTGGAGCTGCCAAAGAGGCAAGAGACCTTTTCTTCCCTCTTTGCTTCCTGGGGTGCGAGGAGAGGGGATTAAGGGCACCGCATAAAGGAGCTCCAGAAATGGGTGCGGAGCTACCGAACAGACAAGAGACTTTTTCTTGCCTCTTTGTTTCCTGGTGCGAGAGGAGAGGGAATTAAGCGCACCGCATAAAGGAGCTCCAGAAACGGGCGAGGAGCTGCCGAAGAGACAGAAGACTTTTTCTTGCCTCTTTGCTTCCTGGGGTGCGAGGAGAGGGGATTAAGGGCACCGCATAAAGGAGCTCCAGAAACGGGCGAGGAGCTGCCGAAGAGACAGAAGACTTTTTCTTGCCTCTTTGCTTCCTGGGGTGCGAGGAGAGGGGATTAAGGGCACCGCATAAAGGAGCTCCAGAAACGGGCGAGGAGCTGCCGAAGAGACAGAAGACTTTTTCTTGCCTCTTTGCTTCCTGGGGTGCGAGGAGAGGGGATTAAGGGCACCGCATAAAGGAGCTCCAGAAATGGGTGCGGAGCTACCGAACAGACAAGAGACTTTTTCTTGCCTCTTTGTTTCCTGGTGCGAGAGGAGAGGGAATTAAGCGCACCGCATAAAGGAGCTCCAGAAACGGGCGAGGAGCTGCCGAAGAGACAGAAGACTTTTTCTTGCCTCTTTGCTTCCTGGGGTGCGAGGAGAGGGGATTAAGGGCACCGCATAAAGGAGCTCCAGAAACGGGCGAGGAGCTGCCGAAGAGACAGAAGACTTTTTCTTGCCTCTTTGCTTCCTGGGGTGCGAGGAGAGGGGATTAAGGGCACCGCATAAAGGAGCTCCAGAAACGGGCGAGGAGCTGCCGAAGAGACAGAAGACTTTTTCTTGCCTCTTTGCTTCCTGGGGTGCGAGGAGAGGGGATTAAGGGCACCGCATAAAGGAGCTCCAGAAATGGGTGCGGAGCTACCGAACAGACAAGAGACTTTTTCTTGCCTCTTTGTTTCCTGGTGCGAGAGGAGAGGGAATTAAGCGCACCGCATAAAGGAGCTCCAGAAACGGGCGAGGAGCTGCCGAAGAGACAGAAGACTTTTTCTTGCCTCTTTGCTTCCTGGGGTGCGAGGAGAGGGGATTAAGGGCACCGCATAAAGGAGCTCCAGAAACGGGCGAGGAGCTGCCGAAGAGACAGAAGACTTTTTCTTGCCTCTTTGCTTCCTGGGGTGCGAGGAGAGGGGATTAAGGGCACCGCATAAAGGAGCTCCAGAAACGGGCGAGGAGCTGCCGAAGAGACAGAAGACTTTTTCTTGCCTCTTTGCTTCCTGGGGTGCGAGGAGAGGGGATTAAGGGCACCGCATAAAGGAGCTCCAGAAATGGGTGCGGAGCTACCGAACAGACAAGAGACTTTTTCTTGCCTCTTTGTTTCCTGGTGCGAGAGGAGAGGGAATTAAGCGCACCGCATAAAGGAGCTCCAGAAACGGGCGAGGAGCTGCCGAAGAGACAGAAGACTTTTTCTTGCCTCTTTGCTTCCTGGGGTGCGAGGAGAGGGGATTAAGGGCACCGCATAAAGGAGCTCCAGAAACGGGCGAGGAGCTGCCGAAGAGACAGAAGACTTTTTCTTGCCTCTTTGCTTCCTGGGGTGCGAGGAGAGGGGATTAAGGGCACCGCATAAAGGAGCTCCAGAAACGGGCGAGGAGCTGCCGAAGAGACAGAAGACTTTTTCTTGCCTCTTTGCTTCCTGGGGTGCGAGGAGAGGGGATTAAGGGCACCGCATAAAGGAGCTCCAGAAATGGGTGCGGAGCTACCGAACAGACAAGAGACTTTTTCTTGCCTCTTTGTTTCCTGGTGCGAGAGGAGAGGGAATTAAGCGCACCGCATAAAGGAGCTCCAGAAACGGGCGAGGAGCTGCCGAAGAGACAGAAGACTTTTTCTTGCCTCTTTGCTTCCTGGGGTGCGAGGAGAGGGGATTAAGGGCACCGCATAAAGGAGCTCCAGAAACGGGCGAGGAGCTGCCGAAGAGACAGAAGACTTTTTCTTGCCTCTTTGCTTCCTGGGGTGCGAGGAGAGGGGATTAAGGGCACCGCATAAAGGAGCTCCAGAAACAGTGGGAGGGAGCCGTGAAGGAGGAAAGGTTCCCACACACTAGAAGCCCCTTCGCGGGCAGAGACTGCTGGTGGTGGAGGGGGAAGCTCTGGAGCCATGGAAGAGAGCACAGTAACAGGGTGCAGAGGGCAAAGCGGAGAGATTCCCGCAGAGGATTGGAGCTGAACAGCACTCACCAGCTCGAGAGGCTTGTCTGCTCACCTGCCGGGATGGGCGGGGGCTGGGATCTGAGGCTCGGGCTTCAGTCGGAATCCAGGGAAAGGTCTGGAGTTGGCAGAGTGAAAACAGCCTGAAGGGGTTAGTGCACCACGGCTAGCCGGGAGGGAGTCCGGTTCAAGTCTGGAGCTGCCAAAGAGGCAAGAGACCTTTTCTTCCCTCTTTGCTTCCTGGGGTGCGAGGAGAGGGGATTAAGGGCACCGCATAAAGGAGCTCCAGAAATGGGTGCGGAGCTACCGAACAGACAAGAGACTTTTTCTTGCCTCTTTGTTTCCTGGTGCGAGAGGAGAGGGAATTAAGCGCACCGCATAAAGGAGCTCCAGAAACGGGCGAGGAGCTGCCGAAGAGACAGAAGACTTTTTCTTGCCTCTTTGCTTCCTGGGGTGCGAGGAGAGGGGATTAAGGGCACCGCATAAAGGAGCTCCAGAAACGGGAGTGAGCCGCGGCTGTCTGCGCGGACAACAGAGATGGGTGTGGGACACTATGGTTGCTGCTGCCGCCACCAAGAGGCCTGTGTGCAAGCACAGGTCAATCTCCACACCGCCCCTCCCGGGAACCTGTGCAGCCCACCACTGCCGGGGTCCCGGGATTGAGGGACAGCTTCCACAGGAGAACACGCGGCGCGCCTCGGGCCGGTGCAGTGTCACGCTGACCTCTACCGCCGCAGGCTCGCCCAGCATCCATGCCCCTCGCTCCCCCCGGCCTGTGCCAGAGCCCCCGAATAAGCTGCTCCTTTAACCCCGTCCTGTCTGAGTGAAGGGCAGACACCCTCGGACGACATACACACAGAGGCAGGGCCAAGTCCAAAGCTGAACCCCAGGAGCTGTGCGAACAAAGAGGAGAGGGGGAGGTCTCTCCCAGCAGCCTCAGAAGCAGTGGATTAAAGCTCCACAATCAGCTTGAAGTGCCCTGCCTCTGTGGAAAACCTGAATAGACAGCGAAATATCCCAAGTTGACGAGGTGGACTTTGGGAGCAAGATATACTATTATTTTCGCTTTTTCTTTTTGTGACTGTGTATGTGTGTGCTGCTGTGTGAGATTTTGGCTGTATAGCTTTGCTTTCACCATTTGTCCTAGGGTTAGACCAACCCATTTTTCTTTTTTTAATAGAAATTTTTCTTCTTAATAATTATTTTTTATTTTAATAACTATATTTTATCCTACTTTATTTTGTCTTCTTCCTTTCTTTCTTCCTTTCTTCCTTCCTTTCTTCCGTCCTTCCTTCATTTCTTCCTTCCTTCCTCCCTTCCTTCCTCCCTTCTTTCTTCCCTTCCTTTCTCCCTTCCTTCCTTCCTTTCTTCCTCC
>NC_041232.1:54307906-54308497 GCF_002837175.3 Physeter macrocephalus | reverse complement strand
CTTTCCGTCCTTCCTTCCTTTCTTTCTTTCTTCCTTCTTTTCTTCCTTCCTCCCTTCCTTTCTTCCTTCCCTTCCTCCCCCCCTCCTTCTTTCTTTCCTTCCTTCCTTCCTTCATTTCTTTCCTTTCTATTTTTTCCTCCCTTTTATTTTGAGCCATGTGGATTAAAGGCTTTTAGTGCTCCAGCCAGGTGTCAGGGCTATGTCTCTGAGGTGGGAGAACCAACCTCAGGACACTGGTGCACAAGAGACCTCCTAGCTCCATACAATATCAAACGGCGAAAATCTCCCAGAGATCTCCATCTCAACCCCAAGACCCAAGCTTCACTCAAGGACCAGCAACGAACAGTGCTGGACACCCTATGCCCAACAAATAGCAAGACAGGACTACAGCCCGATCCATTAGCAGAGAGGCTGCCTAAAATCATAATAAGGCTACCAACATCCCCAAACACACCACCAGACGTGGACCTGCCCACCAGATAGACAAGATTCAGCCTCATTGACCAGAACAGAGACACTAGTCCCCCCAACCAGGAAATCTACTCAACCCACTGAACCAACCTTAGCCACTGGGGACAGACACCAAAACCA
>NC_041232.1:54305902-54307432 GCF_002837175.3 Physeter macrocephalus | reverse complement strand
GGGAACTACGAACCTGCAGCCTGTAAAAAGGAGACCCCAAACACAGTAAGATAAGCAAAATGAGAAGACAGAAAAACACACAGCAGATGAAGGAGCAAGATAAAATCACACCAGACCTAACAAATGAAGAGGAAATAGGCAGTCTACCTGAAAAAGAATTCAGAATAATGATAGTAAAGATGATTCAAAATCTTGGAAATAGAATAGACAAATTGCAAGAAACAGTTAACAAGGACCTAGAAGAAATAAAGAGGAAGCAAGCAACGATGAGCAACACAATAAATGAAATGAAAAATACTCTAGATGGGCTCAGTAGCAGAATAACTGAGGCAGAAGGACGGATAAGTGACCTGGAAGATACAATAGTGGAAATAACTACTGCAGAGCAGAATAAAGAAAAAAGAATGAAAAGAACTGAGGACAGTCTCAGAGACCTCTGGGACAACATTAAATGCACCAACATTCGAATTATAGGGGTCCCCGAAGAAGAAGAGAAAAAGAAAGGGACTGAGAAAATATTTGAAGAGATTATAGTTGAAAACTTCCCTAATATAGGAAAGGAAATAGTCAATCAAGTCCAGGAAGCACAGAGAGTCCCATACAGGATAAACCCAAGGAGAAACACGCCAAGACACATAATAATCAAACTGTCAAAAATTAAATACAAAGAAAACATATTAAAAGCAGCAAGGGAAAAACAACAAATAACACACAAAGGAATCCTCATAAGGTTAACGTGATCTTTCAGCAGAAACTCTGCAAGCCAGAAGGGAGTGGCAGGATATATTTAAAGTGATGAAGGAAAAAAAAAACTACAACCAAGATGACTCTACCCAGAAAGGATATCATTCAAATTTGAGGGAGAAATTAAAACCTTTACAGACAAGCAAAAGCTGAGAGAGTTCAGCACCACCAAACCAGCTTTACAACAAATGCTAAAGGAACTTCTCTAGGCAAGAAACACAAGAGAAGGAAAAGACCTACAAGAACAAACCCGAAACAATTGAGTAAATGGTAATAGGAATACACATATTGAAAATTACATTAAATTTAAAAGAATTAAATGCTTCAACCAAAAGATATAGACTGGCTGAAAGAAAACAAAAACAAGACAAGATATATGCTGTCTACAAGAGAACCACTTCAGACCTAGGGACACATATAGACTGAAAGTGAGGGGATGGGAAAAGATATTCCATGGAAATGGAAATCAGAAGAAAGCTGGAGTAGCAATTCTCATATCAGACAAAATAGACTCTAAAATAAAAACTATTCCAAGAGACAAAGAAGGACACTACATAATGATCTAGGGATCGATCCATGAAGAAGATGTAACAATTGTAAATGTTTATGTACCCAACATAGGAGCACCTCAATACATAAGGCAAATACTAACAGCCATAAAAGGGGAAATCGACAGTAACACAATCATAGTAGAGGACTTTAACAGCCCACTTTCATGAATGGACAGATCATCCAAAATGAAAATAAATATGGAAACACAAGCTTTAAATGATACATTACACAAGA
>NC_041232.1:54304047-54304704 GCF_002837175.3 Physeter macrocephalus | reverse complement strand
CTACAGCCAGCATTGTTCTCAATGGTGAAAAACTGAAACCATTTCCACTAAGATCAGGAACAAGACAAGGTTGCCCACTCTCACCACTCTTATTCAACATAGTTTTGGAAGTTCTAGCCACAGCAATCAGAGAAGAAAAAGAAATAAAAGGAATCCAAATCGGAAAAGAAGAAGTAAAGCTGTCACTGTTTGCAGATGACATGATACTATACATAGAGAATCCTAAGGATGCTACCAGAAAACTACTAGAGCTAATCAATGAATTTGGTAAAGTAGCAGGATACAAAATTAATGCTCAGAAATCTCTGGCATTCTTATACACTAATGATGATAAATCTGAGAGTGAAATTAAGAAAACACTCTCATTTACCATTGCAACACAAAGAATAAAATATCTAGGAATAAACCTACCTAAAGAGACAAATGACTTGTATGCAGAAAAGTATAAGACACTGATGAAAGAAATTAAGGATGATGCAAATAGGTGGAGAAATATACCATGTTCTTGGATTGGAAGAATCAACATTGTGAAAATGACTCTACTACACAAAGCAATCTACAGATTCAGTGCAATCCCTATCAAATTACCACTGGCATTTTTTACAGAACTAGAACAAAAAATTTCACAATTTGTATGGAAACACAAAAGACCCTGAA
>NC_041232.1:54244629-54303033 GCF_002837175.3 Physeter macrocephalus | reverse complement strand
CACTGCTGGTGGGAATGTAAATTGATACAGCCACTATGGAGAACAGTATGGAGGTTCCTTAAAAAACTACAAATAGAACTACCATAAGACCCTGCAATCCCACTACTGGGCATATACCCCGAGAAAACCATAATTCAAAAAGAGTCCTGTACCAAAATGTTCCTTGAAGGTCTACTTACGATAGCCAGGACATGGAAGCAACCTAAGTGTCCATCAGCAGATGAATGGATAAAGAAGATGTGGCACATATATACAATGGAATATTACTCAGCCATAAAAAGAAATGAAACTGAGTTATTTGTAATGAGGTGGATAGACCTGGAGTCTGTCATACAGAGTGAAGTAAGTCAGAAGGAGAAAAACAAATACCGTATGCTAACACATATATATGGAATCTAAGAAAAAAAAATGTCATGAAGAGATTAGTGGTAGGACAGGAATAAAACACAGACCTACTAGAGCATGGACTTGAGGACATGGGGAGGGGGAAGGGTAAGCTGTGACGAAGTGAGAGAGTGGCAGGGACATATATGCACTACCAAATGTAAATTAGATAGCTAGTGGGAAGCTGCCGCATAGCACAGGGAGATCACCTCTGTGCTTTGTGACCACGAGAGGGGTGGGATAGGAAGGGTGGGAGGGAGGGAGACGCAAGAGGGAAGAGATATGGGAACATATGTATATGTATAACTGATTCACTTTGTTGTAAAGCATAAACTAACACACTATTGTAAAACAGTTATACTCCAATAAAGATGTTAAAAAAAAAAGAAAATGGCAATAGGAACATACATATAATTATCTTAAACATGAACCAATTAAATACTGTAACCATAAGACACAGGCTTGCTGAATGGATACAAAAAATAAACAACAACAACAACATATATATGCTGTCTACAAGAGACCCACTTCAATCTAGGGACATATACAGACAGAAAGTGAGAGAATGGAAAAAGATTTTCCATACAAAAGGAAACCAAAAGAAAGCTGGAGTAGCAATATGCATATCAGATAAAATAGACATTATAATGAAGAATGTTACAAGAGACAAGGAAGGACAATACACAATGATCAAGGGATCAATCCCAGAAGAAGATCTAACAATTATAAATATATATGAACCCAACATAGGAGCACCTCAATACATAAGGTAACTGCTAACAGCTGTAAAAGAGGAAATTGACAATAACACAAAATAGTGGGGGACTTTAAAACCTCACTTTCACCAGTGGAAAGATCATCCAAATAGAAAATTAATAAGGAAACAGAAGCTTTAAATGACACAATAGACCAGATAGATTTAACTGATATTTTTAGGACATTCCATCCAAAAACAGCAGATTGCACTTTCTTCTTAAGTGGGCACAGAATATTCTCCAGGATAGATCATATCCTGGGTCACAAATCAAGCCTCAGTAAACTTATGAAAATTGAAATCATATCAAGCATCTTTTCTGACCACTACATTATGAAGTTAGAAGTCAATTACAGGGGAGAAAAAGGTAAAATACACAAACACATGGAGGATAAACAGTATGTTACTAAATTACCAAGAGATCACTGAAGAAATGAAAGAGGAAATCAAAAAATACCTAAAGACAAATGACAATGAAAACACAGCAATCCAAAACCTATGGGATGCAGCAAAAGCAGTTCTAAGTGTGAAGCTTATAGCAATACAATCCGACCTCAAGAAACAACAAACATCTCAAATAAACAATCTAAACTTACATCTAAAGGAACTAGAGAAAGAAAAACAAACAAAATCCAAAGTTAGTAGAAGGAAAGAAATAATAAAGATCAAAGCAGAAACAAATGAAATAGAAATAAAGAAAACAAGAGCAAATATCAATAAAACTAAAAGCCGGTTCTTTGAGAAGATAAACAAAATTGATAAACCATTAGTCAGACTCATAAAGAAAAAGAAGAAGAGGACTGAAATTAATAAAATTATATATGAAAAAGGAGAATTTATAACAGACACTGCAGAAATACAAAGCATCCTAAGAGACGACTACAAGCAACTCTATGCTAATAAAATGGACAACTTGGAGGAAATGGACAAATTCTTAGAAAGGTATAACCTCCCAAGATTGAACCAGGAAGAAATTGAATATATGACTAGACCAATCACAAGTAATGAAATGGAAACTATGAGTAAAAATCTTCCCAAAAACAAAAGACAAGGACCAGATGGCTTCACAGGTGAATTGTATGAAACACTTCAAAAAGAGTGTTAACCCATCCTTCTCAAACTCTTCCAAAAAATTGCAGAGGAAATAGCTCTCCCAAAATCATTGTATGAGGGCATCATCACACTGATACCAAAACCAGACAAAGATACTACAAAAAAAGAAAATTACAGAACAATATAAGTGATGAATATAGATGCAGAAATTCTCAACAAAATACTAGCAAACATAATCCAACAACACATTAAAAGGATTATAAACCATGATTAAGTGGGATTTATCCCAGGGATGCAAGGATTCTTCAGAATACACAAATCAATCAATGAGATACACCATATTAACAAATTGAGGAAAAAAAACCATAAGATCATCTCAATAGATGCAGAAAATGCTTTTGATAAAATTCAACACAAATTTATGATAAAAACTCTCCAGAAAGTGTATATAGAAGGAACCTACCTCAATATAATAAAAGCCATATATGATGAACCCACAGCAAACATCATTCTCAATGGGGAAAAACTGAAAGCACCTCCTCTAAGATCAGGAGCAAGACAAGGATGTCCACTCTCACAACTATTATTCAACATAGATTTGGAAGTCCCAGCAACGGCAATCAGAGAAGAAAAAAAGTAAAAGGAATACAAATTGGAAAAGAAGAAGTAAAACTGTCACTGTTTCCAGATGACATGATATTATACATAGAGAATCCTAAAGATGCCACCAGAAAAATACTAGAGCTAATCAATGAATTTGGTAAAGTTGCAGGGTAAAAACTTAATGCCCAGAAATGTTTTGCATTCCTACACACTAATGATGAAAAATATGAAAGAGAAAGTAAGGAACACTTCCATTTACCATTACAACAAAAAGAATAAAATACCTAGGAATAAACCTACGTAGGGAGAAAAAAGACCTGTATGCAGAAAACTATAAGACACTGATGAAAGAATTTAAAGATGATACAAACAGGTTGAGAGATATACCGTGTTCTTGGATTGGAAGAATCAATATTGTGAAAAAGGCTATATTACCCAAAGCAATCTACAGATTCAATGCAATCCTTATCAAATTACGAACAGCAGTTTTTACAGAACCAGAACAAAAAAATCTTAACATTTGTATGGAGACACAAAAGACGCTGAATAGCCAAAACGATCTTGTGGGGAAAAAACCGGAGCTGGAGGAATCAGCCTCCCTGACATCAGACAATACTACAAAGCTACAGTGATCAAGACAATATGGTACTGGCACAAAAACAGAAATATAGATCAATGGAACAAGATAGAAAGCCCAGAGATAAACCCACACATCTAAGGTCAACTATTCTATGACAAAGGAGGCAAGGATATACAATGGAGAAAAGACAGTCTCTTCAATAAGTGGTGTGGTGAAAACTGGACAGCTACATGTAAAAGAATGAAGTTAGAAAACTCCCTTACACCATACACAAAAATAAACTCAAAATGGATTAGAGACCTAAATGAAAGACCAGACTCTATAAAACTCTTAGAGGAAAACATAGGAAGAACACTGTTTGATATAAATCACAGCAAGATCTTTTTTGATCCACCTCCTAGAGTAATGGAAATAAAAACAAAAATAAACAAATGGTACCCAATGAAACTTAAAAGCTTTTGCAAAGCAAAGGAAACTACAAACAAGACTAAAAGACAGCCCTCAGAATGGGAGAAAAATATGTGTAAATGAATCAATGGACAAAGGATTAATCTCCAAAATATATAAACAGCTCATGTAGCTCAATATTAAAAAAAAACAACAATCCAATACAAAAATGGGCAGAAGACCTAAATAGACATTTCTCCAAAGAAGACATACAGATGGCCAAGAGGCATATGAAAAGCTGCTCAACATCACTAATTATTAGAGAAATACAGATAACAACTGCAATAAGGTATCACCTCACACCAGTTGGAATGGGCATCATCAGAAAATCTACAAACAACAAATTCTGGAGAGGGTGTGGAGAAAAGGGAACCCTCTTGCACTGTTGTTAGGAATGTAAATTGATACAGCCACTATGGAGAACATTATGGAGGTTCCTTAAAAAACTAAAAATAGAATTACCACATGACCCAGCAATCCCACTATTGGGCATATACCCAGAGAAAACCATAATTCAGAAAGACACATGCATCCCAATGTTCTTTGCAGCACTATTTACAAGAGCCAGGTCATGGAAGCAGCCTAAATGCCCATAGAGAGATGAATGGATAAAGAAGATATGGTACATATATACAATGGAATATCACTCAGCCATAAAAAGGAACAACACTGGGTCATTTGTAGAGATGTGGATGGATCTAGAGACTGTCATACAGAGTGAAGTAAGTCAGAAAGAGAAAAACAAATATCATATATTAATGCATATATGTGGAACCTAGAAAAATGGTACAGATGAACTGGTTTTCAGGGCAGAAATTGAAACAGAGATGTAGAGAACAAACCTATGGACACCAAGGGAGGAAAGTGTTGTGGGGAGGTGGTTGTGGTGTGATGTATTGGGAGATTGGGATTGACATACATACATTAATATGTATAAAATGGATAACGAATAAGAATCTGCTGTATAAAAAAATAAACAAAGTAAAATTCAAATGAAAAAGACACGGGCACCCCATTGTTCATTGCAGCACTATTTACAATAGCCAGGTCATGGAAACAACCTAAAAGATGTGGTACATATATACAATAGAATATTAGCCATAAACAGGAAAAAAATTGGGTCATTTGTAGAGACATGGATGGACCTAGAGACTGTCTTACAGAATGACGTAAGTCAGAAAGAAAACCAAATATCTTATATAAATATATATCTGTGGAATCTAGAAAAATGGTACAGATGAACCGGTTTGCAAGGCAGAAAAAGAGGCACAGATATAGAGAACAAATGTATGGACACCAAGGTGGGAAGGAAGGGTGGGGTGAATTGGGAAATTAGGACTAAGATATATACACTAATATGCATAAAATAGATAACTAATGAAAACCTGTTGTATAGCACAGGGAAATCCACTTTGCTCTACAGTAGAATCTAGCACAACATTGTAAAACATCTATACCCCAATTAAAAAAAGAAAACACAAAACTTTTTTACCTTATATATGGTTTATTCACAAAATTTTAGATTTTTATGTACCTAAATTCTATTAGTACTTTCTTTTATGGCTTCTTGATAGACAAAGTCTTTCCAAACCCCAAGAACGCATTCAAAAACAATTATGTTCTTCTAGTCTTTAATGTTTTTTTCTTATATTTGAATTTTGTTCCATTTGGCCTTTATTTTGGGGTTAACTTGAAGTAGAAATTGAACTATTATTTTTTCAGATGACTATTCAGCTGTCTCTAAAGCAAATATTGAACAATCTTTTTTTTAAGTAATTTGAAATTTGATCTTTACCATATACAAAATACTGATGTATAAGCTAACTTAAGAACACTCAAGAGAGACCAGGCCTCCCCTCAGCACTTTCCATTTAATAGCTCATTTTATTCTCCAAATTATTTCATTCTAAATTTCTATGTAAGTCATGACATGCTAGAGCTGGCTTATATTGGTTCCCAAGAGAAAATTGTTAAATTTCTAAGATTTATTAAGCCAGTTCTCAAACACAGCCATTATTAAAAATTAAATTATATCAGCATAAAATTAAACAAGTAATTAAACAAAAAATTAAACAAGTAAAAATAATAAATATTAAAATAATCTTTTTCTAATAATTTTATTATTATTTATACTCTTGAGTTTATGTCCATCTGCAGATATGTATAATAAATATACTATAGATTGATGTGCTACTACACATCTTTCAAATTTCGTGTTTGGTAACATGTTTTTAGCTTGGAATTTACCATGGTGGGAGTGTTTATATCATACAAATTGGCAAATGCTAAAGATCACACCCTTTTCCTCCTCTGTGAGCTTGTTAAATATTTAGCAGACTACAGTTGTATAGGGACATGGTAATGTCCTTCTATCTAAGTATATGCTATGTATATGTGTATAATTGTATATGTATTTGAAGGTATGTGTATAGTTGTCTATATATTTTCAGGAGTTCTAATCTCTTTGTTACCTATTCTGCTAATATCAACTGATTTTAATTATGTTACAATAATTAATTTTTAAGATGTTACCATATTACATGAGAGAGTCACTACTCATTATTCTCTACTTTCAGATTTTTTTCCCTAGGTGTTAATGCTTTAAAATATTCTGCATTGTTTTTCTTTTATTTTAATCTACTTTTTCTGATTGTTGCTGTGTTATTTGTTTTTGTTGGGATTAAGTTAAATTTATAGATTACTTAGGGAGATTGGTATATTTAGGAAGGTGAATATATTTACCAGGATCAAAATATCTGTTTTCATTGGCTTATATCTTCTTTTGCTTTACTCAGAGATTCTCAGTTTTTGCTTTTCATCTGTACTCTTGTTTAAATCATGTTGATGTTATTTGTTCCTTAAAGATTTGGTTAAATTCTTTTTTTGAACCTTGGGCCAATTTTTCTTGTTTGTTTTGTTTTGTTTTCAAGTGTAGGAGTTGGTAATAGGGAAAGTAAATCACTTGGCTATTTTCTCTTTTACCTCTATCACAGTTGGTCTGTTTAGATTTTATTTTCTGGGTTCAGACTTAATAATTTTGTATTTGTCCTGGAAATAATCAATTTTCTGCACATTCTAACACAGATTTGAACAAAACAATGCGATGAGCAGCCACAGTCAGTGCCCTGCCTGTATCCCTCAGCACTTCTCCAGTCAGCATCTGCACTTCTTTGCAGGAAGATTTGTCTAAGCTGTGGAAGGCAGCCTGGAAATGCCTAGGAATTAATTACTAGCTGCTGGGAACAACATTCAAACAATGACTGACAGAAGTTGGTGTACATATATTTCAGCTTCCTTACCCCATGTGAGGTAAATCTGAGGCTTGTGCTTTAAACTATCTCCCTGATAAACTTCAGTTACCTCCCCATGGTGATAGCTGTCTTGATGACAGTCCTTTATGGAGTATTTTCCCTTTGCTTTTTCTCTTTTCCACCAAATAAACTACTTGTACTGGAATCCTTCTCTGAGGATCTGTCTCCGGGCAAATGCAACTAACAAATACATTAATTTTCTTATTTTTTATCTGTATCTCTGATTACTTCCCTAAATTTATGTTTATTTTGTTAAGGTACCCACTTTCTATCACTCTAATTTTTATTATTTCATCAAAACATTTATCTTAAACGTTCTCAACTGGGACACTCTCTCGGAAAGCTTTGAAAACATGTAGGGCTTCCTGCAAGCAAAAAAAAACATTTGCTTCAAAAGCTGGCAATGCTAAATGCTCTTCATTTAGCATTACACAACCTTACAAAACAAATGATCAATAGCAACTCTGTTGAAAGGTCAATGTTTTTAATTCTTCCAAATTAATTCTTCCAAAGAACCAAAATGTTATTGATTTCCATTTTTCTAATTCATCGATTTATACTTTAATAAATATGATTATTTCTTTCTTCTGTTTACTTAAAATTAATTTTTCTATTTATAACATATTAATTTTTTAAGATTTATTTACATTATAAATGCTTAAATCATTTTTTATTAAAATATTTATGACTATATATTCATTAGCTGTATCCTATATGTTCTACTATGTTTATTATTATTTTCTGACTATTAAGAAATTCATTTTGATTTCTTGAGTACTGCCAATAATTTTTAAGATTTTTAAAAGACATTTTGATACAGTATAGTTGCTGTCCTTATTTTTGTGGCTTTTTTTTAATTAACTTCTAGCTTTATTGAGTTATGATCATAGAATAAGCAGTGTATTATTTTTATTTTTGAAAACTTCTGATTTTAAAGAAATACTGCTTAAGATAATTAGTTTTACCCACCCTATTAATATGTTATTTTGATCATATATTGTTATTTTAATCTTATTTTTATTCCTTTTTGTCTGTCATGAACTGAAAGTGAACTAGTCATCCAATCTGTTTTTCTCCATTTCTCTCCATATTGCTTTATGAATTTTGATAATATGCTGTTTGTTATGAGATAATCATAACTGATCAATCTTGTTTGTGTACTATACTCTTTGTCATTGTAAATCATATTTCATCTCTTTTCAATAATTTTTACCTAAATTCTATGTTTTCTGATAGAATGATTTTGTTTACTACTTTCTTTTTTTTACCATTTGTGAGTAGCACTTTTGCCCATTCTTTAGTTTTTCTAACATTTCCAAAGTCTTGAGGTTTCCAGAGTCTTGTATTCAGGACTAACATTAATTATGCTCTATGATCAATTCTGAAATTCTTTTTATTTTAATAGTTAAGCTTAGAACATTTATATTTATTGATATGATATATATGTTTAATCATAATTCTGTCTTTGTATTTATTGATATTAAAAGTATATACTATATATATGTTGTTCAACTATCATGCCCACATTTGTTTTAGTCTTAATTTACATTAATTAGAGTTCAATAGTCAGCTCCATTTCTTTTGCCATCATGTTTATCATTTCTTGGCATATTCAAGTTTATTCTCTTGTAGTTGCTTCAGGAAGGGTTTGTGGTAATTATATTGTCTGAATTATTGAATTTCTAAATATGTTTATCTTTTACCTTTACACTTGAACTATTCCTTGGTTAGGTATAAAAGTTTAGGTTACTATTGTTTTTCTTGAAGAGTTTGTAGCTTTTACTCCACTATCTTACAGGGATGAATATTATTGTCTGATCACAGCCTTTGTTTTCTCCTTATCTTCTTTCTATCAAGACATTCAAAGAACTTTTCTTTATCCCTGAAAGCAAGATTTTGTGAAGATATGACTTGTTGGTTAATTATCTTGTGTCAGTTATTCTTGGAATAAATATATGCCCTTTTAATCTGTTAATTCAATTTTTAAAGAATTTCTGGGAAAAGTTTATTTAGCTTCATTTTAAAATATTTATTTCCATTTATTTTTATTTTGAAAAAGGCCAAAGTGACAAATAGTTCAAAAGAATAGTTCAATTAGCAACTATCCACATTTTAGTAATGTTCACTAATTGTTAAAGTTTTGCCTCAGTTGTAATCTCTATCTTTCTTCTTGCTGAACCATTTAAAAATAAATCAAAAGATCATTCATCCTGAAATACTTTATTATGTTTTTCCTAAGTACAAGTATAATTTTTTACATAACCACACTAACATTATTATATTCAAGATATTTAATATTATTCACAAATTCTAATATGTCTTTCATAGTCATATTTTTTTCCAGTAGGTCAAACAAATACCCTTTATATCTATATCAATATGGCTCTTTTTGATCTGGAATCCAGTCAAGGTCCATGTATTTGTACTTGGTTGTCAAGTTTTTTAATCTCAACCAGTACCCCAACCATTTTTGTTTTTCAAAATATTGTTATCTATTGAAGAATTCTGACCACTATCTAGTAAAGTGTCCTATATTCTTAACTTGTTTGAAATGATTGTTTCTTCATGCTGACATCAGGTTAAACATTTTTAAAACGAAGTCCTCATAGATGTTACACACTTCCCATTCCTTCTCATTAGGAGGCCTGTAATGTCAGTTTTTTTCCAAATACTGATGATACTTAAATTGACTATTCTTATAATGTGGCTTCTGGCAGACAACCCTAGAGTAATGATACCATTGTTCTTTGTAATTTAAAAGGGGTCTGTGTAGTTATACTTTGAGACTGTGTTAACGTTCTCTTCCCAAAAAACCACTGGTTTTTAGTGTGTATCTATATGTCAAGCCTGAAACAATTATTTTATGCGTCAAGGGGATGGTAAGTGTTGCCCAATTATTTTTCTGGTTTGTCCTTTGCTTTATATTAATTAACTGTCAGTCTTTTGAAAATTAGAGCTCTCCTCCTTTAGTTTTCCTTATTTTTATCCCTTCTTTTTGATGTCATACATATGCATACATCCCTTTTTAGATATATTTTGTGTGTTATAAATACTACTATTTTTAATGTTCAAGTATCACAAATGTAGGAAGTGTTTGCCTCTCTTGATAAGTCCCCACTATTTTCTCAACACTTCCCTGCTTTCTGGCACTTTTCCAGCTCTTACATAGAAGCAGACTTTTTTCCTAGAAACCCTGGTTTCTTCTAGGGAAGAATGGCACTTAGAAATGAACCTATAGATGTTAGGTTTGCTCTTCGTAGACTCTTTTAGTGAATAGAAGTACACATTTTTGAAATCGTAATTTCAAATTAAGATCACCGATTCAAATCTATCAGCACAGATCTCTTCCTCACTTATCTCTTTCCATAGTTCTCTTTTCAATCATAGTGAGAACATCATCCCTAATAATATTAATTTTTCATTTGATCTTTTCTACAATAATCACAAAATAGTTTCAACTTACTACCAATACCAAAAATAAACACCTTTGTAAAATTGAAGATTTCTTCATAGATTTCTTTGTCCTTAAAATATATCATATAAATGAAATCATATAATCACAGGACAGTGTTCACTAATTACTTGAATTATTTTTATTTCTCTATGGAGATATTATGAAACTGAAATACTGTTTTCTTCATTTGTTTCTGTTTATATTTAGTTTTAAACTTTGCATTTCTTTTCCTTTTTATATAATATTTAAAAAAATATAAAATAGTTATGTAAAATTCATAATTTTACAAAAATGTTAATTCAGAAAATTTTACTTTCATCTATGTCATTTCCATTGTGTTACTACCCACCTCTTATAGGTAACTACTTTTTATTCTTTTTGTATTTAGTTTTCAAAAAATAACCAAGTATACAATATTATCTCCAAATAATCTTTGTTGATGTAATTCCCTTTCTTTCTTACACAAAATGGTAGCATTCTTTCTATATATTCATATGTATCTGGAAATCACTTCATATCACTTCACAGGGATCATTCCCATTCTACATTACAGTTCTTTAGTATCCATTATGAAAGTTTATTTAAATGGACACTTATTGATGGGCATTTATAATATAGAAAAATTTATAATACTAAGCAATGAGTAAACTTGTGCTTATGTTATTTTGTATTTGTTAAGTTATATACTCAAGATAATTTCCTAGAAATGAGTTTGTAGGGGCAAATGGTAAATACGTATCTAAATGCATAGGTGTTTTTTTAAAATATTGAAAATCCCTCTCCATAAAAGTTGTACCATTTTGTACTTCTACCAATAATAGCTGAGTGCCTGATTCTTTCTCTATAAGCTTGTTTTTTTTGTTTTTGTTTTTGTTTTTGGCTGCATTGGGTCTTTGTTGCTGTGTGCTGGCTTTCTCTAGTTGCAGCTAGTGGGGACTACCTTTCGTTGCAGTGTGTGGGCTTCTCACTTTGGTGGCTTCTCTTGTTGCAGAGCACAGGCTCCAGGCACGTGGGCTTCAGTAGTTGTGGCTCGCAGGCTCTAGAGTGCAGGCTCAGTAGTGTGGCTCACAGGCTTAGTTGCTCTGCGGCACGTGGGATCTTCCCCGACCAGTGTTCAAACCCATGTTCCCTGAATTGGCAGGCAGATTCTTAACTGCTGTGCCACCAGGGAAGTCCCTCCATAAGCTTCTTGATAGAGTATATTCTGAAGCTATTTACTTTCTGCCAATTCAATAAGTGAAATAATAATATATATTATATTTTACATTATATATTACATATGTTTTTAATAATATGTATATATTTCTCTTAGTTTTGAATGAAGTATTTTCCTAAGTTTAAGGGTAATTTTTATATCTTTTTTCTGTGAAATGTGCATGTCTGTTTCTCATTATTTTATAGGGCTTGTGGTTTTATTCTTTATCTCTTTATGTATTATGGATATTATCCCTTTACTCATTATATAAATTGTAAATATTTTCTCAGTTTATCTTTTTACTTTACTCACATTGTTTTATTTCCATGTAAGTTATTTTTAATGATTTGTACTTAAATTCATGATTAAAATAATTAAATGTGGATTTTTAATTAAAAGGCCTTTCCCCACATCTTGGTTATAAACAGTTCCCCTGTGTTTTCTCCTGGTATTTATAAATTTTATTTTTAACCTTAATTATACATCCATGCATAGTTTATTCTTGTGTACAGTGTGAGGTTTGGATCTTATTTTTTTACTTTTTAATGGTTATAGAATTGTTCCAATACTACTATCTAAAAACATGTTTCTCCAAGTTATTTGAAAGCCTACCTTTAGTACATAAGAAATAATTTATATATATTTGAACCTATTGGTAATTCTGTTCCACTGGTCTGTCAATTCATGTCCCAGGAACACACTGGTTTAATTATAGGAAAATTTTAATATATGTTAATATATAACAAGACTAGCCTCTATTCCTTGCTGTACATTTTCAGGTCTTTCCTAGATATTCTTCCAGGTTTATGTTTTGATATAAGCTTTAGAATCACTCTATCTAGCTCCAAACACAAACAGTGTTTTGCTATTTTTTATTACATTTGTGTTAAATGTAGATATTAAGGTTGGGAGAATCAAAAATCTATCCAAGAAAAGAGCATGTGTTTCTTCTATTCAAGTTTGTATTTCCATCTTTCTGTAGTTTTGAAGTTTTCCTCATATAGGTTTTACTTCACTTTTTAGTTTTTATTATTCTTAAATATTTCATTTACTCTTGTAGGTGTAAATGGCATTTTGTCTTCCATCATATTTTTAAGTTCATTTTTGTTCTTACATATTAAGGTTATTGATTTTTGTAGGATAATTCTATATCTTGCTATCTAACTTAATTCACTTATAATTTGTATATTTTATCATTTTTTTTCTTAGATTTTCTAAATATACTATTATATTAACTGTAAATGGAGATAGTTCTACTCATGGTATGTTGGCAAAACTTTATCAATAGATTGTCAGGAAAATTTAAAAAAAAAGAAACACAGAATCCTGATTTGTAGGATTTGCCAAATTCCATGTAGATTCCATGTGATGTAATTCTCATCACAGTTAATTTTATGCTACCCATGTGTTTAACAACCAACTCAGACAATTCCTGAAAATTTAACCTTTGGTTCTAGCCAACCAGTATGACTAGGTATGGTCAAGCTCCCATATACCAACTGGTTATATTTCTTCCTTCTCAATTTATTAGTTTATAATTATTTTATTTTATTCATATCTTTGATTAATGCATCTACCAAAATTTTAAAGAATAGTGGGTATTGTGAGCATGTTGCTTGCTTTAGCAGGAATATTTCTAGTGAACACAGTGTATAAAACCTTCCTTATCCCAAATGGAGTGAAAATTTTCCATCTGTTGCTTTTTCCAAGCTGCAAAGAGTATTTACCAATGCCCTAATCACAGCATTGTCCTTTCCTCTGTACATGGCAACTTTTGTTCATTAGGGCAGATTGAGAATAATCCAAGTGCAGTTTCTTGCTCCTATAGCCTGATTGCTGTTTGCTTTCCCCAGGTCTGTGACATATAAACACATTAGGGCTCTTTCTGATCCTTTCTTTGTGGACCCTGTTGGTTTCCTACAGAAAAAGCCTGCAAGATAGTGTGACCCTCCCACTTTCTGGGCCTCAGATATTTTACATTCTCCTGCTCACCCACATTGTGTTTTCACAAGTTTTCAAATCTATTACCTAAAATTTTCTTACTAGTGTTAGGTTACATCTATTTTAAATGAGGAAGTCCACCACTCTCTTCAGTACCCTCGGGAAGGATCTCTCCTTTTATCTTGGACACGAATGGTTGTTTTTCAGTGGTTTTGGGAAAAGACTTAATATGAACTTAGTGTGGTTCCATTCTGTTGTAAGGGTGGGAGTCACTCTCTTTCCTGTCTCTACCTACTGGGGCTGAAGATAGAAACTCCAGTATGTTCTCTTTTAATATGTTCTCTATTTAATACCAAAAAAGAATGGATTAAAACCCTTAGAAATACTACTTATACACACACACATATATATAGTGTATATATGTGTGTGTGTATGTGTGTATGTGTCTATTCATGTGGTTTGATCTCCATGTCATAGAATGTACTGAAGAATATAATACACCTATATATGTGATAATGTGTGATTATGTATTTGTGTGTGTGTGTATGCTACATACATCTGTATATAAATGCATAGACAATTAATAATCTAAATTATGTATACAAAATTGACAACAGTATTTAGATCTAGGGAAGAACGAGATAGTTTAACTGAGGGAAATACAGTAAATTGGGCATTATCTTTTTCTGATATATTACAACTGATAAGTAAAGAAAAAAGGAAAAGTGTTGTTTCCAGATATTGTTTCTACTTCTGTTATCTAAAGGATGCTGTGGGTGATGATAAGAAGATAATGTGGACTTTTTTTGCAGGTATACAGAACTCATATTACAATTTATATGTAAAGCAAAAGAATTAGAATGGTCCAAAAAATTTTTTAAATAAAACAAAATAGGAGCACTCACACTATCTATCTTTATTCTGTAAAGCTTCTATAATTAAAACAGTGTAACATTGTGGCTACAAGACACAAAAATCAATGAAACAGAATGGTGTCTAGAATTACACCTAAACAAATATGGTCAATTTTTTTTGACAAACGCAGAGGCAATTTGATGGAGAAGTAAAGACATTTTAAGATGATTGTTTTGGGACAATCAGACATCCATACAAAAAATAAAAATAAAAATAAATTTATAATGCAAAACTCATGAAAACATCAGCTCAAAATAGGTCATAATAGAAAAAATATATAAAGATAAAACATAAAACTCTAAGGAAACAAGAAAATCTCTGTAACCTTGAGTTAGATAAATAGTTCTCAATGAAACAGAAAGAAATATTCATTAAAAAATTAATGAAAAAAAGAACTTTTTAAAAATTAAAACTAGACAAATTTTCATTTGCCAAATATCTTGTTAAAAGAATGAAAAGACCATCTACAGACTGGATGAAAATATTTTCAAATCTCACATCAGAAAATGGACTTGTACTCAGAATATATAAAATATTTAAAAAACTCAACAATACAAAAATAAACAGCCCAAGTAAAAATAATGGGCAAAATGTTTGGAAAGACATTTACCAAAGAATATATAAAAATGACAAGTGAGCATATGAAAAGTTAGTCAACATTTATCATTATGGAATTAAAAATAAGAAACACAATGTTGTGCCACTTTTAGAATGGCTTTAAGAAACCCTGACAATATAAATGTTGACAAGGATGAGAAGTAACTGGGATTCTCATACATTGCTGGTGGGAATAAAAAATGGTGTATTCACTTTGGAAAAGAGTTTGGCTGTTTCTTTTAATGTTTTACTTACATTTATGGTTTGACCCAGGATTCTACACTTAGGTGTATATCCAACTGAAATTAAAACTCATGTTCATGCAAAAACTTGGATAAAAAATAATTGAAATGTACATGTTAAATGAAGGAATTTATAGTATTTGAAACTCAATAAAACTGTTCCATAAAAAAAAAAAAGAATGAGACACTGATACATGTAACAACATGAGTGAATCTCAAAGGCATTATGTTGACTAAAAGAATTCAGTATCAAAATGTTACATACTGTATGATTCTATTTCTATCATGTTCTGGAAAAGACCAAACAAAAATAGAAAACAGATCAGGTGTTAAATCTCATAGATTGCATAACCAAAGACAAAGAGATTTTTTTTATATGTATAATTTTTAAATAAAAAAGATGAATAATATTTGATTCAGAAATTGGACATTTAAGAGAATTTTATAAGACCCATTTCTCTTGACCCATACATTTGAAGATAACAAAACTGGGTTAAATAATATAAAATACTAGGGTCTAATCTCAGCTTTGCTACTTACTTAATGTTTGATTTTGGACACAATATTTTGTCTCTTAATCCCCACCTGTAAAATGAGGATACTAAATCCTACTTTACAATATTATCATCAGGATTAAAAATATATGTGAGTGAGTGTGAAAGAGTGTATTATGTGCATATAATAGAACTGGTATATTTTCTCTTTATATTACTTGAAATATAGTCTATGGGAACCTATTAAATTGCAACTGCTATCATGTTATTGTTATTTAAAAATTTATTTAGAAGAATAAAGAAGTTTTCTTCATAGGTGGTGGGTTTTTATTCTATTTTTATTTGTGACTTAGGGCACTATTCATAAAACAAAAATATATGGTACCAGATATTGTATGTTGCCAGATGAGTCAGGATTTATTTGTAAGATATAAAGGGAGGAAAACTTTGTGGAGAGCTAAATTGTTCATATTATTTATTGATATACATGCTACTCTCTCATATATACCAACTAGTCTAGATATTTGGTTTATTTTTATAAACGAACTTGATAAATAATTGAATATGAAACTGCCCCTGTTATTCTGTCCTTGGACTCCTGGGGCATTAAGAATTCATGCTACTCTTGACCTGTAAGCTTCTACTCCTATTCCAGCAGTGCTGTGTGGCATCTGAGTGGACTTGTCACTCAAGCTGAATTGTATAGTGTTTCTCTGATGTGCAAAATGTTGGCCCTTGGGAAGCCTCTGGATTCATTTTCATTAGTGATCTAAACACATTTGGAGAGTAGGGTAGGTGGTGGGCAAATGATTGTTTGCCTCTCAGCACGGCAAAACTACACTTACTGTCACTGCCTACTGGCTCAGAGGAGATTGGCCTCCAAAGTCTGATTGTCCCTTGTTCTGCTTTGTGACGGGCTGATTTGTGCTGCTATCTAGTTGTTGGCAGCTGTCAAGGAAGCCAGATCCCCACCGATTAATTAGGCAAGACAAAGCCCCGGAAACAGGGCTGGTTCTTTGTGTTCATTTTGAGTTTTCATTTGCACCTGTCTTGAGTTCTGTTCAGAGCAAGAAAGTCAGCTAGTTTTTAATAACATTGGATGCAACCTTGTGTTGAGTAAGTTATCCGATTCTTTGTTACTTAATTATTTAGTATCTATGAACCAGCCATTAACGTGTTAGAAATTGGAAATCTTTTTCTTTTCATGTTGGTTTTTAGGAATCATTATCCTTTGTTGTAGAGGCAGGGTTTAGGACCCAGCTTGACTGTAGCACCCTAATATAAGCATTGTAATTTTTTGACCGACTATAGTCTGAAGGAAAACCATGAAGTTAGGTATATTGTAACCTCAAAGTAGAAAGGAGTTGTTGTGGAAGAGGTGAGCTCAGCAAGGATGATATTCCATAATAGAAAATGTTGCCCTGGATATTATAAAAGCCAGACACATAGAGCTGCATCACTTCCAGACAGAATGTGTTGCATAGTTTCCCATTATTTGCAAAGGAGAAAAAAAAAACAAAAACTTTCTTCTCTTTTCTTCCAGAAAAGATTCAGTTTTCTTTCTGAAGCAGTTTCTGTCATTTATTCCTGTCTTGCATCCATAGAGATTTTTTTCCCACTAAGTAATTTCTTTAAAAATCCCAAATAGTACAATGGAACAAAATTGTTTAAAGTCCATTGGAGCACCCATCATATTAATTTCCAAATTGATCCTGGGATTGTTGGAGGTCTCACATCAGCCTTGGGCAGGGCTGTTGAACAAGTGGGCCGTGCAACAACAGGGGCTCATCAGGCCAATCCTCCTCTCAGGTCCCAAGGGATGATCACTGGTCAGGGCTTCCTGCTGACTTCTGCTGTGTCTGCTTACACTGTCTCACAATCTCTCTCTTTCTCTCTCTGTGTCTCTCTCTTCAGTTTTTTGTTTTTTTTTTCTTTTTAACCAAAAGAGAAAAACTTTTATTTTAGCTCTCACTGTTTTTGAAACAACTGGGGTTTCACTCTGCTGGGTGGGGGGCACATTCTCCAGGCTCAATCCACAAAGACTTTGATACAAAATGGGGAGGTGTCAAAGAATCTGCATTTTAAAAATTATTTGAGTTGATTCAGATACAGAGTAACAATGCTTTAAGGGAAGGAAATATTTTTAAAATATTTTTTACAAAGTTTAATTTTGTCAGGATGGTACAAAATTATTTATATTCATTACCTCATTTAATACTCACAAAACCTCTGTGAGTTAAGTATTATTATTAACTGTATTTTTCAGGTTAAAAAAAAAAAAGTCACGTTAAGGAACTTTAAGTACTTGTCCAAGGTTACACAGCTAGCACACAACAGAGCTCAGATGAAAACTCACGTCCCTTTGATTAAAAATATACTGTGTCATGCTGCCTTCCCAGATAAGACATTGCCAAGATGCTTGCCAATGAATCTGGCAACCTCTTACTCTGGCATTATCCCACTCTACTCTCTATATCTTTCTGTAACTCTATAAGGACTAAATACTCATATATTTTTGGGCTTTGCTGAGGCCAAAGAAGATTGAAACTACATTATCTGCTCTCCAGGATTATGGATTTTATTGGCAAAGACAGGTGTCACACATAACCGTATACACAGAGAATAAATTATAATAAATGTGATTATGACTTGGGACTAAGTTTTGAGATAAATATTGCCCTGATTTTTACTTAAAATTGATGTTGATGTTATAGAGATTTCCTATTTAACTGTAAAGGCATGGGTCAAGGTCAAACATACAAGTTTTTAATACTGGCTTTATCAGTAAAATCTCTAAAAATATTGTGTCTCCTAAACTTTATAAGGCATGTTACTTCTGAAGAAATCCTTTGAAAAAACGAAATCTGAGCAGCATTTCACAATTAAAATCATAACATATCAAAGATAAACATTATTAAATTAAGGAAATACTGATCACCCTGGTAGACTGAACTGATGAAGAAAGGACCTTCTCTGACTGAAAATAAAAGAAATGAGTCACAGGCAACAAATACACAACCATACAAAAGAGTCAATGGCACCTGTACACAAACCAGGAGTTTTAGAACCCTACAAATGGAACATAATAAAATGATCTGAAAGACACTATAAAATAACTGTGAATGAAACACAAATTTAGAACTGAACTATAAAGAAAGAGAAATACCTAGGTGCTAAAATTGAAGAGAGAAATCAAGGCAAAAACATTAAAGAGTATCTGCACTCCTAATGTTTACAATAAGCTATAGACAAGTCTTCAGAGTTACAGTTTCCAACACTCAGAAACCAGGTGAAGGAAATAAGAGTTTGAACCTGAACAGAGTGATTACATTAGAATCTCTTGAATAAATCCTAGAACTCCAAATTCCACCTGTTATTTTGGGAAAATACTTGTTGACACTGCACTGCACTATTGAGATCCTTCTAGTAATAAAAGAGTTACTTCCCAGCTCCAGCTACAGAGATATCCCTCACCTATTAGCTCCCTTTGGTAATTGTCTCAGCTGAAGAGGGACACTTTTCCCAAACTCATGTTCCCTTCCTGGGCTGGTCCATGTACAGTGGCTGGACATAGGGCCATATAGACCTTGCTTCTCAACCCAACTCAAGACAAAACTGTGGGGGCATCACACCACAGAACTTCTTATTGGAGGAACCAAGTCTTCTGTTGGGAATGCAGAGCTTGAATGCTCCCTATGCTTAATCCTGCATTCTTCTCTTCCTTGCAACTGGGGTTGATTTCAAGACCACTCCTTAATAAACATTTTTTTTTCCCAGGAAAAAACACCTGCAAAATAGTTAAGGTGTACTCCACTTTTTTTCTGCTCTAAGAAATGGTTAACTGCAAAGAACTGCCCTGTTCTTACATGTTCAGAGATCAGACCTATGTCTATTCTTCCTCCTGAATCTCATAAAGACCATTTTCTTTTGCTTTGAAAAGTTTCTAATTAAAGATTATCCCCTCTATTGTAATAGCCTGAATAAAATTATGTCCTTAATTGTCTGTTGTAATCTGTCTCTCATTGATTTGGTGGCATGATTCAGGTAGCCTTGGTCCTTGGCTTCAGATCACTATTTACTCAGCACAGGTAAGGAGCATCATGGAGTCCCTTTACTTTGTCTCTTGACTGGTGATCTGGGAATCCAACTGTGAACCCAGCTCTGCTTCCTGTGTTCCTCACATTTTCTTTCAGCTGCTTCAGGTTGAGGAATTGATTTTGATTCCTTCTGACTACTCACTTACCTTCAAGTGCCAGCACTTTTTCTTGTCATTGTCTAATCATTTTGCAATATCTGTAAATAGATTGATGGTTTATAGAGATTATTCTACTTGTTGGGAGAAAGACAGAGAATCTGGTTTCTTAGTGTTATATTTTTGTTTATATATTTATTTTGAGCTAAAACAAATGAAGGATTTCATGCCCAACAGGAAGTGTATATATGGATGGATAAGATTGATTTTTTGTGTTTAGGTTTGACCCATGGCTAAATTTTAGAATTAAAATAATAGGCCTTTGGAGACTGGTTCAAGATGGTGGAGTAGAAGGACAAGCTCTCACTCCTACTCGTGAGAACACCAGAATCGCAACTAATTGCTGAACAATCATCGACAGAAAGACACTGGAACTCAACAAAAAAGATATCCCACCTCCAAAGACAAAGGAGAAGCCACAATGAGATGATAGGAAGGGCACAATAATAATAAAATGAAATCCTGTAACTGCTGAGTGGGTGACTCACAAACTGGAGAACACTTATACCACAGAAGTCCACCTACTGAAGTGAATGTTCTGAACCCCATGTCAGACTTCCAAACCTGGGGGTCTGGCAACATGAGGAGGAATTCCTAGAGAATCAGACCTTGAAGGCTAGCAGGATTTGACTGAAGGACTTCAACAGGACTGGGAGAAACAGAGACTCCACTCTTGGAGGGCACACACAAAGTAGTGTGCTCATTGGGATGCAGGGGAAGGAGCAGTGACCCCATAGGAGACTGAACCAGACCAACCTGCTGGTGTTGGAGGGTCTCCTGCAGAGGCGGGAGGTGGCTGTGTGTCACTGTGAGGACAAGGACACTCGCTGCAGAAGTTCTGGGAAGTACTCCTTGGTGTGAGCCCTCCTAAAGTCCTCGATTAGCCCTACCAAAGAGGCCAGGTAGGCTCCAGTGTTGGATCAAGCCAAACAACCAACAGGGAGGGAACACAGCCGCACCCATCAGCAGACAAGCAGATTAAAGTTTTACTGAACTCTGCCCACAAGAGCAACAGCCAGTTCTACCCACCACCAGTCCCTCCCACCAGGAAACTTGCACAAGCCTCTTAGATAGTCTCATCCACCAGAGGGCAGACAGCAGAAGCAAGAAGAACTACAATCCTGCAGCCTGTGGAACAAAAACCACATTCACAGAAAGACAGACAAAATGAAAAGGCAGAGGACTAGGTACCAGATGAAGGAACAAGATAAAACCCCAGAAAAACAACTGAATGAAGTGGAGATAGGCAACCTTCCAGAAAAAAATTCAGAATAATGGTAGTGAAGATGACCCAGGACCTAGAAAACGAATGGAGGCAAAGATTAAGAAGATGCAAGAAATGTATAATAAAGATCTAGAAGAATTAAACAACAAACAAAGAGAGATGAACAATAAAAAAACTGAAATGAAAACTACACTATAAGGAATCAATAGCAGAATAACTGAGGCAGAAGAACGGATAAGTGACCTAGGAAGACAGAATGGTGGAATTCACTGCTGTGGAACAGACTAAAGAAAAAAGAATGAAAAGAAATGAAGACAGCGTAAGAGACCACTGGGAAAACATTAAACGCAACAACATTTGCATTATTGGGGTCCCAGAAGGAGAAGAGAGAGAGAAAGGTCCTGAGAAAATATTTGAAAGATTATAGTTGAAAACTTCCCTAACATGGGAAAGGAAATAGCCACCTAAGTCCAGGAAGCACAGAGAGTCCCATACAGGATAAACCCAAGGAGAAACACACTGAGACACATAGTAATCAAACTGGCAAAAATTAAAGACAAAGAAAAATTATTGAAAGTGGCAAGGGAAAAATGACAACATACAAAGAACTCTCATAAGGTTGACATCTGATTTCTCAGCAGGAAATGTACAAGCCAGAAGGGAGTGTCATGATATAATTAAGGTGATGAAAGGGAAGAAACTACAACCAAGATTACTCTACCCAGCAAGGATCTCATTCAGATACGATGGAGAACTCAAAAGCTTTACAGACAAGCAAAAGCGAAGAAAATTCAGCATCACCAAACCAGCTCTACAAAAACTGCTAAAGGAACTTCTCTACGTGGGAAAAACAAGAGAAGAAAAGGAACTGAAAACCAAACCCAAAACAATTAAGAAAATGGTTATAGGAACATTCATATCAATACTTACCTTAAACGTGAATGGATTTAATGCCCAACCAAAAGACACAGGCTTACTGGATGGATACAAAAACAAAAGCTATATATATGCTGTTTACAAGAGATCAATTTCAGACCTAAGGACACATACAGACTGAAAGGGAAGGGATGGAAAAAGATATTCTATGCAAATGGAAATCAAAAGAAAGCTGGAGGGCTTCCCTGGTGGCGCAGTTGTTGAGAATCTGCCTGTCGATGCAGGGTACAAGGGTTCGTGCCCCGATCCAGGAAGATCCCACATGCCGCGGAGCGGCTAGGCCCGTGAGCCATGGCCGCTGAGCCTGCGTGTCCGGAGCCTGCGCTCCACAACGGGAGATGCCACAGCAGTGAGAGGCCCGCGTACCACAAAAAAAAAAAAAAAAAAAAAAGAAAGCTGGAATAATGATATTCATATCAGATAAAATAGACTTTAAAATAAAGAATGTTACAAGAGACAAGGAAGGACACTACATAATGATCAAGGGATCAATTGTAGAAGAAGATATAACAATTATAAATATATATGCACCCAGCATAGTAGCACCTCAAAACATAAGGCAACTACTAACAACTATAAAAGAGGAAAATGACAGTAACACAATAATAGAGGGGGATTTTAACACTTTGCTTGCACCAATGGACAGATCATCCAAACAAAAGTAAAAAGGAAACACAAGCTATAAATGACAAAATAGACCAGATAGATTTAATTGTTATTTATAGGACATCCGTCCAAAAACAGCAGATTACACTTTCTTCTCAACTGTGCACGGGACATTCTCCAGGATAGATCACATCTTGGGTCACAAATCAAGCCTCAATAAATTTAAGAAAATTGAAATCATATCAAGCATCTTCTCTGACCACAGCACTATGAGATTAGAAATAAATTACAGGGAAAAAAAGTAAAAAACTAAAACACATGGAGGCTAAACAATACTTTACTAAATAACCAAGAGATCACTGAAGAAATCAAAGAGGAAATAAAAAAATACCTAGAGACAAATGACAATGAAAACACGATGATCCAAAACATATGGGATGGAGAAAAAGCAGTTCTAAGAGGGAAGATTTTAGCTATGCAAGCCTACATTAAGAAACAAGAAAAATCACAAATAAACAATCTAAACTTACACCTAAGGGAACTAGAGAAAGAAGAACAAACAAAACCCAAAGTTAGCAGAAGGAAAGAAATCATAAAGATCAGAGCAGAAATAAATGAAATAGAAGCAAAGAAAACAATAGGAAAGATCAATAAAACTAAAAGCTGGTTCTTTGAGAAGATACATAAAATTGATAAACCATTAGCCAGACTCATCAAGAAAAAGAGGGAGAGGACTCAAATCAATAAGATTAGAAATGAAAAAAGAGAAGTTACAAAACATAACGCAGAAATACAAAGTGTCTTAAGAGACGACTGCTAGCAACTCTATGCCAATAAAATGGACAACCTGGAAGAAATGGACAAATTCTTAGAGAGGTATAACCTTCCAAGACTGAACCAGGAAGAAATAGAAAATATGAACAGAACAATCACAAGTAATGAAATGGAAACTGTGATTAAAAATCTTCCAACAAACAAAAGTCCAAGACGAGATGGCTTCACAGGTGAATTCTATGAAACACTTTGAAAAGAGCTAACACACATCCTTGTCAAACTCTTCCAAAATATTGCAGAGGAAGGAACACTCCCAAACTCATTCTAGTAAGAGACCACTGGGAAAACATTAAACGCAACAACATTTGCATTATTGGGGTCCCAGAAGGAGAAGAGAGAGAGAAAGGTCCTGAGAAAATATTTGAAAGATTATAGTTGAAAACTTCCCTAACATGGGAAAGGAAATAGCCACCTAAGTCCAGGAAGCACAGAGAGTCCCATACAGGATAAACCCAAGGAGAAACACACTGAGACACATAGTAATCAAACTGGCAAAAATTAAAGACAAAGAAAAATTATTGAAAGTGGCAAGGGAAAAATGACAACATACAAAGAACTCTCATAAGGTTGACATCTGATTTCTCAGCAGGAAATGTACAAGCCAGAAGGGAGTGTCATGATATAATTAAGGTGATGAAAGAAGTCAATGTGATACACCATATTAACAAACTGAAGAATAAAAACCATATGATCATCTTAGTAGATGCAGAAAAAGCTTCTGATAAAATTCAATGCCCATTTATGGCAAAAACTCTCCAGAAAGTGGACACAGAGCGAATGTACCTCAACATAATAAAGGCCATATACAACAAACCCACAGCAGACATCATTATCAATGGTGAAAAACTGAAAGCATTTCCTCTAAGATCAGGAACAAGACAAGTATGTCCACTCTCACCACTATTATTCAACATAGTTTTGGAAGTCCTAGCCACAGCAATCAGAGAAGAAAAAGAAATAAAAGTAATAAAAATTGGAAAAGAATAAGTAAAACTGTCACTGCCTACAGATGACATGATACTATACATAGAGAATCCTAAAGATGCCACCCAAACACTACTAGAGTTACTCAATGAATTTGGCAAAGTTGCAGGATACAAAATTAATGCACAAAAATCTCTTGCATTCCTATACATTAATAATGAAAAGTCTGCTAGAGAAATTAAGGAAACACTCCCATTTACCACTGCAACAAAAAGAATAAAATACCTAGGAATAAACCTACCTCAGGAGACAAAAGACCTTTATGCAGAAAACTATAAGACACTGATGAAAGAAATTAAAGATGATACCAACAGATGGAGAGATATACCATGTTCTTTGATTGTAAGAAACAATATTGTGAAAATGACTATACTACCCAAAGCAATCCACAGATTCAATGCAATTCCTATCAAATTACCAATGGCTTTTCTTACAGAACTAGAAAAAAAAATCTCAAAATCTGTATGGAGACACAAAAGACCCCAAATGGCCAAAGCAGTCTTGAGGTAAAAAAATAGAGCTGGAGGAATCAGACTCCCCAACTTCAGACTGTACTACAAAGCTACAGTAATCAAGACAATATGGTACTGGCACAAAACCAGATATATAGATCAATGGAATGAGATAGAAAGCCCAGAGATAAACCCACACATCTAAGGTCAACTAATCTTTGACAAAGGAGACAAGATATACAATGGAGAAAAGACAGTCTCTTCAATGCTGGTGCTGGGAAAACTGGGCAGCAACATGTAAAAGAATGAAATTAGAACACTCCCAAACACCATACACAAAAATAAACTCAAAATGGATTAGAGACCTAAATGTAAGACTGGACACTATCAAACTCTTAGAGGAAAACATAGGAAGAACACCCTTTGACATAAATCACAGCAAGATCTTTTTTGATCCTCCTCCTATAGTAACGGAAATAAAAACAAAAATTAAAAAAATGGGACCTAATGAAACTTAAAAGCTTTTGCACAGCAAAGAAACTATAAAGAAGTTGAAAAGACATTCCTCAGAATGGGAGAAAATATTCGCTAACAAATCAATGGACAAAGGATTAATCTCCAAAATATATAAACAGCTCATGCAGCTCAATATGAAAAAAAAAAAACAACCCAATCAAAAAATGGGCAAAAGACCTAAATAGACATTTCTTCACAGAAGACATGCAGATGGACAAGAAGCACATGAAAAGCTGCTCAACATCACTAATTATTAGAGAAATGCAAATCAAAACTACAGTGAGGTATCACCTCACACCAGTTAAAATGGGCATCATCAGAAAATCTACAAACAGCAAATGTTGGAGAGGGTGTGGAAAAAGGGAACCCTCTTGCACTGTTGGTGGGAACGTAAATTGTTACAGCCACTATGGAGAACAGTATGGAGGTTCCTTAAAACACTAAAAATAGAATTACCACATGACCCAGCAATCCCACTACTGGGCATATACCCAGAGAAAACCATAATTCAAAAAGACACATGCACCCCAATGTTCATTGCAGCACTATTTACAATAGCCAGCTCATGGAAGCAACATAAATGCCCATCAACAGATGAATGGATAAAGAAGTTGTGGTACATATATATAATGGAGTATTACTCAGCCATAAATAGGAATGAAATTTGTTCATTTGTAGAGACATGGATGGGTCTAGAGACTGTTATACAGAGTGAAGTAAGTCAGAAAAAGAAAAACAAATATATTAATGCATATATGTGGAATGTAGAAAAATGGTACAGATGAACCAGTTTGATGGGCAGAAATTGAGACAGAGATGTAGAGAACAAACATATGGGCACCACGGGGGAAAGCAGTGGGGGTTGGGGGGGGTGGGTGTGATTGGGATTGACATGTATGCACTGATGTGTATAAAATGGATGACTAATAAGAACCCGCTGTATAAAAATAAATAAAAAATAAAAGAAATAGTAGGCCTTTTTTTCTAGATCTCTGTATATTTTATGTCTGTTACTCAGATAGGCTTCTACCTCTCATGTGAGTATATAATATTTTCCTACGTGTAAAGGTATTCTCAAATTTAATTATATAACTTTTTATAAGAGTTCTATTATAATTAGTGTAGAAATAAATATGCACTAATGATAACTGGATATTTGTAAACTTTTCAGAAAAACTTAAATCTCTACTACTTTTAATGTAAAAAATAAAAATTATTCTTATATCTAAATATTAGTTTAAAAATTCAAGTTTATATAATTTAGGCAAATCTTTGACAAATGAGACTACTCCAATATGTTTGGTTTAATAAAAGCAGCTGTATCTTCTCTGATTTGTCAGTATAATATACAAGAAGATTTATCTTCTGCTTTGGCTTATTCTCTCTAAACTTATATAGGTTTACTGATTGAATAAGCTAATATTACTTCTATTAAATGTTTAAGATTACTGAAGTTGTAAATTTGTGAGACCAAATTGAATCATTATTCTGATAAATTTTATTTCAATAGCAAATATGTTTTATAATATGTCAGCTTGAATATAGTTTTGAAGATCTTTAGGAAACTGAAAAATTTGAACTTATACTAAATTGAGTTAGTTAATGGATATTCAGTTAATACCTAGAGGTATGATAAAATAGAATAATGAAACGTTAATTGCTAAGCATAAGTTGAAATTTACATATATTTTTGGGCACATTTTTATTTGGTGAAGAATATGTACATTTTGCCACCTTGAAATTTTATATTTTAAGGGATGTATAGAGACACAGAAAGGCATACATGTTTGTGAAAAGACAGTTTTACTTATTATGGTCAAAACTGGCTAGGGTTTGTTGGGTTTATTTATGTCTTTGAAAAAAACCATTAGTATTAAATATTATACTAAGTAAAACTATAATTTGGTTTTCTCTCTGTTAAAATAAAGAAATAATTTTGGATATTGGTCTGCCCTTTAAAGAGACTGAAAAGATATATTTTGTCTTTTGTGTAATCTGCCTAGATAACAAAGACTCTGTCTTAACAGAATAATTTTCTATGCTTTATAATTATTTTATTATATCCTTGATTATTTAAGTAAACAGAGTTGTCTCACTTAGGAAATATTAAGGTTCTTTAAAAATAAAGTTACATCGTTTTTAAAAAAAGTATTTTCTTATCTCTTTGGTTAAATGGGTAGTAAAGTATTGCACAGCAACCCATTATTTTATATTAATCAATTGTTCAAATCTCATGACAATGTTTGGTACTTTGCCTTCTGCAAATAAAATCCTAAAAGATATCTTTGCATCTGAAACTGTCCTTTAGAGATTCCAGAAGACTCCTGGATAATCAAAAAATGTGTTCTTTCATCTTAAAAAAAATGAGATGTTAAAAATAATAAGATTTGATATGTTACTATTAATGAATTAAGTGGAAGGATTTGTCAAATTAAAAGATATGCTTAACCTTCCCTAGGTTAAATTTGTATGGGTAAAATGACATTAATACAAATAGTTCATAAATTGTATACTGTATGGGAAGTACCTAGAGATTTGTCAATGCCCTTACCAGTCTCTATTTATCATTTGTGATGCTATGTTGCTTGATATTAGACAACAACTGTATAAATTATCAGTCATAATTTCAGTTATTTTTAAAAATGTGGTTAGTCATATCTTTTTTTAACTTTTTATTTTATATTAAAATATAGTTGATTAACAATGTTGTCTTAGTTTCAATTGTACAGCTAAGTGACCCAGTTTTATATATATACATGTATCTATTCTGTTTCTAGTCATATCTTTTATTAATATGAATCTAGTATCTTCTAGATACTTATAATCTTACAATTGAGGATTCACATCAGTCACCTATTTTTTATTATTACATAGATGTTTAGGAGTTCAGTTATTTTTAAATGAGCCCCTTAATATTTTTTTATATATTATAGGTGTATTCTTGGTATATTGGCATGCATAGTATACTGTGCATGGTATACTATGTCTCATGATTATTTTATGTTATATTTGAATGTTTTTGATTGTAAAAATTATTTATCCACTTAAAAAATTTAGATACCATATCCATTCTTTTATGAAAATAAGGTTAATCATTATATTTACATTATATTCAATTTTTTTAAATTGATTTTACCCTCCTGTTCTATATGGCACAGAAAGAACCAAATTTTTTGTCAGTTGCATTATTTTTGTAATGAACAAAATAAAAAACAGCTAAAGTGAGAATTATAGGGCAGATTTGACAATTGTTAACTATTTACCTCAATGCATCAGAGAGGTAAACTAATGAAACTTTTGGAGAGTGGTGAAGCCTACATTGTCACTTCTCTACTCACTCCTCCTACTCATTTGTATGTGAATGATTTTTTTATTGCAATCTTTGTGGCCCTTTGCCTGAGGGCATTCCCTGATTCCAGCAGCCAGACTCTAGACCACACACAGAAAATACTACATATGTGAAGAGACTAAAGTACATGGGAGCAGCTTCAATAAATGTTATATGGCAGGTGGTGGATAAATGCCCCAAGTTTTAAGGTCTGTTCAACAATACACCCCTAGAGGTCCCAGTAATATTGAAATCTAGTTGTTCATAATGGTAATCTGCTTATGATTTCACTCAGTATTGACATCCTTCCTGTATTAGTCTGTCGTGGCTGCCATAACAATGTGCCACAGACTAGGTGGCTTAGACAACAGATATTTATTTTCTCAGTCTGGAGGCTAGAAGTCCAATATCAAGGTGTTGCTAGGGCTGGTTTTATCTAAGGTCTCTCTCCTTGGTTTGTAGGCGGCCATCTACTTCATTTTTTTCACATGGTCTTCTCTCTGTGTATGACCGTTATTGGTTGAATTGCATCCCCCCAAAATCCATATGTGAAGTCCTAACCCCCAGTACCTTAGAATGTGATGACATTTTTAAGATAAGCACTTAAAAGATGATTAAGTTAAAATATGGCCATTAGAGTGTCCTAATCCAATCTGAGGTGTCACTTTAAGAAGAGGTAATTTGGACACCAAGGATCCTTGTACACAGAGGGAAGACTACATGAAGACATAAAGAGGAGGTTATCTGAAAGCCTAAATGAGAGGTCTCTGGATAAACCAAACCTGCCCACAACTTGATCTTGGAATTCTAACACCCAGAATTGTGAGAAAATAAATTTCTATTGTTTAAGCCCCCTAGTTGGCAGGATTTTGTTATGACAGATTTAGTAAAAACATAGTACAGTGACTGTGTCCTGATCACCTCTTCTTATAATGACATCAGTCCCATATTGGATTAGGGCCATCTATATGATCTCATTTTACCTTAATTACCTCTTTAAAGGCTGCATCTCCAAATAAGGTAACATTCTGAGGTACTAGGTTCAGGACTTCAACAGAGAAATTTGAGGGGAGACAATTCTGTCCACAGAACATTTGAAACTGATAGGTGTCATTTCAGGGGGGCTCTGAGGAGCCCAGTCCTTTATGTCTCAGTGCAGAAAACATTCAGTGAGAAACAAAATGATAGATAAGTGATTTATTAGAATAGGATGCTTGTGAGGTTTAAAAGTAGGCTGTCAGGAGGGTGCTGAGCCCCAAGAACTTAGTGGTTGACTGCCTTATAATCGAAGGAAAAGTGGGGTGGGGGAAAAGACCACCTTCTTCCTCATTCTTGAATAAACATCATACTTCCATCATCAGGTCCTCCTCCAGGTTGGGCAGGGGAGTTTTCTTGTCCCTACATGGTCAAGCTAAGACTGTCACAGCACTATGGAAAAATGTTTGCTTATTAGACTAGAGAGAATAACAGAGAGATATTTGAAAATATAGTAGTTTACAACTTTTGAAAATTGTAGAACAACGTGAATTTGCAGATTAAGGATTACACTGAATTCTGACTAGGTTGAATGAAAATTACTTTAAAGTATGATTTATTACTTAAGGTACATTAAATTGTTCAATAAATATATCCTAAAATACAATGGCTCAAACTCTTTGAGACTTATTTCTTCCTCACAAAGCCATCCAGAGCAGTGATCTTGGTTTATGAGTGGCTCTCTTCTATGTGGTAATTTATGTACTCTTAATTCTACCATTCTGTAGATCTACCTTTGCTTGAACTTGTTTTCCTCCAAAGTTTGACAGTAGAGTGGGAAAGGTAATGAATACATATGTATTCTTTTTTCTTCTCTTTCTTTTTCTTTCTTTCTTTCTTTCTTTCTTTCTTTTCTTTCTTTCTTTCTACAACAATGTTTATTTAACATCTGTCCCCATATATAACTACATTTTTTTTCCTCTTGTGATGAGGACTTTTATGATCTATTCTTTTAGCAACTTTCAAATATGCAACACAGTATTATTAACTATGGTCACCATGAAGTACACTACCATGACTACTTTCTTAAAAACTGCTCCATTCTAGAGAAATTTGTCCCTTGGCCATACTTAACCACAAGGATGGTTGTGAAATATGTATTATCCATGTACCTGGCTATCATATTATTTCTATAAAAGTAGGAAAAGTAGATTTTGGTAGATACCAAGGGTTTTTGCCTCATGCACCATTATTGAGATTATACAATAAAAATTGCAAAGGTCAAAAAAAAAACCAAAAAAAACACAAAAAAAACCCACAAGAAACAAAAAAGAAGTCCTGAAAATTTATTATGTATAAGATAGAGAAATATACTATTTATAAGGGAATAGCAATTAAATGAGAAGATAATTTGCATTAGAATCAATCTTCAAAATTGTGTGACCTCATTATGAATTTTATATCTAAATGATCAATATTAAAATGTAAGAGTGAAGTTAAGCATTTTTACTAATGAAGGCATTATATCAAATATATACTACTGAATGCAAAAATATAGAATAATGATGTAAAATGGTAGTGATTAAACAAGTTGTATCTGGAATGGTTGAAAACAGTAAATATCCTTTTCCATGTCAAGAATTTGTTTGTTTCCTGCTATGTTTGGGGGATATGTGTTGTTTTACATGAAAGTATTTGAATTTTATCAAATGGATTTTCTGTATCTCTTGAAGCCATTTTATGATTATTTGCCTCTAATTTTTTAGTGTTTTGGATTATATCAATCTTTTTTCTTACACTAAATAATTTTCCATTCAATTTAAATCCTGTGTTAACTTTTAAATATATATCAAACATAGAAATCCAAAAATAGAAAGTACACCTCTGTTGTGTTATGTATAAAAACATTTACAAATAATTTTCTCCACATATTTGACCACAAGGAAAACATCAAAAATGCAAAAAAAATTGAAAAATGAAAATAGTAATAAGAAAAAAAATAGTAATTGATATCAATCTTTTTCTAGAACTATATAAAAATGAAAATTAAAAAAAAAGAAAATTAAAAAAATGACCAGAAGTTCTAGAAACTAATGATAATAAAATGGCCATGTTACAATCTACAGGATATTGCTAAAATAATGCATAGAAGAAAATTCCTCACATTAAATATCTGTATCAATGAATAAAAAAATTCAATATCTAATTCAAATATCTGGAAAAAAGAAACAAAATAACCCAGGGAAGCAGAAGAAAAATATGCTAATAAGAACAAAAGAAGAAATTATGAGCTAAAAAAATACAAACTTAAATTTAATAAGTAAAGAAAAAGATGACTGTTAAAAATCAACAAAATACAAAGTTTTAGTTTGTTATAAAAAAGAAAATATAAAAATTAAAGTAGAGAAATTTTGAATAAAATACAAAAGGGGAACTCTTACAAAATAATTCTGTAGCTCTTTTGCACAATTCAACTTCTACATTTGAAAATCTGGATGAAATGGATTACTTTTTAGGAAAATGTAATTAACCAAAATTAACATCAGTGGAGATAATCTAAACTGAAAAAAACACCAGAAAAGGATTTGAGCAACTATACTATGAATGGCATTTCCATAAATAAGATGCATAAAAAGTTTTACAGGGAAGTTCTGTCAATTCCATAAATGTCACATAATCCAAAGAGGAGAAAAATAATAAAAGCTTCAAAATTCTCATATACAGTAAATATAATATGGTTACAAAAATATCATTGAGAATGAACACAAAATAAAATTGATGAAAAATCTCAAATATCAATATTTTTTCTTAAATATTAAATAAAATGGAAGCAAAGATAATGCAACAAAAATAATATATTTTAACAGACTGATATTGACTATAGAATTGTAAGATTTTTTTAACATTAGGAAACCCCAAAATACAGTGTATCATATTAATAGATCTATGAAGAAAAAGTAACAATGATTACCGTAAATTCTTACAAAGTACTTGACAAAATTCAACACACTTATAGATTTTTAACACCAAAGTATTTTAGTAAAATATTTAGGAAAAAAAAGTTAACAAAATTTTGCATAATTTATATAAGGAAAATTTAAACCACTGTTGAAACAAACAAAACTATATTTAAGAAAAATGGAAAGAAAGCTTGTTTTTGTCTATTGTGATTCCACAGTACCACAAAAAGTCAATTCTTTTTGAATTACTTTTTGAGTTAACCTTGATTGAGCTCTATAAAAATACCAATATTTATTTTGCAGTTAGAGAACTTGATAATAAAGGTCATATATAAATATGCATTTATCTTTATAGATATAAATCTCAGAATAGTCAGAAAATTCCTTAAAAAACAAAGCAATATGTTCAGCTAGAAATTAAAATATATTATAGAGCCTCTATTACACACAAAGATGCAATATTTATGCATTTATAATTAACCAGGCCAATGAAATAGAAAAAGTCCAGGTATAGAAATAGACTTGAATGGATTTAACAATTTTGTATATGATGAAGTTTCAACTAGGCTGGGGGTTAGCCCCACCTACCAGCTTCCCCATAGGATTGGTCCTGCCTCAACAGAGGGTCCACACATAGGGGGAACATAGAGTTCTGGTGACCATGGTGGAGTATGTGCAACTGCGCTCAACAGGACATGTCCTACATGAGGCTGCTTCCTCAAGGTCAGGACATGTAACCAACATACCTAGTACACAGAAATAAACACAGAAAATTAGGCAAATTTAGGACACAGAGGAATATGTTCCAAATAAAGAAATAAGACAAAACCCAGAAGAAAAACTAAGCAACATGGAGATAAGAAATCTACCTAATAAAGAATTCAAGGTAGTGATTATAAAGATGTTCAATGAAGACAGAGAAGAATAGATTAACACAGTGAAATTTTTAACAAAGAGAAAATATAAGGAAGAACCAAACAGGGTTGAAGAATACAATAACTTAAATTTTAAAAATACACTAGAATGAATCAACAGTAGATTAGATGGTACAGAAGAATGCATGAGTGAACTGGAAGACAAAGTAGTAGAAATCACCCAGGCTGAACAGAAAAAAAGAAAAAAAATTTAAAATGAGGACAATTTAAGAGATATCTGGGACAACATCAAGCATATGAACATTGATACTAGAGGGGTCCCACAAGGAGAAAAGAGAGAGAGAGAGAGAGAGAAAGAGGTAAATGATTTATTTGAAAAAAATAGCTGAAAACTTCCTTAGCCTGGGAAGGAAACAGACATCTAGTTTCAGGAAGCACAGAGAGTCTCAAACAAGATGAACCCACACCAATACACATTATAATTAAACTGGCAAAAATTAATTATAAAAAGAGAATCTTAAATACAGCAAGAGAAAAGCAACTGCTTACAACCAAGGGAACTCCCATTAAACTACCAGCTGATTTTTCAGCAGAAACTATGTAAGCCAGACAGGGTGGCAGGATATATTCAAAGAGATAAAAGAAAAACATCTACAACCAAGAATATTCTACCCAATGAGGTTATCATTCATATTCAAAGGAGAGATGAAGAGTCCTACAGAGAAGCAAAAGATAAAAGTTTTCAGCACCGCTAAACTGGCTTTACAAGAAATGATGAGGAGACTTCTCAAAGTAGAAAAGAAAAGGCCACAACTAGAAATATGAAAAATATGAAAGAATATATCTCATTGGTAAATGCAAATATACATTAAATGTAGATCAACTACTTATAATACTAGTAGGAAGATTTTTTTGAAGTTTTTTTAAGTAGAAAAATCATCTATATCCACAATAAGTATCTTGGTTATAAACAAAACAAAACATTATAAAATATGATATCAAAAACAATAAACATGGGTAGGGGGAGTAAATATACAAGGTTGTTAGAATATGTTTGAACTTAAGAGATAATCAAATTAAAATAATCACATAAGTATATAGGTTGTTCTATATGACCAGAAACCAAAAATCTATAATAGATACTTATGCAAAAAAAGAGAAGGAAATCCAATTATAATATTAAAGATAGTCATCAAGTCATAAAGGAAGATAGCAAAAGAAAAAGAAAGAAACAAAAAAGAAATACAAAAACAAACCCAGAACAATTAACAAAATGTCAGTAAGTGCATCCCTGTCAATAATTAATTTAAATGTAAATGGACTGAATGCTACAATCAAAAAACAGAGAGTGGCTAAATGGATTTTTTTAAAAAAACGACCCATATTAATGCTGACTACAAGAGACATTTCAGATCTAAAGACACACACAGACTGAAATTAAAGGAATGAAAATTGGTATTCCATGCAGATGGAAATGAAAAGAGAGCTGGGGTAGAAATACTTAGATAAGATAGACTTTAAAACAAAGACTATAACAAATGACAAAAAAACCCCAAAAACATTACATAATGATCAAGGGATCACTCCAACAAGAATATATAACAATTGTAAATATATATGCACCAAACATAGGAGATCTAGATACATAAAACAAATATTAACAAACAGAAAGGGAGAAATTATCAACTCAATAGTAATACAATTGTACTAGAAGATTTTAACTTACCACTTACATTAATGGACAAATCATTTAGACAGAAAATAAACAAGGAAATACTGGCCTTAAAGGACACATTTGACACATTAAGATGAACTTAATGGATTATATATATGCAACATTCCATCCAAAAGAAGCAGCATACACATTCTTCAAGAATAGGTCACATATTAGGTCACAAAACAAGTCTCAATAAATTTAAGAAGATTAATGTCATATCAATGATTGTTTCTGACCACAATGCGGAGAAGTCATCTTCAAGGAAAAAAGTACAAAAAACACAATTATGTGAAAGCTAAACAACATAGTACCAAACAACCAACTGGCTACCAAAGAAATCAAAGAGGAAATAAAAAAAAATACCTGGAGACAAATTAAAATGAAAACACATCTATCCAAACTCTATGGGATGCAGCAAAAGCAGTTCTAAAAGGAAACTTTAAAGCAATACAAGCCTACCTCGGGAAATTAAAAAAAAAAAAATCATTAATAAGAACAAACGAACAAAAAAAACAATAAACAAAAGTCCAAGACCACATGTCTTCACAGGTGAATTATACAAAATATTTAAAGAAGATCTAACTCCTATACTTCTCAAACCATTTAAATAAAATGAAAAGAAAGAAACTCTTCTGAATTCATTCTGTGAGACCATCAGACAAAGATATCACACACACAAAAATTACAGGTCAATATCACTGATGATAAAATACAAAAATCTTCAACCTAATATTAGCAAACTGAATTCAACAATATATTGAAGGCATCATACACCATTATCAAAGTGGGATTTGTTCCAGGGATGCAAGGATCATTTAATATTCACAGATCAATCAGTGTGATACCCCACATTAACAAATTGAAAAATAAAAATCATATGCTTATCTTAACAGATGCAGAAAAAATTATTCAACAAAATACAACATCCTTTTATAACAAATTCTCAATAAAGTGGGTATAGAGGGAATATATTTCAAAATAATATAGTCCATATATGACAAACCCAGAGCCAACAGTATACTCAACAGTGAAAAGTTGAAAGCATTTCTTTTAAGATCAGGAACAAGACAAAGATACCCACTTTCATCATTTTTATTCAACACAGTATTGGAAGACCTAGTCACAGAAAAGAGACAAGAAAAACAATAAAAGAAACCCATATTGGAAAAGAAGAAATAAATCTGTCTCTATTTGCAGATGACATGATAAGAGTGTATCCTAAAGACGTAACTAAAAAACTATTAGAACTCATCAATGCAGGGTTCAAAATTAATACACAGAAATCTGCACTTCTATACATTAACAACAAACTATCAGAAAGAGAAATTAAGGAAACAATCCCAGTTACAATCACATAACAAATAATAAAATACCTAGAAATAAACCTAACTAAGTAAAAGACTCTGAAACTGTAAGACGCTGATAAAAAAAAATAGAAGATGACACTGATGAAAAGATACTATATTCATAGACTGGAAAAATTAATAATGTTAAAATGAGCATTCCACCTAAGGCAATCTATATCAAAATACTACTGGCATTTTTTTGAGACCTAGAACAAATAAACCTAAAATTTGCATGAAAACACAAAAGACACTGAATAATTAAAACTATCTCAAGAAAGAAGAAAAAAGCTGGGGGTATCATGTGGTCTGATTTCAAAATAAACCACAAAACTATAGTAATAAATGCAGTATGATTCCAACACATAGATCAACGGAACCAAATAGTAATCTCAGAAATAAACCCACACTTATATGGCCAGTTAACCTATGACAAACAGGGCAAGAATATACAAAGGAGAAAAGACAGCTTCTTCAATAAATGACATTGGGAAAACTGGACAGCTTCAGGAAAAATAATCAAACTGGATTATTTTCTCACACCATATACAAAAATAAATTCAAAATGGATTAAAGATTTAACTATAATGTGAAATCATAAAACTAGAAGAAAACTTATGCAGTACACTCTCTGACAAAAATCTTAGCAGTTTTTTTTTTTTGACTCTGTCTCCTTAAGCAAGGAAAACAAGCAAAAATAAACAAATGGAACCATAGCAAAGTAAAAATTTTGAATAGCAAAAGAAACTTAACAAATGCAGAAGCAGCCTACTGAAAGGGAAAAGATGTTTGCAAATGATCTATCCAATAAGGGGTTAATATCCAAAATATACAACAAACTGACATCTAAAAAAAATACAACCTGATAAAAAAATGGGCATAGGACCTAAACAGACATTTTTCCATAGAAGATACACAGAGACCACAGACACGTGAAAAGACATTCCACATTGCTAATCATCAAAGAAATGCAAGTCAAAATCACGCCATATCACCTCACACCTGTCAGAGTGGCAATTACCAAAAAGAAAACTATAGCATGTGTTAGTAAGGATGTGGAGGAAAGGAAACAGTCATGCGCTGTTAGTGGGAATATAAATTGGTATGGTCACTGTGGAAAATAGAATGGCATTTCCTCAAAAAATTAAAAATAAAACTACTTTGTGATACAGCAATTCCACTGGGGAGTATTTTTATGAAGAAAACAGAAACATGAATTCAAAAAGTTATGTGCACCCCAATGTTCATAGCGCATTATTTTTAATAGACAAGATATGGAAGAAACCTAAGTTCCCATCACTAGGTAAGTGAATAAAGAAGATGTGAGATACACACACACACACAGACACACACACAATGGAATATTACTCATCCATTAAAAAAAATGAAATCTTGCCATTTGTGACAACATGAATGAAACTAGAGGTTATTATACTAAATGATATAAGACAGACAGAGAAAAACAAATACCATATTATTTCACTTATATGTGGAACCAAAAAACAAAACAAATGAGCAAACCTAACAAAACAGAAGCAGACACATACTCATAGGTACAGAGAACAAACTGATTGTTGCCACGGTTGGAGAGGGATGGGGGAGTTTAGTACGATAGGTGAGAGAAATTAAGAGGTACAAACTTCCAGTTATAAAATAAGTCATGAGAATATAATGTTCAGCATAGGGAATATAGTCAATAATAATGTATTAACCTTGTATGGTGACAGATGTAACTAAAGTTATCATAGTGATCATTCTGTAATGCAGAGTAATATCAAATCACTATGTTGTATACCAGAAACATATAATATTCCAAGTCATTTATACTCTAATAAAAAGCCAAAAAATAAAAATAAAGAGGAAATTGAATACTTACCTAGAATAATATGTAAAATCATTGTCAAATATCACACCATACACCAATGTAAATTTCAAATAAATCAGAAGTCTAAATGTAAAAATGAAAATATAGTAGTTTTTAAAAAAATGAGAGAATTACATCATTATCTGAGACACAGGAAAACAGGAGTCAAACAAGAAGATAATAAAAAAAAAAAAAACACTGCATGCAAAGTCCAAAGAAAAAGGACAAACAAGCAGAAAATATTTGTAATGTTTATTACAAATAAAGGGCTTATACCTTTATATGTCAAAACTTCTACACATTAAGGAAAATGTGGCCAGCAATCTAATATAAAGTGGAGAAAACATATCAATATAATCAGTTCACTGAACAAGAAAGAAAAAATTCTTAATCATGTGAAAGAAATAGTCAACCTCATGTATAATAAGAAAAAAGCATATTAAATCATATTGATAATACTTTCACAACTCAAAGATCGAAATCTAAAAGATTGGGAAACAATCTTTATTTACAAGGCTGTAGGAAAATGGACAATTTTATATAATGGTTTTTTGAGAAGATCAAACAAATTGTGATCACATTTAAGCAGACAGAACAAGGAAAAAAAATAAACTGCCCAAATTAGGAATGAAAAGAGGACATGGCTACAAACCCTACAGAAACTAAAAGGGTTATAAAGGAATACTATGAACAGTTTTATTTCAACATAGTAGACAGTTTAGATGAAATGAACAAATTCCTAGAAAGAAACAGATTAACAAAAACTGAAAAAGAAGAATTAGAAAATCTGAATGGTCTTAAGTAATGAAATAAAATAAAATAATAATTTAAAATATTCTCAGAAATAAAAGCCCAGGCCCAGCTGGCTTCAGTAATGAGTTCTTCAAATATTTTTAAATGAAATAATAACTACTTTTCTCAAACTCTTCCAGAAATAGAATATGAGAAAACACTTCACATCTCATTCTATGAGGTCAGTATTACACTGATACTAAAGTCAGACAAAGTACTAAAAACAGAACCTCAGATCTATATCTCTCATCAATACAGGCATGAAAATCTTCAACATGATAATAGAAAACTGAATGCAGCAACATACAAAAAGATTATATACCATGGCCAAGAATAATTTATTCAAACAATAGAAGGTTTTTTTAACATCTGGAAATCATTTAATGTAATGAATTATATTAACAGAAAAAGAAAAAAAATCACATGATCGCCTCAATAGATAGAGGAAGAGTATTTGACAATGTCATAAAAATACTCAACAAATTAGAAATAGAAGTGAACTTTCTCAACATGGTAAAGGACATCTATAAGAGACCTAACATCACAGTTAATAATGAAAGACTGAATGTTTTCCGTGTGACATAGGAACAAGGCAAAGATGTTCACTTTTGACACTTCTATTCAACACTGTACTAGAATTCTAGCTTGTAAAGTCAGGAGACAAAAAGAAATAAAGGGCATTCAAATCAGAAAGGAGTAAAACTGTCTTTAAATGCAGATGACATATTCAGTATGTTGAGAATCCTAGGCAATCCACAAAAACAAACACCCCCTTGCCAAAAGAAAAAAAACAACCCAAATTATTAGAACTAGTGAACAAGTTTAGCAAGGATGCATAATACATGATACAACAATTGTATTTCTATATTCAATCAATTAACAATCAGAAAACAAAAGTAAGTTATTCCATTTTCAATTACATCAAACAGACTAAAGACTTTAGGAATAAATTTAATGAAAGAAGTGTACGACTTGTACTCTGAAAATTATAAATCTTTGCTGATTGAAATTAAAGTCTAAATGATTGGAAACACATTCATGGATTTGAATTGATTTCAAATATAGTCATGTATTTGAAGAGTCATTATCAAGATAGGGAGCCTTCCAAAATTAATCTAACTATCTTTATATATAGATAAGCTGATCCTAAAATTTACATGTAAATACAAAGGACCCCAAATAGCTAAAACCATACTAAAGAAGAACAGATTTGAAGGACTTATACTTCTCAATTTCAAAACTTACTATAAAGGTACAGTAATCATGATAGAGTGCCATCTGCATATGCATATATATATATATGTATATGCAGGTGTTTCTCTATATGTCTAGAAAGACTTTATTTGTCTAGAATTCTAGAAAATCTAGAAATTAATTCTTATACTAACAGTTGACTTTTGACAGAGATACCAAGGCAATTCAACAGAGAAAGGATAGTCTTTTCAACAAGTTTTGCTGAGTAAATTATATATTCACATGCTAAAATACACAAATATAATACATAATACACAACATATAAATTATAGTGAATAATAGAATTAAATGCAACAGCTAACACTATGAATACCTTAGAAGAATACATTGGAAAAATATCTTCATGACCTTGGGTTAGGCAAAAATTTCTTAACTACAAGACCTAAACACAATCTATTAAAAAAAAGATTAATTAAACTATGAAAATTCAAAATTGCACTATATCATTAAGGAGTTAAAAAGATAAGCCAGACCTGGAAAAAGTATTTACAAATCATTAATCCAATAAAAGACTATGTCCAGAATCTGAATTTGAATAGGCAATTGAGTAAATACTTCACAGAGGAAGATAGACAAAAGGTCAATAAGCTGATGAATAAATGTTACACATTATTTGTCATTAGGAAGTACAAATTAAAATTACAATGATATAACGCTTCACACTCACTGGAATAGCTGAAATCAAAAAGACAGGGAGCATCATGTATTTGTGAGGATCTGGAGAAACTGTAACCTCAGATATCCCTGATAGGAAGTAAAATAGTGTTTACCTACTTTGGAAGACAGTATGGGATTTTCTCTAAAAGTTAAATATAAATTTATCATATGACTATCAATTCCGCTCCTAGGTATCTTTCAAGGAAATGAAAACATACATCCACCAAAAAAGAACCCTTATATTCAAATATTTACAGCAGCATTATTTATAATAGCCAAGAACTGGAAACAATTCTATCAACTGGTGACTGGATAAAGGAAACGTGTTATATGCATACAACGGAATGCTATTCAGTACCAAAAAGGTAGGGAGTACTGAAATATGTTACAAAGTGATGAACCTTGAAGACATGCTAAGCCTAGGATAGAATTTTTTCTCTAAAAGGACAGATCATAAAGTCTTTAAATTTTGGAGTCCATAAAATTTCTGGAACAACTATTCAACTCTGACCTTGTAGTGGGAAAGTAGCCAAAGATATTATATAAATGAATGGGTAAGGCTGTAGTCAACACAACTTTATTTATTAAAAAAAAGGGGTTAAGCAGGATTGGCCTGTGGGCTGCAGTTTGCTGGTTTCTGTGCTAAGGGGAAAAAAACAGATGCAAAAGTCTACTTACTGTATGATTTCATATAGGAGATGTCCAGAATAGGCACATCTCAGAAGGGGGATTGGCTCTGAAAGGCATTTAAGAGATTTTGGGTCGGGGGAGTGATTTAACGCTCTGAACTAGAAACTTGGATTTTGGTGATGGTTACACAACTCTGTAAATTTAGTAAAAATCTTTACATTGTAAAGGTAAAAGTCAATTTTATGATGTACAAATCATAAGACAAAATATTAACATTTGTTAAATATATGTAGTAGATATATGATTGTAATATCATTTGGTACACTTTTCTATATTCTTACAATATTTCATAATTAAAATGTGAAAAGATAATTATGTTACGTTCCAAACCCACATATTGAACAGAATTAAAATAAGACCCAGAGAAGCTACATTGCTCATTCAGAATTATATAACCAATTAATGCAGCGTCAAGACTTAGATTCAGGCCTCCTTATGTTCATTTCTTTTGCACTGAATTTCATTGCTTTATTTTCATAGGGGGGAAAAAACATGGAGGCAATAGAGTATTTTATTCTTTGTTCTCTATTTCTTTTCCTATTTTCTCCATGTTGAGCTACTCTATAAGAAACTAACTCACAGAAACAATAGTAAACTCCTAGAATTTTACAAGGGTAAATGTAAACATCAGATATGTAAATGCTGTGTTTAGGTGGCATCTTCGGTCTTTGATAACTCTGTAAATATTTGTTAATATAATAAAACTTTGGAAAGACATCATCTTAACAGCATACTGGATATTTTTTTCTTTGTTATCATCTTCCTTCAAATGCTAGTGACAGGCTAGATACAAATTCAGTGAATCAGTTTCCCAAGTGTTAATATATTTTATTAAACATGTGCAATCTTCAAGTACTGGTAAAGAAATTATTTTTGGAAAATTTATCAACTGCCATGACATATTTGTGCTTTGTGTGTGTGTGATACTTTCAGCTTTTAAACACCTGCACCTTCAAAAAAGAAACACTTTAATTCATCCCTATTTACACATTTTAAAAGTTTTAGAGTTATTTAAATGTTAGAATATGCCAGAACACTAAAATAAAATCTTGATGAAAAGTTCAGTACCCATGATAGTTATTTATTATTATTCATATTGATTGCATCATATTTATATGTTTGCCTTTGACATTACTTTAAATTGGAAAAAGTCATTAGTGCAATTACTTTCTGTGTTGATTTATACAGCTTGTTTCCTTGCTTGGCTCTAGGATACTGACTTCATTTCTCATGAAGGATACTACAGATCATTAAGTTTAGCAATCTGGATCCCAGTAGTTTTAAGCCCAAATTGCATTTTAAAAAAATTTTGTGAGAGACTGTTTTGCCAAATTTTCATGTATTAGTTTTTAAGAAGGAAAGAGGAAGGTTTAGCAAAAACATGAATCAATTTCTGTAGACCTCAACAATTGTTTCTCCCACTGTGTATATCTATGAGTAGAGCTATGCAAAAGGAGTGAGATTTGGGGCATATTTGGAGCAATTTCCCATTCCATACTTCTCATCCTTCTCTATTAGAAAGTAAAAACATAAAGTGAAGTGAAACAAAACAAAAACATTAAAATCAAATAAATGCAAATCATGGGAATGTGTACAGGTGGTCAAGAGAAAGTACTTAAAATTTTCTAGAAGAGACTCAAGCTCATTCATTGACAAGTTGAGCTGATTGGGATAAAATGCTGTTGTTTATGTTATTCTAATAGGTTGGATTTGAAGTTATTACTGCAGGAGATTAGGTCAGAGTATACTATGATGCCAGCCAAATTTCATCTAAGTTGTTTATTTTTACTTCTCTCTTTAAAATATGTATGTACATATATATAAAATAGCTGACTGCATATGAGATTTTACATTGGTTTTAAATTGCTCTTATTTGCTAAGAGTGTTTAGTAGCCTGGATAGCCAAAAATCTGTGAGTTAGTCCTTGTCCTAGCAAAGCTTTGTTAAATTTAGAGACACTCTGTTGTCTTCCCTACACAAAATGAGCACTGTGACTTTGGCTCCTCTTTACATAGTAAATAGACTTTAAAATATTGGGTCACTTAACTGGCAGTAGCTTTTAAAGAAAAGAAAAAAACAAAAACACAACAAAGAAAAAAACCAAAAACATTTTGTTTTCTGCTGAGTTTTAAGGTTATCATTTAATTATCTATGGAGAATGGAAAAATGTCATGAATTCTGGACACCTCATAACACTGTTTCCTGAATGACTCTGAAAAGGGTATTCAGTGTAAGTTCACAAAGTTGGGAGGTGTTTTCCCCCAAGAACTTTTTTCACCCCTTGAGATGATGTTATAAGTCTGGCAAGAGAAGAGGCTCTGGATAAAAATAGTGGGGAAAGTGGTAGATGATGAGCCCAGCCACATAAATGCTGACAGCTTGTGTCTCCTGACATATGTCTCATTGTTTTGCATCAAAAAAATGTACTGCTCAATTTAATTACCCGTATTTTTTCAGCAGTCCCCATCTCAATTATAATATTAGCTAACATTTTACAGAGGTTTGTTTGTTGTTTTTACTGTATCACGAGCACTATTTGAAGCTTTTAATGTTTTAAATATATTAATTTATTTAATTCTTCCAGTGAGTCTAGGAGGTTGATACTATTTTATTCTAACTTTACAGATGGGGAAATTGAAGCACACAGAAGGTAAGTGACTTGCTCAAGTTCACCCCAATCTTAAGAGACAGAAACAGGACAAGCATAGGATTTTGCATCTAATTTTACCTTTAAAAAAAACTTGTAACTTGGTTATAATAAGGACTATTTGAAAGGAATACATCATCAGCTCAGAATGAAACATTCAAAGGGGCATTCAAACTATGTTTGGAACAATGTCAGATATTTAGAAGTTTATATCCTCTCAGTTTCACATTTTTTTAAAGAACACTCCTATGGATGCATAGGACTCATTTATTTTTCAGAAACAAAAGTTGCATCATCTTTGTCATCCCTCTGATGCTTGTACAAATGTTTCTTTCTCTGAGAAAGCATCTTTCACCAGGCTATCCCTCCAATCCCAACACACACACACAGACACACAGACACACACACACACACACACACACACACTCTACTCCAGCCCATCTCTCTGTGACTTTCTGTATGTGAGTGGTTGTGTCAGATTCTCCAGCTAACTCATTTGCTCTGGGAGACTTTTGTAAGGATTCCCAACTCACTCCAATTAGTAGATCTGAACCCTGCAATTTGTCACTAAGGTCAAAGCTCATGAGGACATTGAGAGGGACTTTCTCTAACTTAGGTCTGAAGGCTGCCCTGCCCTGCCACCATGTCAAGTAGGTCAGATAGTCAGCATATACATGACCAGATTCTTTGACCTCTGGCTAATCAGAAAGGAAGCCTGGATAATGAGAGCTGATTAATGCAGATCTGGAGATCTGCATGTATGGACACTGAGCTTCCCACTCTGATTTAAAAGCATTAAGACTCACGGGTGGTAGGGTCAGTACTTACTGTTGATCTCAGTAGCCCTCAGCTTCCAGCTCAAACCCATCATATTACATAAACATCATTATTCATTATAAAACTGCCTAGCCCTTCTACAGCACAGCCTTGTGGTATTTGACTCTGTGACCTATTCTTAAAGTGACTCTTAGGGGTTGACTCCATGTTGTGTGCAGAGAACATTTTTTTCCCTTTATTTGTTAAACTTATTTCAATCATTAACCTCTTGCTGTAACCCTTTGATCTCCTCCTTCCACTATTTTCATTATATGAGTGAGAAATAATTGACCTGTTGTCTGGAACCATCCTAATAGGAAACCCCACAGTGAAGCCTTCTTGGAAGAAATTTCCCTAGTTGAACATAAGCTCTCCTGACCAAAACCTTGCCTTAATGTTCTCTTCACTGGGGGCCAATTCATGCCCCCAAGCTGTCTGGCTGGTTGGCAAATTATCCCACAGTTTTCTACGGAGGGAAATGATCACATATATGGGGGTCTGGGTCACATTCTCTACTCTTAACCTACATTTCTGACTGTTTTCTGTAATAATAAAAGGACTGTATTTTCAAAGAGAAAGTTAAATAAAATCTCTTTGTCAATCAAATTCCCTGGTTGAGGTGGAGGCCTCTTAGAAAGGAAAATGTACAGGTTACAGGATGCAGTCATGTCCACCGGCAGATGGGACATGTGTGGGAGGGCAGACCACTAGGGTCTGTCACTTGGTGCCAGATCATCCCTCCTTAACCTGAAAGATGTGCAGAAGTCCTCTGAAAGTGTCCATACAGTGCATTTGGAAAAGTACAATATCCTCCTCAAAATGTTGGACAGTCACTGTGCTGCATTCCATTAGTGGGAAGAACATTTCCTTGCCACTGAGTGGTTGATATATACTTTTATCCTGAAAATAAAAGTATCACTCCAGAAACTCTGAATGTTTCCAGGCTTTAATTATTTATTTTGTCAAATTAGAAGATGGATTAGGACCAAAGATTCTTAAAGTCTGGAACCCAGAAGACAACAGCAGCAGAAGCATCTGGAAACTTGTTAGAAATGCCCAATCTCAGGTCCCACCCCAGATATATTAAAACAGAAACATTTTGAATCTTTATTTCCCACCATATTTTGGAACCCATTTTCCAACTGGAAAAACACTGAATCTCATCTTCCTGTGTCAGCTCATTATGTTTATACCTTAACTACTTTCAAAATAATTCCCTGATGATCTGTGGTTGATAAAGACTTTAAACATTGCTCAAGCCAAACAAAACCTTGAGATTCCCAGGGGAGCCATGCTATGGTAATAAAGGTTATTTTATGTGGGTATGTCTGGGTGCGTGAGTGCTTAGCCTGTCAGTGTGCCTATGGTGATGGTAAAATTGAAAAATTTATTACACAGAGTATAGTATGTAGAATAAACAATTGCCTACTCTGTTTTTTTATAAGTTCAACCTTCAACTGATTTGGATATTAAAAAATTACTTTTCCACCTATCCATATTCTCGAGTTAGCCTTGATAATTACCAGGTGTGAGGCTCTGAGGCTCAGAGATACTTCTCACTTTCTCTGGGGTTCTATAAACCATCTGGCATCACTGAACTAGGGAGCCAGAATCTCATGACTAACTCTAATGGCACTTTGGAGTAGATGATATTGTTGAGCTACTTGTAGGCCATGAAATAGTCACATTCTTCTTGGCTTGTGACAGGTTTTATGAACCTGTTCCCATTTAGTTCATCGGTTGCTAATGGCATGAAAGAATGTAGGAAATTAGGGATTGAAGAAGTCTGGAAACAACTTGGATACTTTTATAATTTTACACAACCTAGAGATTGTTCATCCTGGCTTAGTAAGGACTGACTAGCCATTCAACACTTAATGTTAAGTATACATTAAATTACTTTTATGCCCCAAAAAATGAAGTTAAGAAGATGATGCTTATTTCTCTCTCATGTGTTGTTCTTCCTGCTTCTCATGTTTTTCCTTCTTGCACATCACTTGTCCTGAAGGCCCCTGGACTCCTAGGTCTCCCTCTTCTCACTGTAGTGCACAGCCAGGCTTGCTTCACACCCAACTCTTTCTGGTAAATTCCATATCCTAGATTTTTCTTTTTCCTTCTCCCCTGCTTGCTTTCAGAAGGATTAGTTTTTTTCTCCATCCATCAGCACCAGTTTTGTTAAACTCTAATAATTTTCCTAATTTTATTAATTTCTTCATTCAAGTAGGACATATTGAACCCCACTTCATGCAGAGTATTTTCTGGTGATTGGGATTCTCAGAGAATCAGGGCATTGTAAGAGTGACTGCAGGGAGAAGCCTACTTTACACAGGGGTCAGGGAAGTTCTTTTCTCTAGAATGACATTTGAGTTGAGACCTGAATGTTGAGAAGGAGTCAGCCAAGTGGAGATTTTGGGAACAGAACTCCAGGGAGAGGAAACAGCAAAGTCAAAGCTGTTGAGGCAGGAACAAGCTTCTCATGTTAAAGGAAAGGCCTGCAAGTAGGCAAGTGGGTGGAGATGAGGGAATGTAAGGGTTCAGGTTCAGTGCAGCAGGTCAAGGTAAGTAGTTTGGATGTTATTCTATGTACTTGGAAAAACTGCTGGAGAGTTTCAGCAGGTGGCATGATGTGATTTAAAGGATCAGTCACATTACTGGTGGAGGAAGGTGGCAAAGGGGAAACTAAGGAAAACATGAGACCAGTTAGGAACATAATACAAGAAAACAGACAAGACACAATGATGGCTTGTCTAGATTGATAGCAGTGGAAATGGAAGTGGCCAGATCCAACACACATTTTGGTGACATGGTTTCTAGACCCTGCTGATAAATTAGATGCACAACAACAAGACAAGCGAGTTACATGCCAGCGGAATTAGCCATTTAAAGGACAACTCTTTAAACCTGAAATGCTTTAACCCAGATGAATGCATTGTTAATAGTGCAATTCTATTTAGGGGCATCTTAGGGCAGGTGTCTTTTACAATCTCTCAAATATCACCCGTAGCTGGATTGAATGCACTCTTTAATGCTCAGTAACTCACTTGACCATATTCAGCATTTTCCTCATCTGCATGACAAACAAAGGCTAATTACTCTTGCTAAATGACTGCAATTCACTGAGAAATAAATAACCAAAAGCTAAGTTACAAAACAAACAAACAAATAAAAAATGGGGGTAGAGAGAAATAAAGAAAGAAGAAAATCAAAGTCCACCAGATTGGTGCATCCTGATTTAGGCCTTAACAGTTCTCATGTTTCTTGACCACCATGATCTGCCCACAGCCTGTGGTCTGGAGGCAGCTTGCCCAGGAAAGAAGCAAACCCTGTTAACTTTGGTTGACCTTCCTATCACTTTCAAAAAAATGCAAAACAACAGCAGCCACAGTAGTATCAGCTATAAAATCCCCTGGCCTGACTCTCCCTCCCTTTTATTTTCCTCCCCTCCTATGGCAGGACACACAAAGGACAAATCTGTCATTAACTATTTGCAAATGATCAGTTACTCACTGCAGCTGTTTGCTCACCAGATCACCATGCTAAGCACAGCTGCTCAGATGCGTCAGCCCAGTTTGGCTGGGCCACTCACCACCCACCCTGACTGCCCCCAAACTGCCTCAGGAAGAATGGGGCAGGCCATACCACAGATCGGCAGGGTGAATTGTGGTTTTTCACTCCCAGATGATCTCAACTTTTCCACTTCCTTGGCCTTCTTGGACCACATGGTGAGACGGGCTGAGAAGCGCTTGCCAGCAGTCTCACCTCCATGGATGCTGCTGGTCTGTAGGCTGAGAGGTGATAACTCTTCAGAGGTTACAGGTCAGTTCCTAAGAAAGACAGCTTAACTGCTGCCTGGGTCCTCTGGTCGCACTTTTTAAAAGCAAGCAGCTTTGTGCTTCCACTTATTAATTTTCACCAGCTTCTAAAGGTCAACGACCTGGCAAGCGGAGATTCACAAATAACAGGTGCAGAGACTCTGCCGCTTGCCTCCACGGGACATGGCTCTGTCACTTTTATTTACTGAATCAATCTACCAGTGTCCAGCAGGAGAACAGCAGCTAAATGGCCATTAATTGTGGGCTGATGTGCAGATGAAACCAATCTCCAAAGGGACTGTAAACCTTTGTTCCTTCACCTCCTCCTGCTCTTGCTATGGGATTAGCAGTAAATCATTCAGCAGCCTCATCTCCTTATTATAAATTTGACATTAGGTGTGTCCCAGGTGAGCTAATGCTAACCTAGCTCTCTGTCTCTTCTCCTCTATCCTTTCCTCCCTCCCTCTCTCCTTTCTCTTTCCTCTTTCCCCTCTTTTCTTTCTTTGTCTTCATCTTTTTCATCTCCCTTTTCACAATCTTTCTGTCTCTATTTTTCTTTCTTACACACACATATGCTCATCCCCCAAAATAATGGCCTTTTATTAAAGTAACCTCACTGTCCCAGGGAGCATCATTTTCTGCCCATGCTAACATCTATCTTTGCCCTTTTCCCACATGTGTATATTTAGAGAAAGAGTATGGATACAGCTGGGATTCCTATGCAATTTAAAAAAGACAGAAAAAGTTATCTTCAAAAGGAGTTCTTCCACTCCTCTTCCCTCTGTCATTGCTCTTCAGCAAAGTTCTTTAACTCCTCAGAGTCCAAAAGGAGCTTAATTAAAGAGTAAAAGGGAATTTGAAAGTAAGCAATAGACAAAGAAGAAATACAATGGATCTGAGCTCTGTCAGAGAGTCTGGGGATTGCACTGTGAGAATTTTTTTTTTTTTTTTTTTTTTTTATCATCTCTAGGACACACACAGCACCGACTTGGCCCCTGGTGGCCAGCCATTGGTACAGTTTGATTTGAGAGACATTAGGGAGGCAACCCTGAGCCCCAAAATGAATCCTTAAACTGGTCTTCATAATAAGCACAAATCCATAATGGATTTCAGTCTGATTACATATTTGTATTAAACATCCTCTTTTTCATGTGTCCTTTAAAAATAATGTATTTTTTATGTTAATCAGTCATCTATACCTTAACTTAAAGATGTCTCTCTGCAGTCATAGTAGGATTGAGGTGGGGGAGGACTGACAGAATGAATGGGGGGGAAGTGGGTAGGCCTCCAAGAAGACCTGTCCTCAAACAGAGAAATGGTGTAGAAAAGCAGGAAGGGAGAGGGGGCTCAAAAAGAGTACACTTTCCATAATTCATACCAGGGCTAAGGAAAAACTCTGGGAGTAAGTCCTAGTAAAACCAGTCTCCATAGTTGGGGAAGGGAGGAGGGTGTAAATCACACTTGCTTAGTGGTCACTGCTATTAATAAAGTTCAATTACTGATATTCATGACACACATTTTTGTAGCTGCATGACATGGCACATTGCCTGGGACACAGGAGAAAGCAAAACTAACTTGCACAAGTGTGTATTGAGGGCTAGACATATTCACAGACAGGATTTCCAGGTTATCCAAAATTCCAAAGTAACTAAAGAGTAACCAGATTTTAAAAATTCATATTGAAACTGTGTATTGAATAGTTTCCTTACTAATGTTGATAAAATATTTTGGAGAGGAAATGTAGTATAGTTTTAAGAATATCATCTCTAAATCTAGATATCCTGGATTTATACCTACCTCACTGTGGAACCCTAGGTATTTTGAGGTTTTATGAATTTATTTGAGAAATAGTAAGAGTTTCTAGATCTAACATGGTGAACAGAAATGGACAGTGGTCCTGCATCCATGAGCCTAAAAGTAAAATCCTAACTCTATAAAGTACTAAGAGGTATAAGATGCCATAAGACAGGATATTTTGGTCTTGACCTACTGAAGAAAGGTGAGTTCTTAGCAATATTTCCCACATCTGGGCTGGGCTGTAAATGGGTTACAGGTGCACAGACTTTGCTCTCAGAGTGACTGAGTAGGACTCTGGCTGGATGGAGACCCGGAGACAATTGCTTATCCTTCGAGTAGTCTCCTCATTTTTCATCAGTGTTTTTGTTTGTTATCATTATCTGGGAATACCATCCTGTGAAAAAGTTTGGAAACTACAGAGTGAAGGAAAACTTCCCTGACAGATTGATTATCATGCTAAAATCTAAGTGATGACTAAGCATTGACCAGCTCAGTGTGTGATCTAAGAAGAGCATGTTTGCTGGTCTGGAAGCCATGTAATTAGGGCTTCTCCAGGGACTGTGGAAAACCAACATGACAGGAATGCCAAGTTAAAGGTAGCAAGGAATGGAAGGGGTATGAGAAGAGGTGGAGGGCTGAGGATGCAGGGCCTGTGGAGGACACTTTGGAGACCTTGGCCTCAGGGCAAGGGTAAGCATTTTAAACAAAGGTAAAGACTCATGGAACTTTCCACAGCCTCATAATCATTGAACACTGTAGGACATTACCTGGGTCTTAATACCAGCTCAGTTATAAAGCAACTTTTTAAATTTTGATCAACCACATAACAGTTTTGTTACTGTTTCCTCCTCTCTAAACTCAGAGATTTTAAATACATTTTCTCTAAATTGTTTCTAGCTCAACAATTCTGATTATCAAGGTTATTGACAGAGATTCAAAAGGGTCAAAGGATTCATCTGGGAGATAATCCAAGAATATACCACAAAATTTACTTTTCTGTTTTTTGTTTTTGTCTTCTAAACACATACTAGCAATTAATAATTGTGTCATTTGACTCAATAAAACAACAGTAAGTGGACCTTGCTGTAACCATAAAATGTAGTTATTAATGAGAGTAGACAAGTGTCTAGATTTCAGCAAAGCTTTTATCCTTAGATAAGAAAATCCATACAATTTCTCAAACTTCTTAAAATATAAGAATAGAGAAACTCCAAATATTGAGTATTTCTTTTCAAGCATTTTTTAAAAACCCTCAAAGCAACTGCAGAATTGTAGGCAGACAAGGAAGCTAGGACTACTCAAGATCCTAGAAGGAAAATTCCAGCCTGGCTTCCATGAACACCAGCCAGCCCTTTGAATTCTGTATGTGTGGAGTAGAGCTGAGCTCTGATCAGTGATGATTTATGTCTGATCCCCAGTTGGATATACATAAAGATGAAGATAGTATACAGATTATAAGAAATCCTTGGTTAGAACAAACCATTTAAAACAAACAAACAAAAATGATGTAGAGAAGATAAAACATGTTGGTAAAGCTTTATGTAAACATGTGGTCATTCTGAAATGCAAACATCTCAATTGCTATGTAGCTTATGTCCATAGGTCCTCTCAACATCCTTGGTGGTAATGTAATTTTATGTTCATGTTACAGAAGGAGCAAAAAGTCATGTCAGCATTCTTATTAAGAAAAAAAATGTTTATTTTCCCTCTTACTGCAAGCTAGAAACAGCTATATTTAACTGAAAAACCTACCTATATCATTGCGGAAACTGTTAATTTCATAATTCACTTATCAAAGAAAATTTAACTATTATATGTCATGTCCAGTGCTTGATGCTAATATACAAGATAGAGACAGTTTATGCCCTTATGAAGTTTTTAATTTGAATACTCTGCATGGAAACTAGGGCATATAAGAGCATGTAAAAGGGAACACTAGCCTGCTCTCAGAAGCCAGGAAAAACTCTGAAAAGCAATGTTTTTGGGGAGATCTGAAGGAAAGTCTGTGAACAATGCCTGAGAACTTAGTTGGGAAAAGTTTCAACTTCCTTAGCAATTGAGCCAATCAATCTTGAAATTTCACCTTCATTTTGAGAACACCATCCAAGATGCAAGCTTTACCAAGCTTTTGACAGTGAAAACTTTACCCGCAGCACTTTTTAAAATATCTCCTGGGTATCTCCACATATATTTCAGCCTCTGCACCATTAAGGGATTGGACATGAATATTCTTTAAACCTTTGATCATTTCAAGAGGGTAAGACAGGATAGGAGGAGTCTTTCATGCTGGAAATTCTTATGTCATTGTCCAATGTAATACATAACACACCTGTCATCTTCACAGGAAAAAGCCCAGTTGCCTTTTAAAAATTCAGCCCTAAGGGTCTCTCCTGTGATATGTGACCTAGAAGACAGATAACTAGGGGGATTCTTTGAGTGAAGGAATCCTGGATTTCATTGCTTTCGGATGTAACCACCTCCAGAGCTATGGAAGTATTGCTATTTAATTAGAGAGATTAAACTAAGAAAGTACTTTTCTCCTAAAAGTGGAGAAGACTGAGGGCTCAGGGGAGTTCTGGGTGTCTATGTCTTGTGCAGGGGCAGAATTTGCTTCTTTAAAATGACTCACCCATATGTCTGAATCTGGCTCTCCATAGTCACCTTGTTTTATTTATACCTTGTTTTATAACTGTCCAAGAAATAGTGAGCACATTTATTTATCTGTCTTCACTGGTGTGTCTGGGTTTGTAATAAGAGACCTCTAGATTGCTTAATAGAATAATTGTGATAGAAATACCTGTTTATATAAACCAGGTTAGAAAAAAAATGTCTACTTATTTTTGTGGGTTTTGAGGGGTTTACAAAAGGATTTCTACCTGAGAAATATATTTTCCCTTGACACTTGTTTTTCCATCATTTAAGAAAGAAGCGATGTAGAGATTTAAGAGACCTGGGAGTTAGAGGTGAGAATGAGACAGAAAGGTTTGGTTGGGATTAGCTGTGTCAAGAGGTTTGCAGTGTACTTACCAAGCTATAGAGACCCATTTACATTTTGACCAAGAGATGGCCATATTCCAGCCTTCACTTTCATAAAAATAACAGCAATAGGATCTGAGGCGAAATCCAGTAAAATGAATCTGAGCACACTTCCTGTTGTTAGTATATGAATGAGATCCTTATGATGATTGGAATTTCAGAGTAGACCAGATGGCCTGGAGGAAACTCAAATGACACAAATATAGTTGTAATGGCTACCATCTTGCTGCATTAGACAGACTTAACCCCTCTTAATCATGTGCAGACCGCTCAACACTTCATTTCACTTGTAAATCCAATTTTTATTCTATTTAAGACCTCTCACCAGGTAACCCCACTCTATTCCTTTAACCTCAGCTATGGCCTTTGCCTCTGCTGTAACTGAACATCCAGTTATGATAAAATCTTTGATGTTGTTTTAACTCAAATATACTTTCAAACTTCCATGCCCTTGTATATGGTATGCCCTTCACTCAGAATTATTTATTTATTTATTTTTCTTCTCTTCTATTATCAAATTCCAGCTTATCTTTAGGACTCAGTTCAAACACTGCTTCCATTTTAAAGAACACTTCACTCTCTCAATTAGGTTTTGCAACTCTGCTTCCACAAGACCATGTTTGTGCTCAATTTTAGCACTTCATTCATTTAACAAATATTTGTTGAGCAACTATTATTACCACTCAGGATACAACAGTGAGCGTGTAATGCTCCATTGATTTTTTTTTTTTCCATATGCTACTTCTCCCCTAGACTATGGATATCTTGATGATGGACACTATTCTAATCATCTTTATGTCCTAAGTACTTAGCAGGTTTCCTGTTATATAATAAAGTCCTCAGTAGTTACCTGATTTAATAATTGATTGAATAAGTATATTTTTATGGGCTCCTGATTCTGATCATATTAATATCATTTGCATCCGTTGTTGTCTAATGACTGTCCTTTTATGTACTTTATGTTTCAGAGAGTTTGTAAAATCATTCACTTATCAAATAAATTTTGAGCTGATAATTCAGACCTTTCCATTATTCTCTCCTTTCCTCATAAAACCTTGCTTTTTTCTTGTCCTCTATGTAATTTCCTTAGGATTCAGCTATTGTAAACCATTTTTTTTCCCCAAGTAAACAAAATAGAAGTAAGGGGTTAAAAAAGGTCTTTTGGAGATTATGCATTTTCCACATACTATGGGACTATAAGGAGTGGTGAATCATGTCACAAGACACCCATGTTTCATGTTGGATTAGTTGAGGTTTATAGAATTAGGGGATTGTAGATTTAAAGAGATTTTGCAGGTGACTTAATCCCACATCCTACCACAGCTTCTATTCATCATTGATAAGGCTCCCAGGCTCCATTTGAATGCTTCCCGTGAGGGAGGCCAACTGTGTCTTACAACATTTTAAGTCATTTTAATGTTTCTAAAATTTTTTTTGTTGTTTTTATATTGATCCAAAGTCAGCCTTCTAATCACTTCTTGGTGCTAAAAAGTCATTAAATAAATAATAATTAACATGTTAACAATTCACAAAATCTTTTAAGAAAATCCTCTCATTTTAGAAAAATGTTGAGGTAAACTTCAGAGTCAGTGTGCCACCGTTCCAGGCTGAGATCCTACCCTATATTTACTTCTGTGACCCAAAGTAAGGGGCGAGTGCTGATAGTCCGTAAAGCAATCAAGGACTCTTTTTGCAAGTTCCTGCTCTGTTGCATCACTAGAAGCTCCAACTCACCCCTTCTGGGTAATTAACTTGCCTGTTGGATCTTGGCCGGTGACACATTTTACTTTTCTAGTGTGTGTCAGTTAATCAACACTTACAGAGTGCCTGCTGTGACAGGACTCTGTTCTAGGCTCAGTAGAAACATTACCCAACAGTGGCCATGGCAGTCATGGCTCTTTTTTTTCTTTTTCCCAAGGGGCTCTCATTAAACAGAAAGGGAAGAAAAACATGGAACACAACACTCAATTTATCATTCTTAGTCTTCTTTCTAAGAACTTCATGGAGCATCCTACTGAGGTTAACAACATATCTCTTCCAGGAATCCCTGGGGCTTAGGTTATGGATATTTAATTAAATATTCTCTAAAATCTAAGCATACTTTTTATTTATTTAGAATGTCCAACTCTATAAAGAAAGAGCCAGTGTCTGACCATGTTGACCTCAGATACTGAATTTGTCACTGAGTGGGTATCATATCTGGCCATATCAGAGTCCTTAAACCAAGGGCCACAGATACATATTATATCATATTATATTGACAACAGGGCTCCATGCATTAACCCTCCCCAAAATTGTATGCAAATTAACATGCATGACAAATTTTTGAGTCTGGGGATGTTCATGACTTAATCAGAAAATGCACGCTCGATAATAGAAGCTGCACAGAACCATGACAAACAGATGGCACCTTCTCTATTACCAATAACTGTTTATTCAAGTAACTAGTCCTGTCCTTATTGTGGCTTTACCCTTTTACTCTGTACCTAAAATGCAGAACAACAAAACAAAATGAATACATAACAACAGCAACAGCAACAACACATTTTTTGTGGAGCTATATATTTACAATACTGGGAGAATGTTGGAAAAAAATTAATTTAATTGTTAAATTTAATTTTAATTAATTAATTAAATTTAATTAATTTTAAATTAATCAATTGAATTTAATTAATTTTTAATTTTTTAAAAATCAGTTATACATATGCATATGTAACCATATCTCTTCCCACTTGCCACTCCCTCCCTCCCACCCTCCTTATCTCACCCCTATAGGTGGTCACAAACCACCTAGCTGATCTTCCTGTACCATGCCGCTGCTTCCCACTAGCTATCCACCCTACGTTTGGTAGTGTATATATGTCCATGCCACTCTCTCACTTCGTCAGATCTTACCCTTCCCCCCTACATATTCTCAAGTCCATGCTCTAGAAGGTCTGTTTTATTCCCATCCTACTGCTAGTCTCTTCATGACATTTTTTGTTTTTTCGTAGATTCCATATATATGTGTTAGCATACGGTATTAGTTTTTCTCCTTCTGACTTACTTAACTCTGTATGACAGACTCCAGGTCCATCCACCTCACTACAAATAACTCAGTTTCATTTCTTTTATGGCTGAGTAATATTTCATTGTATATATGTGCCACATTTTCTTTATCCATTTATCTGTTGATGGACACTTAGGTTGCTTCCATGTCCTGGCTATTGTAAATAGAGCTGCAATGAAGATTTTGGTACATGACTGTTTTTGAATTATAGTTTTCTCAGGGTATATGCCCAGTAGGGGGATTGCTGGGCCATATGGTAGTTCTATTTGTAGTTTTTTAAGGAACCTCCATACTGTTCTCCATAGTGGCTGTATCAATTTACATTCCCACCAGCAGTGCAAGAGTGTTCCCTTTTCTCCACACCCTCACCAGCATTTATTGTTTCTAGATTTTTTGATGATGGCCATTCTGACCGGTATTAGATGATATCTCATTGTAGTTTTGATTTGCATTTCTCTAATGATTAATGATGTTGAGCATTCTTTCATGTGTTTGTTGGCAATCTGTATATCTTCTTTGGAGAAATGTCCATTGCAGCTCTATTTACAATAGCCAGGACATGGAAGCAACCTAAGTGTCCATCAACAGATGAATGGATAAAGAAGATGTGGCACATATATACAATGGAATATTACTCAGCCATAAAAAGAAATGAAACTGAGTTATTTGTAATGAGGTGGATAGACCTGGAGTCTGTCATACAGAGTGAAGTAAGTCAGAAGGAGAAAAACAAATACCGTATGCTAACACATATATATGGAATCTAAGAAAAAAAAATGTCATGAAGAGATTAGTGGTAGGACAGGAATAAAACACAGACCTACTAGAGCATGGACTTGAGGACATGGGGAGGGGGAAGGGTAAGCTGTGACGAAGTGAGAGAGTGGCAGGGACATATATGCACTACCAAATGTAAATTAGATAGCTAGTGGGAAGCTGCCGCATAGCACAGGGAGATCACCTCTGTGCTTTGTGACCACGAGAGGGGTGGGATAGGGACGGTGGGAGGGAGGGAGA
>NC_041232.1:54242003-54244453 GCF_002837175.3 Physeter macrocephalus | reverse complement strand
AGATTGCTTTTGCTATTTGGGGTCTTTTGTGTTTCCATACAAATTGTGAAATTTTTTGTTCTAGTTCTGTGAAAAATGCTAGTGGTAGTTTGATAGGGATTGCATTGAATCTGTAGATTGCTTTGGGTAGTAGAGTCATTTTCACAATGTTGATTCTTCCAATCCAAGAACATGGTATATTTCTCCACCTATTTGTATCATCTTTAATTTCTTTCATCAGTGTCTTATAGTTTTCTGCATACAAGTCTTTTGTCTCCTTAGGTAGGTTTATTCCTAGATATTTTATTCTTTTTGTTGCAATGGTAAATGGGAGTGATTTTTCAATTTCACTTCCAGATTTTTCATCATTAGTGTATAGGAATGCCAGAGATTTCTGTGCATTAATTTTGTATCCTTGTACTGTACCAAATTCATTGATTAGCTCCAGTAGTTTTCTGGAAGCATCCTTAGGGTTCTCTATGTATAATATCATGTCATCTGCAAACAGTGACAGCTTTACTTCTTTTTTTCCGATTTTGATTCCTTTTATTTCTTTTTGTTCTCTGATTGTCATGGCTAGGAGTTCCAAAACTATGTTGAATAAGAGTGGTGAGAGTGGGCAACCTTGTCTTGGTCCTGACCTTAGTGGAAATGGTTTCAGCTTTTCACCATTGAGAACGATGTTGGCTGTGGGTTTGTCATATATGGCCTTTATTATGTTGAGGAAAGTTCCCTCTATGCCTACTTTCTGCAGGGTTTTTATCATAAATTGGTGTTGAATTTTGTCAAAAGCTTTCTCTGCATCTATTGAGATGATCATATGGTTTCTCTCCTTCAGTTTGTTGATATGGTGTATCATGTTGATTGATTTGCCTATATTGAAGAACCTTTGCTCTGGAATAAACCCCACTTGATCATGGTGTATGATCCCTTTAATGTGCTGTTGGATTCTGTTTGCTAGTATTTTGTTGAGGATTTTTGCATCTAAGTTCATCAGTGATATTGGTCTGTAGTTTTCTTTCTTTGTGACGTCTTTGTCTGGTTTTGGTGTCAGGTTTATGGTGGCCTCATAGAATCAGTTTGGGAGTGTTCCTCCCTCTGCTATCTTTTGGCAGAGTTTGAGAAGGATAGGTGTTAGCTCTTCTCTAAATGTTTGATAGAATTCTCCTGTGAAGCCATCTGGTCCTGGGCTTTTGTTTGTTGGAAGATTTTTAATCACAGTTTCAATTTCAGTGCTTGTGATTTTTCTGTTCATATTTTCTACTTCTTCCTCGTTTAGTCTCGGCAGGTAGTGCATTTCTAACAATTTGTCCATTTCTTTCAGGTTGTCCATTTTATAGACATAGAGTTTCTTGTAGTAATCTCTCATAATCTTTTGTATTTCTGCAGTGTCACTTGTTATGTCAGGTTTATGGTGGCCTCATAGAATCAGTTTGGGAGTGTTCCTCCCTCTGCTATCTTTTGGCAGAGTTTGAGAAGGATAGGTTTTCATTTCTAATGGTATTGATTTGAGTCTTCTCCCTGTTTTTCTTGATGAGTCTGGCTAATGGTTTATCAATTTTGTTTATCTTCTCAAAGAACCAGCTTTTAATTTTTTTGATCTTTGCTATCATTTCCTTCATTTCTTTTTCATTTATTTTTGATCTTATCTTTATTATTTCTTTCCTTTTGCTAACTTTGGGATTTTTTTGTTCTTCTTTCTCTAGTTGCTTTAGGTGCAAGGTTAGGTTGTTTATTCGAGATGTTTCCTGTTTCTTAAGGTAGGATTGTATTGCTATAAACTTCCTTCTTAGAACTGCTTTTGCTGCATCCCATAGGTTTTGGGTCGTCATGTTTCCATTGTCATTTGTTTCCAAGTATTTTTTGATTCCTTCAGTTATCACTTCATTATTAAGTAGTGTATTGTTTAGCCTCCATGTGTTTGTATTTTTTACAGAACTTTTCCTGTAATTGGTATCTAGTCTCATGGCATTGTGGTCGGAAAAGATACTTGATACGATTTCAATTTTCTTAAATTTACCAAGGCTAGATTTGTGACCCAAGATATGATCTATCCTGGAGAATGTTCCATGAGCACTTGAGAAAAATGTGTATTCTGTTGTTTTTGTATGGAATATCCTATAAATATCAATTAAGTCCATCTTGTGTAATGTATCATTTAAAGCTTGTGTTTCCTTATTTATTTTCATGTTGGATGATCTGTCCATTGCTGAAAGTGGGGTGTTAAAGTCCCCTGCTATGATGTGTTACTGTCGATTTCCCCTTTTATGGCTGTTAGTATTTGCCTTATGTATTGAGGTGCTCCTATGTTGGGTACATAAATATTTACAATTGTTATATCATCTTCATGGATCTATCCCTTGATCATTATGTAGTGTCTTTCTTTGTCTCTTGTAATAGTCTTTATTTTAAGTTTATTTTGTCTGATATGAGAATTGCTACTCCAGCTTTCTTCTGATTTCCATTTGCAT
>NC_041232.1:54192497-54241766 GCF_002837175.3 Physeter macrocephalus | reverse complement strand
GTTTGTTCTTATAGGTCTTTTCCTTCTCTTGTGTTTCCTGACTAGAGAAGTTCCTTTAGCATTTGTTGTAAAGCTGTTTTGGTGGTGCTGAACTCTCAACTTTTGCTTTTCTGTAAAGGTTTTAATTTTATTTAATTAATTTTTAAATTTTAATTAAAAAATTAAAAACATGTTTATTCATATTCTAAAACATGCATAACTCTTCAGCTGAATTTAAATTCAGGGTCACTATATATTCAGAATTAATCTGATGGTGTCCTATTGTTATTTATCAAATGAATATAAATACAGAACTTTAAATGGAACAAAAAGTAGAAAAGAAAAAATATGGAGCTGCGGTTAAAGATAGTGACCAAATAGGTCAACTATCAAAGTTTTGCTTGATAGATTTTTTTTTTTCTGTGTTTTATTTTTTCTGGGGCCTGTCAGTTGCTCTGGGGAGAGAACTGTGCTCTTATGAGTTTTACTGAGGAGGGGAAAAAAAAGGCAGTTAAAAGGCTTTTGAGTTCAACAAATGTGTTCTGAGAGCCAAATGGAACAAGGGTGAAATCCTAGCTAAAACCCGTGGGGAATAATTTGTTGTTAGCAGCATCTGGAAAGGAAGTGTGGCAAGGGCTGCAGAGTATTGTTTAGAGAACAAATGGAAGGAAAAAGGCTTTAAAAAGGTAGCTTTGAAGGCAAGAGTGGGAGGGAGAAAGTGACAGAGGCCTCGAATGAGTTTGGGGATTTAGGAAGGAGATTTAATAGACTGAATAGCAGGTCGTCGCCAAAGAAGTGAAAATCTGAGCGAGAGACATCAGTATTATGCGGCGTTAGTGCTGGCACTGCACACCTAAAAGCAAATCAGATTAAGTAGTTTATTGGTCCTCTGGCTCTCCTAACATTAATAATGTATTTTCTCTCAAGAACTGAGTATTTTGAAAATCCATATTAGTCATCAAGACCGGTGTTTGCACTTATTCGTGGGTGGCCTATTGTCTCAGCTGCCTGAATTCTTGCACTGCTGCTTCTTCCTGGACACAAGGAGATGCTGGACTGACCAGGAGGACCAAGGACTGCCACCCGCCACCAGGCAGGGACCCCGGGCTCAACACAGGACAAAGCTTATGCTCTCCAGTCTGCTGCCTGGGCGGCTGGCAGAGAACCCTGCTCTTGACTCTTCATTGTAGGAACAATATGTCTATTACAGGAAAAAGGAAATATAAAAGCCATAATTTCTGTGACAGAGAATGTTCTATTCTAAACCGTCTGTGGCCCTCATCCTAACCTTGCCTTTTCATTCCTGCATCCCAACACTTCTCTTCCACAGGCTGTTCAGACAGAGTCTGGGCAAATGGAGAAGGCAAGAGCCCGTGGCCACGGTGTTGTCTCACTGCACACAAGGCCACATCTCAGGGGTGTAGTCAAGGCCATGGACCACCCAGGCAGCTCGGGGATTGGTGCCTGGCTCCTTAAGACCAGTTCTACTGGAGAATTATTTTGTCCCATTCTGTGAAGCTCTCACTTTCCTGTGTGTGGGGTAAATAGCTGTAAAGAGTGATAGAAATGAGTCCTAACTCACAATTCACTTTTGGATCCTTGTACGTTCATTCGTCTCTTCCTAACTTTGGAACTTTGGAGTAACCCTCTACTTCAGATGCAGACTATGCTTATTGCTAAGGGACTCCCCAGAATGCTCTATGTGAGCGAGAAAAGGCTGGTGCTAACCTCCCTATGAATATTTGGGTATTATAGCAGATTTAACCCAATTACAGCTATAATTTATTGGCAGGATAACATAGCACAGTGTTCACTGCCTACCTGGACTCTGGGATCTGAGGGCCTGAGTTTGAATGTATATCCCCAACTTTGTTGTGAGATTTCAGGCAAATCGCTAAACCTCCCAGACCTTTAGTTCTCTTATCTGTCAAACAGGTGGTTGCAGAGAATTAGTTAAGACATTTTGATTGTTTAGATCATTCAGTGTTAAGAGCCAGAATCTTAAAAGTCTCACTACATGGGTGTAATATTTTATTATTGTTTGTTCCAGCATTGTTATTTTCATTGTGTGACTTTTACTATAAAGGTACTGTGTAAAGTTTACATATGTTGCTTATTTTATCTGAAAAATATCATGTGGTATGTATTTCACTTATCATCCAGTTTACACGTTAATAAGAGGCAGAGCCAATATTTGAATTTGGGTCTGTCTGTTTTCAAGTACTGTGCTTTCCTCACTATGCAAGTATTTCAATTATAAAGAAGTTAAGTTACAATATTAAAATTTCTGTCATGATGACAGATGACAGAAAATATCTTAGATAACGAGTAAGTTTTTAGATAACTGATAATATCTTTTACTTTTTATTTATTTCTTTTAATTACTTACTCTGGGACCAAGCAGTACATAAAACTATGACTATTTCATTTTATTATAACAAGAACCCTACAAGGCATCTTTGATTATTATTCCCATTTGACAGACAAAGTATCTAAGGTTTAATGAGTTTTTTGAAGACTACATACAGTTACAGAGCCAGCAAATGATAAAGGTGGAATTTACAGTACTCTTGAGAGCCCAGATTCTTTACAAAGTGCCTCCTATAGAAAATGGCAACCTCTGTATGTTCAAAAGACAAAGATTGAAGAGGACGAACTATTGAATGGTAGTTGAGATTATTGATGACTAAAGAAATCCAGAATTTTGGGGCAATGACATTCAATAAGACAATTTGATGATAATTTGATGCTGAATAAAAAGGTTCTCATTAGAGGTTCAGACCCATGCCTTTTTCCTAATCTTCTGGAGCACCATTATCACCATTACAGACATTGTCTTCTTAATAATAACCTAATAAACATTGCTTTTTATATATTTTCAAATAGCCACATGTACAATATCTAATTTCTCTTTCACTGGGTACCTTTGCGACATTTAGTATTATTCTCATTTGAGACAACAGAAAACCGAGACACAGAAAGAGTAAAGGACTTTTTGTCAAAGCTAATGAAGATATGGTCCAAATCTCTTGATGACTCACTCTATTCTCTTAACATTTATTCTGCTCCACTTATGAGAAATACACCAAAAAAACACAAAGAATGAAAGGAAAAAAGGCCATTTCTCTCCCCTCCCCCTCCACCAGTAACTCCCAATTACTGGCTGAGATTTACAGTGTGTGTACATGGGGGTGAAAAGCAAACCATGTGGCAGAATAATAAAACAATAAAAATCTCTATTACTTCTTCTCATTTTAAATTTTGATGCCTTCATTAGCAAATATACTTTGAGCAATTTTTCTGTACTAGCCAGAGTTTAGTTGCAGATATGAATAGATATGATGGTCATGGCCTCTGATATCAAAGATTTGAAAGTCCATGAATAAAATAGATACAGATACAAATCACACTGACACAATATTTTAACAGAGGCATCAAGAGAGCTATGGAACTGCTAGGGCTGAACAGTGGGTTCTGTCTTAGAAATCTAGGGAGCCTTCAGAGAGGAGAGGGATTACATGTAATTCACCATGCAGAAAAGGGATGTGAAGAAAGGTAGGGGTCATTAACAGTGTATGAAAGAAAGGCACAAGTACATGATCATTACCCAGGTTATCTCTCCTGATTAGAAAGAGTTCAGTGATATTAGTGTCTAGAACAATATGACCACAGTCAATCCTATTTATTTCCTACATTTGATCAAATGACCTTGAGAAGAGTACAGGCCTGCATATCAAGAGAATATCCAGTTTTATATCCCTGATTTGCCATTAATTGGCTGTGTGACTTTAGGAGAGTCTATTTACATATTAGAACCTCTGTTTCCTTATCTGTAAAAGAAGGGAGTTGATATAAGTTCTATAAAATCTTGTAATTTCAGTGCCAAATCCTCCAAAAAATGACAGAAGCATTTTTCCCCCAGCAAATTCTGAGGATGAGCATATGATCATTGGACCCAGGTGTTTTTGTAATTGTGATAAATTGAACAAATACTGAATGCTCAGTTGCCTTCAAAATTCATCCTGCCACCTGTGTGGTAGTACGCCCTTCTAATAGCAGTAGAAGAAATCACCCAGCCACCCATTGACCCACTTCTACTGCCTTAGGTATTTCAGACACAAAATTTTGTGAAACTTTAATAAGCCACTACATTTTCCAGAATAAAGAGACTATCTATCTATCTATCTATCTATCTATCTATCTATCTATCTATCTATCTATATTTTATGGAGTTATGCCTCTTGATGTCCTGTGGAAGGAAGTATTACTCTAGGGTAAGGAGGATCAGATTATAATGCAGAACTAGCATAAGGTTTGCAGAGTCCTGGAGGTAAGAGAGCTACCCATGCAAACTGAAGGAGGCAAAGGGCTTCTGGTGGTCAGGAACCAAAGAGAAACCAAGAAAAAGTGCACTAAAATGATTAATAGTTTAAAACCAAGCTACATTGACCTATTCAAAAAAGGAGACCTCATCTAAAATAGTAGACGTTGTTGGAGTAACCAGCTGATTAAGTTTACGGTAATATGCTGTCATCCTCCATGTTCTATTTGTTTTTGCCCTAGCCTAAGTGGAAAAATAAATAGGGACATTTATTCATTTTTTTTAGCAATTATTTACTGAGCATTTAATTCATACCAGTCATGTCTTTTCCTACTACAGCATGCTTGTCACTTGAGGTCATCATGAAAAAAACAGCAGAGCCAGTGCTGGGGATAATACTGTGAATGCAGAAAGCCAAGAAGAAAAATGTTTACCTTGAACAAAATAACTTGACTTCTCTCACCTATTTTTTTCTTCCCTGTCCCATCCATACCAACACTACTGCTACCACCATCACCCTTTCTTGGCAAGAACACTTGGAAAGATACATGCACAGAGAGGACAAGTATAACCAAACAAATGTGCATTGCTCTGTGAGAATTTGGCCTCCATTGTTTACTCAAGACGACACCCCCTTTTTGGCTAGGTCTAGATTTCAAAACCCAGCTCTAAACAAGCTTGAAAGTCTGCACTTCACACTGTCAACAAAACCTAGACCTTCATTTGAAATTGTACAACTTCATTTGAAGAAAGTTTTGTGCAGTCCATACTGATGGGAGAAAAACATCCAGAAAAAAAAAACAACAAAGAGAGTTTGCTACTGTGGCTGTTAATACAGCCTAGGCCACCTAGCAGGCTTTTTAGAGGAAGGAGTCATTATTTCCCAATGAGTATATAAGGTTAATTTTCAGGGGAGGTGGCTCTTGAACAGGACAGTGAAGAAACAATAAGAATTGAGCAAGCAGAGCAAAGAGGATAGAAAACTCTAAGCAGGTAGAACACCAAGTGAAAGGCACAGAATGGCCACAGCTCTGGAGAACTTACAGGACACAGAAAAGGATTAGTTTGGTTAAAACAAAGGATACATTAAGGGTAAAGCAAAATCAAAGGTAAAAGGAGCCCATGACATTTTGGAACCAGAAGGAAGAACACAGTTAAAGTTCCCCATCAGGAAGACTAATATTGGAGTGAAGCTTAAGATGACTAGAACTGGGCAGTGACTGGAAGTAGGGATACCAGCCAGGAAACCACTGAAAAGATACATGTAAAAAACAGGTGATAAAGCCTATTCAGGCATTGATATGGAAAGCAGACAATGAATGGGAGATGTTTTAGGAATGTTGGAACTACTGAATTGGAAACAAAGGCCGTGTTATGGGCAAGGAAAAGGAAAAAAAAGCAAAATGATGCAAGGGTGAGAGCTTAAACCTGAGATCCTGGGAGGAGTGTTGTGTCATTATATAGAAAGAGAAAGCACAAGCAAGAAAGGTTTTGCAGGCAAAATTATATATTCATATTTAAACGCACTGAGTTGAAAAAGTCTGCAGAATACCCCAGATGAGTGTTCTTGCGGAATATTAGAAATGTAGAAATGTAGTTCAAGAGAGAGCTTAGGTGTGCAGCATTTCTCATAGAGATGATTTTTAATTTATGAGGGATTATATTTTTCATATAGTTAGTGAAGAAGGACAAAAATGGAGGGGGGAAGATCTTTGGAAAACATATATATTAAAACATAGGAAAAAAAGGAACTAGAAACAAGAAAGTGTAATGTCAGAGAAAGAAGTAAAAATATATAAGTTGACAGGTATTGAAGGACACAAAGATTAAGGATGATGCAGAATTAGAGAAAAGAGAAAAATATATTTTACATGTATACATACAAGAGTATTGTAACGTTCAAAACAAACAGTGTATGATTTGAATAGTGGGGGAAAAAGCCAGATTATGAGAGATTAAGAAACCTGTGGTTAACAATCAATGTAATGATATGATATGTTCTCAGTCTGCAAAGGGGCTAACAGTCTGGATATGAGGAATCTCCCAGCATCAGTAGTCTGTGATTTTTCTTCACTTTGTGTATCTGATTTGAATTGAGTTCAGATCTACACTCGTCTAAAGTGATGGACAATAGCAGTATAAAACTGATTCCTAAAATACTTAAAATCTTGCCCAAAATAGTATGGGTTATAGAATAAAATATGCCACAGACTGTATCTATAGGATACCAACATATAGGTCAGTTATCCCTATTAGTCAGAGCTCTGGGTTCTTAGTGTATAAAACAAATTTATTAACTATTGTTGAGATAAAACAAGGTGATTTATTAAAGACTTCTTTTGTTTTCAAAACATATTGATATTTTTTGCATTCTTTATTAGTTATTTCAACAGTGGGTTCTAATCAAATTCCAGCATCAGTAGATCAGCAGAACATTTATTGCAGAGCAAGGGTGGTGATAATAGTGATGGTGTTAATCACTACAATTTCAGGGGCACCTACCATGTTTCAGGTGGTTGACAAGATGACTTATGCATGTTATTCTTGTGTCCTACTTGGGGATCTGGAGGATGCTATGTTTTTTCCAGAAAGCTTGTATTTGTAGGGACCATGTCCCTCTGAGCTCATTAGCTTTCAACAAGCATGACATTATAATGATACTATTTAGCACTTCCCATCTTCAAAATACTTGGCAAATATTAGATAAGTAGTTCTTCAAACACTCATGAGAATTTTCCAAGTGTGTATTATTGTTATTACCTTGTCACATATGAAGGCTATCCATCTACATAACTTTTCTAAGGAATTGGAAGGCATTATTGGTAAAGCCAAAAATCTAACCTAAACACATTTGTTTTGATTCTGTCTTCTGGCCCGAGGACAATATGTCTTACTTTCTATGGAAAACATTTACTAATATGATGCAAGTAGTCATATAAATTTTACAAAGTATATCTCAACTGTGATAACATAGCGTTAGTTTATTTCATAGGCATTTACAAAGTTCCCCTCCTCTGCATCTGTCCAACACAAGAAGTGGAAATTATCTTTATATGTTGCTTGATGACCTTAGTCTCTAACTATTACTCATGGTTTAGGAATCACTAAAGCTTCATACAGAAGAAAAATGGCCTTGTTAGAGGTCATGAAGGTTCTCTTCTTCCCATTATCTCCTTACTGACTAGGTCCTTTCTCTAACACTCCTTACTCCAGTTTTGATTTAGTGAAGGGTTCAATGAAAGTAAAATTTATGGTGAAGGATACTGTGGCTTCCAATCCCTAATAAGCCTGATTACTTTAAATTCTAAGACGACATCCATAAACTTTTATGTAACTTTATATAACTTTCAAGCTGCATATCATTTCCTTCTTTCATATTCCTGATCAAAATTAACTTTCCTCATAAACTTTTAGAATTAACTTAAAAATTTCCATCCACATTTAAATTCTTAAGCTTCTTTCCCGGTTTATTTTTGTGTCTCTCTGTTTAACATCAGCCTTAACTGAACTAAAATAGAATTGTTTATATTCCTTACATATCAACTCTTCTTCTCAATTTTCCTCTGTCAATGGTGCTGTCTTTCTCCAGGTTGCTTGGACCCATAACCATGTATTTGCTACTTCCTGTATGACTCCTTAAACACCCACAGAAAGAAAATAATATCCAATCTTCTCAATATACCCTGGCTGTATGTACTATTTCTTCTTCCTTGTTTTAATCCCATGGCTACCCACTCAATACAAGCCCATCATAATAGGTTACTGGTTTGCATTCAAGATGTCTTACCATGATTAAGTGATCTAATTTTATATATAACCCAACTCGAATAATCCTGTATTATTCTAGCAGATACCAATGGAGGTAAGCCCAAGAGGGTAGAAACTGACTAACTCTCTCTGGAAGCTAATAAAAACTTCATGGGTTATATCAACTGGCATCTGAAAGCTCCTTAGCTTCCAACATCTCTTCTGTGCTGGAGGATATGCCCTCTAATCTCCTGGTGGGTATGTCACCAGTCAGGCAATAGAGAATTCTAACAGCCAGATATAAAATAAAAATAAAAAATAAAGCAACAAAAATACAAACAAAAATTAAGCCAAGCAAGCCACAACCTCTCCCCTATCCCCACACAACAAAACTATGGAAGCTGCTGTTCCAGAAAATTCTCTAGGGGTGTATTAGCAGGATCCAAGTCCTGAGAGATTGTTCTCCAGAGTTAGGGAGCGATGACAGGGAGGCATCCAGTTTTTGTATATGTGAGGGGATATCTGTTTTCTAGTATCATTTCAATCCTATTTATTATTGTCAATATTTTACTTGCTGGCTACCTTTTTTTTGTTTACAGTAAGTCCCCTACATATGAACGAGTTCCATTCTGAGGGTGCATTTGTAAGTCCAAATTGTTCATAAGTCCAACAAAGTTAGCCTAGGTACCTAACTAATACAATTAGTTATATAGTACTGTACTGTAATAGGTTCATAATACTTTTCACACACATAATACATTAAAAAAACAAACACAAAATATAAAGAAAACATTTTTAATCTTATAGTACAGTGCATAAAAAGTACAGTAGTACCAGCTGCATCACTGCTGCTTTTATGTTTGCTTCCTGACATCCTGGGCTTGAAATAATGATACTGTATTACTGTACTTTATACAGTACTGTACAGTAAAGTACACAAAATCCCAACCTCTTGCAGAGGATGCACGCAAGTGACAATGCATGCCAGACATGTGAAATGACTTACGTGATTGGACGTGTGAACGCACGTTCGCATCTTTGAAAGTTTGCAACTTGAAAGTTCTTAGGTAGGGGACTTACTATATTTTGTTTTGGTCTGTTTGGGGTTTGTATTATTTGTCTGTTTAAACTGAATTCAACAATTGTTTTGTATTTTCTTCCCTAAAGAATCTGATTCCATTGTGAGACCTTGGTAGACCAGTCTGCCTAACATAACTGAATCCTAGGGGACTGAAGACCCCATTGGGATTGAGTATTAGTGCTTATAACATCAATTCACATCCCTGAAGAAATACAGAAAGTGACTGAGATTGGGCCAGCTATGTGCTCACCCAAGAACATTCTTTTCTTTTTCTTTTATTTCTGTATTTATTTTCTTTTATCTGGTTTCTTGTTTATTGACATTTTGTGTAGAAACAGCACCAAGCAGAAAATGGCAGTCATTTGGACAATCTGATTGCAGTGGTTGCTTTTTTGTTAATCGGGTGGTTGTGTGTGTGTTCATAAGCCTTCAATCTAATGTCTGCTCTCTTATATAGCTCTGCTCTACTTTATTAGTCCAGTGTCCGCCATTTGAGTGTATGTTCTTCAAGGAATGGCAAGCTAGTGTAGAATTTAGCATAATATTCATGCTAAATGGACCTGGACAACATTATAGATTAGCAGTAAATTCTTATGAATGAATATATGAGACTGTAGACAAATGTATTATGTAAGCCTCAATTTTTGCCAATTCTAATCCCCAGGAATTATAATAAAAATAACATATAGAACAAGTTCTTGTACTTAGGGAATGTTTTAGAAAGAAGAGAATATGTATATAAATTAGAAAAAAACTAAATAACACCTAGAAAATATCTTGATGTATACAGTGGAATATATACCTGAATAGTTAGTGAATTTAAAATATATGAATAGTCAATGTGAGTGTTAAACAATCTAGGAAATTTAAATAAAAGTCTGTTCCTTCTTACCTCCTCCTCCTTATTATTTCTTCTCTCATAATATCTTGTATTTATTCATACTAATTAGTTCAATATCTTCACAGGTATTGTACTGCTACTATATGTAGACAGGTGTGTTTCTAAAAAGGTTGTAAATAACATTCATTCCTCTAATAGTAACCTAGAAGCAAAAAAGGCTGCTATTATTGCAGGTTATTATTCCTGCCCAAGAGATGACAGGAGAGGCAGAAACTATTTGGAGCTCTGTCTGAATTGCAGTTTTAAGCACATCTGATGTAGTACATGTCTGGAGGTGGCATTTCTAACCTTTTTATCAACTGGGTTCCATGGATCAGAATAAATGATAATAATAGCTCACCACCTTCTGCTGGACAGATTTTCTACTTGAAAAATGATCAGGGCCCTATTAAGAGAAGCCACCCCACCCTAATAGGGAGCAGATCACAGTCCAGGTCTCTCTGCAGTTGTATCTCTCTGTGTCAGGGGACATGACCTTGCCTGTCTTTTTCCCTAGGATCGGTTGAATGATGGACTTCTTTTCTTTCCCTGAATTGTTGCAGCAAGAGGAGAGGAAGGATTGCAGGTTATTTCTTCTTTTCCTTCAGAAAAGAGACATGGCCCATTTTAACATCCCCATTATCTATGTGTCTGTCCACAAAAGCTCTATTTGAAAAGGCCCTATGGTTTCACGATGAGGACAAGCCCTTTCTAATGCCACTCTCACTGACCACAGTGTACCTGGGGCTCCATTTTTATATGTGGAATGGCAATGCATTTACTTAATGCCCCCAGACCTTCCTTGAGCTGACCCACCCCTCAGATTTTGCTCTGCTCTTCCCTTTCATGAATCAGATCCTATTCCTCCTTTTATGTCCATATTGTAGTTCTCCTTCAAGATATAATTAAAATTCTGCATTTTCTCTGAAGCAATCCTTACCCATTCTGACTCACAATACTACCTACATCTTTTGAACTACTATATATTATTCTAAGGACCCAGTATAGATACTGAAACTTATTATTATACTGTGTTCATTTATTTATGGTACACAAATGAAAGAACTGATCTTGTTATATTTTATTTGATTTTCTCCCCTTCATTCTCTATCCCCTCCTTCATTTCCCCCATAATTGCCCAGTTTTATGTGTTTCATTCATAACCTTAAAAACATGCATCAGGGGCTTCCCTGGTGGAGCAGTGGTTGCGCTTCCGACTGCCGATGCAGGGGAACCGGCTTCGCGCCCCGGTCTGGGAGGATCCCACATGCCGCGGAGCGGCTGGGCCCGTGAGCCATGGCTGCTGAGCCTGCGCGTCTAGAGCCTGTGCTCCGCAAGGGGAGAGGCCACAACAGAAGGAGGCCCGCATACCACAAAAAAAAAAAAAAAAAAATGCATCCCGCGTCTAGAGCCGGTGCTCCGCAAGGGGACAGGCCACAACAGAAGGAGGCCCGCATACCACAAAAAAAAAAAAAAAAAAATGCATCCACTAAATTTTTATTTATTTATTTTATTGGAGTATAATTGCTTTACAATGTTATGTTAGTTTCTTTTGTACAACAAAGTGACTCAGCTATATGTATACATATATCCCCTCCCTCTTCGATCTCTATCCCCCCCACACACATCGAACCCATCTAGGTCATCACAGAGCATCTGAGTTCCCTGTGCTGTAGAGCAGGTTCCCACTTGTTATCTATTTTACACATGGTAGTGTATATATGTCAATCCTGATCTCCCAATTCAACCCACCTTCCCCTTCCCCCCCCGAACCGTGTCCACACATCGGTTCCCTATGTCTGCGTCTCTATTCCAGCCCTGTAAATAGGTCCACCTGTACCATTTTTCTAGATTCCATATATATGCATTAATATATGATATTTGTTTTTCTTTGACTTACTTCACTCTGTATGACAGACTCTAGGTCCATCCACATCTCTACAAATGATCTGATTTCATTCTTTTTCAAGGCTGAGAAATATTCCATCATATATATGTATCACATCTTCTTTATCCATTCATCTATTGATGGACATGTAGGTTGCTTCCATGTCCTGGCTATTGTAAATAGTGATGCAATGAACATTGGGGTGTATGTGTCTTTTTGAACTATGGTTTTCTCAGGGTATATGCCCGGTAGTGAGATTGCTGTGTAGTATGGTAGTTTTATTTTTAGTTTTTTAAGGAACTTCCATACTGATCTCCATAATGGCTGTATGAATTTACATTCCCACCAACAGTGCAAGAGGGTTCCCTTTTCGGCACACCCTCTCCAGCATTTATTGTTTGTAGATTTTTTGATGGTGGCCCTTCTGACCAGTGTGAGGTGATACCACATTGTAGTTTTGATTTGCATTTCTCTAATAAATAGTGATGTTGAGCATCTTTTCATGTGCCTCTTGGCCACCTGTATGTTTTCTTTGGAAAAATGTCTGCTTAAGTCTTCCACCCATTTTTTGAGTGGGTTATTTGTTTTTCTGATATTGAACTGCATGAGCTGTTTGTATACTTTGGAGATTAACTCTGTGTCAGTTGCTTCATTTGCAAATTTTCTCCCAATCTGAGGGTTGTCTTTTTGTCTTCTTTATGGTCTCCTTTGCTGTGCAAAACCTTTTAAGTTTAACTAGGTCCCATTTGTTTATTTTTGTTTTTACTTTCATTACTCTAGGAGGTGGATAAAAAAAATCTTGCTGTGATTTATGTCAAAGAGTGTTTTTCCTATGTTTTCTTCTAAGAATTTTATACTGTCCGGGCTTACATTTATGTCTTTTAGCCATTTTGAGTTTATTTTTGCATATGATGTTAGGGAGTGTTCTAATTTCATTCTTTTACATGTAGCTGTCCAGTTTTCCCAGCACCACTTACTGAAGAGACTGTCTTTCTCTATTGTGTATTCTTGCCTTCTTTTTCATAGACTAGGTGACCACAGGTGTGTAGGTTTATCTCTGGGCTTTCTATCCTGTACCATTGATATATATTTCTGTTTTTGTGCCTGTACCATACTGTCTTAATTTCTATAACTTTTAGTATAGCCTGAAGTCGGGGAGCCTGAGTCCTCCATTTCCATTTTTTGTTCTCAAGATTGCTTTGGCTCTTTGGGGTCTTTTGTGTATCCATACAAACTGTAATTTTTTTTTTCTAATTCTGTGAAAAATGCCATTGGTAATTTAATAGGGATTACATTGAATCTGTAGATTGCTTTCAGTAATATAGTCATTTTCACAATATTGATTTTTCCAATCTAAGTACATGGTATATCTCTCCATTTGTCTGGGTCATCTTTGATTTCTACCATCAGTGTTTTATAGTTTTCTGAGTACAGGTCTTATGCCTCCTGAGGTAGGTTTATTCTTAGATATTTTATTCTTTTTGTTGCAATGATAAATGGGAGTGTTTCCTTGATGTCTCTTTCTGATTTTTTTGTTGTTAGTGTATAGGAATGCCAGAGATTTCTGTGCACAAATTTTGTATCCTGCAACCTTACCAAATTCATTGATTAGCTCTAGTATATTTCTCATGGCGTCTAGTATTTTCTATGTATAGTATCATGTCATCTGCAAACAGTGACAGTTTTACTTCTCTTTTCCAACTTGGATTCCTTTTATTTCTTATTCTTCTCTGATTGCCATGGCTAGGACTTCCAAAACTATGTTGAATAATAGTGATGAGAGTGGACATCCTTGTCTTGTTCCTGATCTTAGAGGAAATGCTTTCAGTTTTTCACCGCTGCAAATGATGTTTGCTGTGGGTTTGTCATATATGGCCTTTATTATTTTGAAGTAGGTTCCTTATATGCCGAATTTCTGGAGAGTTTTTATCATAAATGGGTGTTGAATTTTGGCAAAAGCTTTTTCTGCATGTATTGAGATGGTCATATGGTTTTTATTCTTCAATTTGTTGATGTGGTGTATTACATTGATCGATTTGCTTATACTGAAGAATCCTTGCATCCCTGCAATAAATTCCACTTGATCATAGTCTATGATCCTTTTCATGTGTTGTTGGATTCTGTTTGCTAGTACTTTGTTGAGGATTTTTGTGTCTATGTTCATCAGTGATATTGGTCTGTAATTTTATTTTTTTGTGATATCTTTGTTTGGTTTTGGCATCAGGGTGTTTGTGGCCTCATAAAACAAATTTGGGAGTATTCCTCTGTGTGCAATTTTTTGGAAGAGTTTGAGAACATTGGTGTTAACTCTTTTCTAAATGTTTGATGGAATTCACCTGTGAAGGCATCTGATCTTGGACTTTTGTTTACTGGAAGATTTTTAACTACCGTTTCTATTTCATTACTTGTGATTGGTCTGTTTATATTTTCTGTTTCTTCTTGGTACAGTCTTGGAAGCCTGTACCTTTCTAAGAATTTGTCCATTTTTTTTCAGGTTGTCCATTTTATTGGCATATAGTTGTTTGTAATAGTCCCTTATGATCCTCTGCATTTCTGCAGTGTCAATTGTATTTTCTCCTTTTTAATTTCTAATGTTATTGATTTGAATCCTCTCCCTTTTATTCTTGATGTGTCTGGCTAAATGCTTATCAATTTGTTTATCTTCTCAAAGAACCAACTTTTAGTTTTATTGATCTTTGCTATTGTTTTCTTCCTTTCTATTTTATTGATTTCTGCTCTGACCTTTATGATTTATTTCCTTCTATTAACTTTTTTTTTCTTGTTCTTTCTCTAGTTGCTTTAGGGGTAAGGTTAGTTTTTTTTAATTTGAGATTTTTCTTGTTTCTTGAGGTGAGATTGAATTGTTATAAACTTCCCTTTTAAAACTGCTTTTGTTGAGTACCAAAAGTTTTGGATCATCGTGTTTTTGTTGTAATTTTTTTCTATGTATTTTTTGATTTCCTCTTTGATTTCTTCAGTGATCTCTTAGTAGCATATGGTTTAGCCTCCATGTGTTTGTGTTTTTTACAGTGTTTTTCTGTAATTGATTTCCAATCTCATAGAGTTGTGGTTGGAAAAGATACTTGATATGATTTCAATTTTCTTAAATTTACCAAAGCTTGATTTGTGACACAGGATATGCTCTATCCTGGAGAATGTTCCATGTGTATTCTGCTCCTTTCAGGTGGAATGTCCTAAAAATATCAATTAAGTCTATCTGGTCTCTTGTGTCATTTAAAGCTTCTGTTTTATTATTTATTTTCTTTCTGAATGATCTTTCCATTGGTGTAATTGGGGTGTTAAAGTCCCCCACTAGTATTGTGTTACTGTCAATTTCCCCTTTTATGGCTGTTAACATTTGCCTTATATATTGAGGTGCTCCTATGTTGGTTGCATAAATATTTATAATTGTTATATCTTCTTCTTGGATTGAGCCCTTGATCATTATGTAGTGTCCTTCTTTGTCTCTTGCAACAATCTTTATTTTAAAGTCTCTTTTATCTGATATGAGTGTTGCTACATCAGCTTTCTTTTGATTTCCATTTGCATGTAATATCTGTTTCCACTCCCTCACTTTCAGTCTGTATGTGTCCCTAGGTATTAAGTTGGTCTCTTGTAGACAGCATATATATGGGTCTTTTTTTGTATCCATTTAGCCAGCCTCTGTCCTTTGGTTGGAGCATTTAATCCATTTATATTCAAGGTAATTATCGATATGTATGTTCCTATTACCATTTTCTTAATTTTTTTTTGTTAGTTTTTGTGAGTCTTTTTCTTCTCTTGTGTTTCTTGCCTAGAGAATTCCCTTTAGCTATAGTTGTAAAGCTGGTTTGGTGGTGCTGAATTCTCTTAGCTTTTGCTTGTTCATAAAGCTTTTGATTTCTCATTGAATCTGAATGAGATCCTTGCTTGGTAAAGTAATCTTGGTTATAGGTTTTTCCCTTTTATCATTTTAAATGTGTCCTGCCACTCCTTTCTGCCCTGGAGTGTTTCTCCTGAAAAATCATCTGATAACCTTATGGGGATTCCCTTGTATGTTATTTGTTGTTTTTCCGTTTGAAGCTTTTAATATTTTTCTTTGAATTTAATTTTTGTTAGTTTGATTAATATGTGTCTCAGTGTTTTGGTTTATCCTTGGGTTTATCCTGTATGGTACTCTCTGCTCTTCTCAGACTTGGTTGGCTGTTTCCTTTCCCATGTTAGGGAAGTTTTTGACTATAATCTCTTCAAATATTTTATCAGACCCATTCTCTTCCTTTTCTTCTTCTGGAACCCTATAATTTGAATGTGGCTGCTTTTAGTGTCCCAGAGATCTCTGAAACTGTCCTCATTTCTTTTCATTCTTTTTTCTATATTCTGTTCCTCAACAGTTATTTCCACTGTTCCATCTTCCAGCTCATTTATTCATTGTTCTGCTTCAGTTATTCTGCTATTGATTACTTCTAGTGTATTTTTCATTTCAGTTATTGTGTTGTTCATCATTGTTTGTTTGTTCTTTAGTTTTTCTATGTCCCTGTTAAAATTTATTTTATTTTCTCCATCTGTGCCTCCATTCTATTTCTAAGATTTTGAATCATCTTTACTATCATTATTCTGAATACTTTTTCAGGTAGCATGTCTATTTCCTCTTCAATTATTTTGCCTTGTAGATTTTTACCTTGCTTTTTCATCTGTAACATATTTTTTTTTTGTCTTATGTTTTTCTGATGAGTGGGGCTGTGTTTCTCTCTTGCTGATTCTTTGGCCTGAAGTGTACAGCACTGGAGTTTGCAGGCAGTTGGGTGGAGCCGTGTTTGGTGCTGAGATGAGGACCTCCGGGAGAGCTAACACCAATTAATATTCCCTGTGGTCTGAGGTTCTCTGTTAGTCCAGTAGTTTGGACTCAGCACTCTAACCTCAAGAGCTCAGGCCCTATCCCCGGCCTGAGAACAAAGACCCCACAAGCTGTGTGGTGTGGCAAAAAAAAAAAAAAAAGGCAGCAAACCCAAAAGAGCAGAGCTGTAACAAGAATAAAAAAATAAAATAAAATTAAAAAAGTAAAAAGTATATTAGAAAAAAATTAACATGAAACAACAAAGCAAAACAGAACCACAACAACTAAAAAAAAATTCCAGAAAAGGTCTTGGTGATGGGGGGAGGTTGGGAGGGCTTAACCTCAGTACCCGTGTGGTCAGAGAGGACCCCAGAAGGTGGAGGTTCAGACCAAGGACACCAACCAGCTTGCCGGGGCTTGAGATGGCAGGGGAGACACTGGCCACTTTCCCCTCCAGTCCCCAGATCCCCTGAAGTTCTCTCCCCTTTCCCTCTGATGCCCTCGCCATGACTGTACCCCTCTGAATGTGGGAAACCCCTCCCCTCCCCCAGCTGCACCTCAGTGGTACCGGTTCCATTCCTCCTCCACTTTTCCTTCCTCTCCTTCCCCTCCACATCCTACCCTGTCATACAGGGATTCCTCCTGTCCCCTTAGGTGTCTGAGGTACCCCACCAGTGCCTGGTAGGTGCCCAAGTTGTGAAGAGATGCGAGCTCCTTGTCCTCCTACTCTGCCATCTTGGCTCTGCCCACTAAATTTTTAGAGTGTTTTTTTGTGGGTGTATGAGTTTTTCAAAAAATGTATATATAAATTGTAGTGTGAAATATTTCTTATTTTCTTTCTTACATATTACTCTACATTAAAACGTAGAAAAAATTAGTTAACTAGATGCCAGATAAATAGATGGATAGATATATGAAGGAATAGAGAGGGAGAACAAGAGAGAGAGAGAGCACACAAGTTAGAAAAAGAGAGAGAGAAAGAGAGATGGATAGATAAATAGGTAGGTAGTAGATAGATAGATCAGGAAAAAATTCATAGACTCATTTCACAGGGCCAGTGGAACCAACATGGGAGCAGAAAACAATTAAAACCAAACTGTCTTATTCACTATGTAGTCCTCATTTTAAACTTTAGACAAACAAACAAATGGAGAATCCTTGGCCAAGAAAGGTCAAGTCTTATTAGAAAAGTTACATGACCCAAAGAAAAATGAATGAGTTTTGATTTTAGTCCCACTTTTGCTTAGAGACAAGAACCAATGGACCATCACAGAGAGAACTTATCTTACCTACAATTTTAGAAAAGTTCGTGTGTGTTTCATTTAGGATTGACTGTGGCATGTTCACATCTGACATTTCCTCCATCTTAGACTGAATAAATGTGCAAACTCTGAGAAGTTCAGAACTGAGACTGCTTCAAATATGTAAATAATTTTATATAGAGTGAAGAAAGGGTTGTATTATGACTTTCGTGCACCCTAAGCACTTTTGTCTTTGTGGACCTGTTCTTCCATTTTACAAAAAACAACCAACCAGTAATATATAGTATATTTATGACTGTTGGCATAAGATGAGTATAATCAGGATGAATTCATTATATATTCATTATTGTTACAATAATTTTTCTTTTGATTTTAAAATAAATTGAAATAAATTAAAACTAAATATTTTCCTGGCCCCTAAAATTGTTAGTGACCTTAGGCACCATGCCTACTATGCCCAGTGGAGAAGTCAGCCCTACGTCAGGGGAGGGAGATGAACTATCTATCATTCCAACAACTTCAACAATTCACACTAACAATTTACAGTTTGTAAAATATTTAGGTATCATCTTATTTGGTACTTACAAAAACTCTGTATAATAGGTACTAATGGCACCAGCTTTAGAAATGCTGACATGAGTCTTGCCAGTTGTAGTGCTATCACCACTAGAAATTAGTAAGCAAAATAATTTTGCATGAACTCACATCTTATTTCTTAAAGGGCCAGTGCAACTTATTTATCCCATTGTAGGATCAGTGTTAGAATTGCTTCTGTTTTATGAGTGGTCATCTCATCTTGTCACATTACAGACAAATTAATTTCCCCTTTTGATGTGAAGCACGGCTCTCTCTCCTCCCTCATACATGATTATCAGATATGTAAATATATGTATTTGTTGAATATATGAAGAAAAACATAAAAAGCCCTCCTTATGAGCCTAGCTGTTTATTAATGACAACTGTTACCCCCACCTTACCACCCTCCAAAAAACTGAAAATAATAATTTTAACTTTCCTTAGGAGATTTTATTTTTGAAAATTTGGATGCACCTCAAAGCTTCAAATAGTTATGGGATTGGCCTATTAACACATTGTGTGTTTGGGGGAAAAAAACTTATTTTTTAAAATATCTGAATCCTATAAGCTTTGTTCCTAAATGAAATAAAAGTAGCACAAGTTTGAATATTTTTAGGAGTGTGTATGAAAATGAAGGTCTTCCTGCTGTTGGAGAGTAGTTCTCTTGTTTTAGTGGAAGAATCTATTACAGATAACAGAGTCTCTGGCCTCTGTAATGCACAACACCACTCATCTGTCAAGCTCTTTCATTTGAAAATAATGAGCAGCCAAGAGTTTGAAAAACTAAAGCTATTAAGAATATTTATGCATGAAAACTATCACTAAACACCTCCATTCACTCATGTAATGAGATTGGCATCACGATAAAATTCTTGTCTTGTAAGATAACGATCTTATGGCTTTTTCTGGCTCTTAAACCGAAGATAATTGGGTTAATCTCTGTGGGAAGTCCATCTGTTTCCAGTAAACCATTTTAATTGTGGATGACTTTATTTCAGAAAAGTTGAAAAGGTCTTGCCACTAGCTTCCTGATCTTGGGAAATATAAGAATGGATATCAAAATTCAAAATGTAGATGTGCAGAAAATAGTACTGCCACAGTGAATTTGCCAGTCTGTACATAGTGTGATACGGACAACATTATACTATATTTGTTTACTGCTTTTCATTGAGGATTTAAACATTAAGTTTAGGGCATTAATACTTGTGCATTACTCCTGAGACAAGGACAGAAGGATGTATTAATGTTGCATGGATAACATGAGATTATGCACAGGCAAAATTATAAAACTAAAAACATAGGTTGTGTTTGTAAACTTTCCATATATGGTGCCACACATGTTGTGTTTGGTCATACAGCACAATATATTGTGGCATATTCTAATTGTTTCATGTGTGAGGATGCAATGTATTCAACTCAATTTTGCAAGCTCATCAAAGGTAGAGTCTAGGTATATGCATTATACCTAGCTCAGATTTTCTAGGCATATATTAGGTGCTTAATAAACTTTTAAATATTTTTTTGAGCAATGGATTAATTCATAGTTGAGTTAGATCAGCAGTAATTCTTTCAAAAATGCAATGGATTTACTTAGTAAGTTAGAAAAAAAATTCCCCAACACGTTTGCCTTAGTTCATGTTTTCTTTTCATGTATGCTAGAACATCATTGAAAGAAAAGAAATATATAAATACATTCTCCCTTCCAGACTCTGGGTCTAAGCTGGTGTATTTAACCCAAGTCAGTTAATAGTGACATCAACGTACAGCATTGTTATGATGACCAAAAATGTTCCTTTTGTATGGTAAGCACTATGTGAATGTTTGGCTTTTCTGTAGCCATGTTATCAGTATATGATTATGATTATTGAGAGTATCATGCCTGGTTCACAGATTTCTGATTGTAGACAAGTTAATCTGTGCCTAAGTGAGAGGAAGTCTAGATCAAGAAGCAAACTCTGCCCCAGTAAAACTCATGTTTTAGAGATAGAAGACATGCTTTGGTCTGTATTTGTTTTTTACTAAGCATTACTTTGTTGGAAAGTAATGCTTAGTAAAAGTTATCTGCTTGCTTTCATACAGATAAAAGGTAAGGCTTCCACAAAAAGAAGATAACAGGGAGCACAAGATAGTGACTTTGGCTTGACTCATTCAATATATATTCATTGAGCATCTGCCACATGGCAGGTACTGTACTGGAAGCAGAATCAGAGGTGTCTCTGACATTCTCTGTCACTTACAGTCTTGGGGAAGAACCAGCCAGTACTTGGAGTTACACCCATGAAGACACAATTACATCTCTGACCAGGACTACAAAGGAGAATGACATGGTGGGCAGAGAGTGGGTCATAGAGAGATTTAACATGGAATGAGTGCTCAGGAAAAGCTTCTTTGAAGTAGTAATGATTGATGTAGAATTTGTGCTGGTTACCAGGGAACAGATGGTGTTCAGGACAGCGCTGGTTGCAATGTTCCAGAAACCAGGAGCATTATGTGGGAAGCTTCTTTGATGGAAGGTAGCAGGGCATATTTGAGAGACTCTGTAGTGTAAGGATGAAAGGTGACTGTAGAAATACATAGAAGCTGTTCCAGGGCTTAAAACCATGATAAGGAGTGTGTTCTTTATCCTAAAGGTATGAGAGCACCACTGAGCATTTTTTTAAATTAATAAATAAATAAACATATTATGGTATAACATAAACTTTTCCACTTTAACTACTTTTAAGTGTACATTCCATTATCGTTATGTGCATTTACAATGCTGTGCAACCATCACCATTATTCATTTTCAGAAAATTATCATCATGCCAAACAGAAGCTTTGTGCCCATTAAATAATACCTCGCCATTCCTCCTTTCCCCCACCCCTGGTAACCTCCATTGTGCTTTTTGTCTCTACAAGTTTGCCCATTCTAGGTACCTCATATAAGTGGAATCGTATAATATTTGTCTATTTATATCTGACATTTCATTTAGCATAACGTATTCAAGGTTCATTCAAGTTCTTCATCAAATGTGAGAATGGAGTCAAATATGTGTTCCTGAATTCCTCTTTAGGATGGGTAATATAGGAGATAGATACAGGGAGACCTTCTAGAAGGGTGTTGTGATTCTCATGGTGAGAGACAATGCAGTTTGAATAAATATATTTATCAATAGAGGGAGTGAAAAATCAGCGGATTGAGGAGATATTTAGGAAGAAACTATAGTCTTTAGTGAGCTGACCATCTATTTCGGGGACATGAAGTAAATAGAAAGCACAATAATGCTAACTTGTCATAACAATTACAGGGCTATATACAGATATAGAGAGTCAACAGATATTGATTTAATAAAATTGTGCCTGAGGATTGGATAAGCAAATCCAATAAGCAAATGATAAGCAAACACCATTCAGATGAGAATAACAGACATACAGTGTGTAACAGTGAGAGAACGAGATAAGGCAGAATGATTAAATGTCAAACTCTGGAATTTATTTATTTTTATTTTTATTTTTTAGCTTTTTAAAATTAGTTATCTATTTTATACCTATTAGTGTATATATATCAATCCCAATCTCCCAATTCATCCCACCACCTCCCCACCCCACTTTCCCCCCTTGGTGTCCACACTTTTGTCCTCTACATCTGTGTCTCTATTTGTGCCTTGAAGACAAGTTCATCTGTACCATTTTTCTAGATTCCACATACATGTGTTAATATACTATATTTGTTTTTCTCTTTCTGACTTACTTCATTATGTATAAACCCTAGGATTTAGACAAGCCCTATGATAGCTATAGAAATTCTGAGAAGGGGAAAACAAATGGGGAAATCAGGGAAAGGTTCAGAAGAAGGTAAGACTGAGCTAACCCTGGTCAAAAGGTAAGGTTTTGTGACATAGAGGAAAAGGATGAGCTTATCGCAGAATAACAAGGTCAGAGTGTTAAGAAAATGCCACATTAGTCCAAGGACCACAGTAAAATTTCAGAAATGGATGAGAACTTTCTCAAAGAAAGAGAAGCAACATTTCTACATGTATTTAGACCATAATAAATAATGCAGGATCAGAAAATCAATTTAGTGAAAGACAATCCTTTCAACTTATCCCTTGGATGTCCTAAAATGCTTGAGGTAGACACTCTTTTGCTCTGAAATGACTCCATGGGGATCAGCAGAAATCTTTTAATTTGGAACAGCATCCCCAGCTCAATGTGAACACAAGTTTCCATTTTCTAATTAAGCTTAATAATGTATTTGAAGTCTAGAACAAATAGCCAAAAAATAAATGTTTCCTTTAACATGCTGGAAAACTCAGATCTGACTGTCAAGGAACTGAATCTACTTCACACTGTCAGGAGAATTTCATTAGTATCTGAGGCAACTAATATCAGTAGGTGAAGAAGATAAGTAATGAGGCAGAAAAAGAACAAGAAGACTGGATGTACAAAGCAATCCATGGTGAGGCAAGATATTGATTGGAAATTACAGTTAATTACATTGGTAAGGGGCAAAGAAGGCAGCATTTTCTCAGATGTGAACAAGTGACATTTCAAAGCACTTTCCATGTGTTTGAACTCAGACCTCGCATTGGCCTTTGTGTTGGTGCAGAGAGGAGAGAGAGGTAATTGCATAAGGTCAGTTCCCTTTGTTTAGAAAAAGGCATTTTCTGGCCAGAAGCTACATTTAAGGATTGAAAAACGACAGATGAAAATATATTGTCATCAGGCCACAACATTTTCCTTTGACTTCAACTACTAGTTTCTCCATAACTTTGTTTGCTTCACTTTTACATTGGTTCTACCAATTAGTCAGTTAGTTCCACAGTATATACTGGTGCCAAAACAGCACCAGATCAGTCAGATTCCTAAGGCCACCTCTAGAGAACTGAGTGCAGAATGCAGTATTATAAGTCAAATAAATGATATGGAAACAAGTGTTATGGGACTTAAACAGTCATTGTAGACAGATGGGATCAAAGAAAGGTGTTATGGACCAGGTAGACCTTGAGTGGAGTCTTGAAGGGTTAGAACATTCTATCAGGCACGAGGAAGAGTATGTGCTTCCAGGAGGGGCAGGAGTGTGAGCAAGGAAAGATGAGGAAGGTAACAATGAGGGCTTGTTGGGACCACAGTTCTTTCAGAGAAGTCCTGGTTGGAAGAGCAGAATGAAGTTCCATGGAAGGAGTGCTGACTCTCAGGTTACAAAGAGAGTATGATTTTATCATATGTAAGTATACAGGGCCCCAGTGACTGTTTTAGAAACCTAGATATTTAATAAAATGGGGTGTTCTAATGTTTACCTAATGGGAAAAGTGTAGGCTGGAAGACAAGTTCAAGGCAAAGGGACAAGGTTGGATATTTTAGCCCTGGTTCAGGCATGAAGGAGTCATGACCTGATTTATGTCAGGCCAAGGAAAGTTAGAGGAAGAATCAAGGGTGGGAGCCATCAGAACAGCCTCCCCTCCTCTGGTGGACTCAGGTTATGATCTCAGACGAGTTGGGCTCAGTTGCCAGTGAGATATTTGCTAAGGAGTTAGGAATTACAAAGTCAAAGCTTGAGAGGACTTGTGTAGGAGGTAGAAAATGTCCACTGCCATTTCTAACTCCTTGGGTGCTGCCTCCTGGAATGGTACCCCTGAAGTTGTGTAAAGTTGAGGCCCTGGAGACAGAGCAACTGAATGTCAGGAGATCAGGGGTGTGGTTAGCAGGTCTACGGTCACTGAATGCGGGCAGAAGAGTATTGATTTGTGGTTCAGTCAAAGACAACAGTCACAGTAATTCCCCAGGACTTCATTAATCCCCATGGTGGTTGCTAAAGGCTGCTTTCTCATGGGGACCCCTTACACCTTAGCAGTTCCTCTCCAAGTTGTCTTTGTTATTCAAGCATCTACCCAAGTAAGGATGTTGATTCCACAGAGACAGAGATTTCTGGGTTTTAGGTAATGAAATTCCTTCCTGAGAGATAGTTGCTGTCACGCTTTCTAGATATTCAGAGATGACTCAAATTATTCTGAAACCTAACTGTACTTTAAAACCACTTCAGGAGCTTTTAAAAGATGATAGGATGGAATCTCCCTGAGCTAATTAAATCTGAATCTTTAGGGTGGGCAGCATTGTTATTATTATTTTTTAATTGGCTAGATGATTCAAAGAGGCTAACAAAATGTCTTGATGGATGTTTGCTTCAGCATAAATTAGTCACATCAAACTCACTTCCGACTCACATGAACCAGTACAGTGCATACATCAAGCAGGGAAAAGAGTTTCCAGCCATGGGCAGTGGACGGTGGTCAGATGAGCTCAGTGTAAAGGAGGACAAGATGTTTGGACACTGGACTAACAGCCAAGAGTGAGTTGGTACCTGCCTTTTTATTTTTGCACCCAAGGAGTTGATGTAAATCTAAGGATGAGGCTTACCCAGGACTTGGTTCAATTGACTACTAGAAAACACTGCTAATCATTTTGAGTTGATTTATCAAATCCTGGATGATTGCATAGCCCTGTCAAAAAATGTACCAATCAGACAAACTACCAGCCTCAGGAATGTAACCCAGAACTTGGTCAGAACACTGTCAAAAAGGCAGATTCTTCATGGTCTCTGGCCGTGGGCTCTGCATTTCTGAGAAGCACTGCATTCTGATAACTAGTAGCATAGAGGAATGCAGATGCCCTTGGACACCCCAATTGATGGGTTCTAAGTAAGGTCTGGAAGCAGGGTTTTTAAAATGATATTTTTCTCAAGTATTTTCTTTGGGAATTCTGAAACCACATACCAGCTTTAAAACTCTTCTTTGAAAATGTATAATGATACCACTGGGTCCTGAGGTTACATCCTGAGTAGAGGCTGGTGCCTTTAGCTGCAGAGTTTTCCCTAAACCTGCCATATCTTTTAAATAAATGATGACTGAAATCCTTGCAGTCCCAAAGATATTAGTAAACTTAGCCCTGAAGAGCTGTCTCTAACAGCACTGTCACCTACAGACATTCACTGAGAGCCTCCTTCTCATAGGGCACAGAGAAAGGCCACTGAAACATCAGGTGTACAAAACACAACCATGCACTAAGAGATATTAGAGTCACATTAGAAAAGAAAACCAAATATAAAAAAAGGAAAAATGTACTTTTTCTAAATTTATATTTTAACATTTCAGATTTGGAAACTGAGATCAATCATTTAGTTTATTTTTTTTTCCATTTTACATAAGCCACATTAGACATATCACTTGATCTAATATCCCCTACAAATACAACCTTTCCATGGCTATGGCAATAAAACACATGATTTGTTTAAATAACCATAGTTTTAAAATTCATATTTTTCATTCAGAATAAAGAGATCACATTATAATGAATCTGGCTCATAGATTCAGAAGTCTCTGGGTGCACCTGCCTTTGTTACAATCAAAACATTGACCCCAAAAGAGGCCTGTAATTCAGTCTTTGCATCATTTTGAAATATGTCGGCTTTATCTTATTTACATCATACATGTAATTTTCCTGCCAAGGAATCAATTTTTTCATTCTTCTTCTATTTTGTTTTAATCCACAGTTTATATTCCAGGAATAAAACCCATTGCCTTATAGTTTTCTGTTCTCATTTTCTTTGCTTGTACTTTTTAGCATGCTTCAATCAACTTCCCCTCCCCACACAGTTAGTAAACATCTCCCACTTTCATGAAGCCACTTAACGATCAAATATTTTTTATTTACTGCCCACTGGAATCTAAATCATTATCATTATCATTAACCAACTGCTCTGAACCATGAACAAGTACAGTGCATACATCGAGCAGGGAAAAGAGTTTCCAGCTGTGGGCAATGGATGGTGGCCAGATGAGCTCAGTGTAAAGGAGGACAAGATGGTTGGACACCAAACTAACAGCCAAGAGGGAGTGAGTACCAGCCTTTTTATTTTGCCCCCAAGGAGTTAATATAAAGCTAAGTATGAGGCTTACCAGAACTTGGTTTAACTGATTACTAGAAAACACTGCCAATCATTTTGAGTTGATTTATCAAATCCTCGATGATGGCATAGCCCTGACAACAAATTTACCAATCAGACAAACTACCAGTCTCAGGAATAAATGGGATGTAAACTTCCGTTGATCACTGTGAAATCTATTTATATTAAGTTACTAAGTGACTGGGATTGAAAATACCTGTGTGTTCTGTTATTGCTGTTTAATTTATGTTTTATATTAGGTTTAGGATTACTTCAGTTACTGTTGTGAATCTTTCTCACATGGATAACTGAAGGGAAGTGGTTTGCATAAGTATTAGGCAAAACAAAACATTTCAAACTTTCACTCCCATTCTCTAATCTCTCTCTCTCTCTCTCTTTCTTTCTCCATCCCCACTCTGTTTCAATTCCTTAGCTTCCTAAAGAAGAACTACACACACAAACACACACACATAAACATACATAAACACATAAAATTTTTTACAGAAAGGAACTTATCTCTAGTATGAATCTTCATATGTTTGTTTGTTGGTTTGCATGCAGTATTCTCATTTAGTTCCATAGAAACCTACTGAGACTCATGCTAAGCACTGAGCCAGGTGATGCGAGTACTTATATCAACAATATCTGCATGCCATGAACATCACATGAATAGAACATAGGTATCTGTATAACTTACCCTTTTGGTATCACTTACATATCAGACATCTCATGTACATTGTATACCTTACTTTTTATTTTGGCATTCATGCTGAGAAAGCAGTGCTGCATAATGGAAAGTTCATTGCCTAAGCAGCAAAGACAAGAAAGTTATTTATTTGATCTTGGGCAAGTCATAACTTCTGTGGTTCTCAGAAACCATGTGTGTCGATTTCAATGACTTGTCTATCTAATGGGGTTGCAGGTGAAGATCCAACAGTAAAAAATAATAGGGACATTTCAAATTACTTTTAAGAGAGATAGATTATAAATAAATAAATGCAAAAATCCATGTTTTAGTAACAGAAAGTTTAAAGGATGACTGCTGATAGTGATATATTTTTGCAGTAAACAGGTGAGCAATCTCAAGCTCCATCCCATATGTCCTCCCTTTTATATATGTAATTGTTTTACTTTTCTTCAAAATGGAGACTATGCTCAGGATGGCAAACATATCTTCTATCTCATGGTTCTTCAAACGCTTGCTAGTGGCTTCTGGGGTGGTGACTGAAAGATTCAGATGTCAAGTGCAAGGTCAATGGGTTAGTGTCCTGTGAGGTGGGCGAGGGGCACCAGGAGTTGTTGAGCACATGCTGATGCCTGAGAACCCTGGTCCAAATCATGGGCACTGGAGTCAGTACCATAGTGAGAAGCCCACATGTTGAATTTTTTCTCTAGTTTTTCTCATCTATTATATGTCTTTTTCAAAGGGAAGACAAAAAAGCTATTTTGATTATCCATTTAGCAGCTGGGCAACCTGAAGAATGGGATGAATCACTTACTAATACCTTCTCCCCACAATTTGAATTTCAGGTTTGCTAAAGAAAACTAAAAGGGATGAAAGTTCTTCAGGTGGACATTAAATAAGCATAAATTGAACACTCTCTGTATACATAGACCTCAGACTAGATACCAGGGAAGGTGTTGTGTTTATCCTGCCTAAAGAGGATAAACTCATCTCAAAGTTTGCTTTGGCTGTCAAGACTGATGATTTCAGATATGCACTAAGAGACTATGAAAAGGCTTATTGCTTCCATAATGAGGCTTCCTGAGAACAGAGCATGCCTCCCAAACATTTATGAAAATGGCTTGAAAAGCAAGGAAATAAGACTGGTTTGAGGTTTTTATTATGGTTAAAGGGTGGATCCAGAATGAAGGTACACATGGGTGGGCAAGAGCAGGAGTTTGCATGATTCAAAGCAAAGAAGGGAGCACCTGACTTTCCTAATCAGTTTCCCCAGATATAGGGTAGAATAGGAGGAGAGAGGAGTGAGGCTTCAAAGCTGCCAGTCATCAGAGATCAAAAAATGAAGTTAGATTCTTTTATAAATGCTTAAATCCTACGGCCAAAACACCCCTAAAATGTAATTTAGTCACTGTAAGTCAGTTAAAACTTTATTTAACAAAGAAAAAAAGTGCAGTTAAAATCAACTAGTCATAATTTGATTAACTTTCAAAATATGTTTCAGATAATAGGCAACATATGGACTTTGAAGATGGCCAAATTGAGAACTAGAGTAATCACAAATGTTCTGGAAAATTGGTAAATTAACCAGGGCTTGAAATATGGTTAGGATTTGACCAAGCCAAGAAGATAGGGGAAGATTTTTCAAGGAAAATGCCCTTCTCAGTCTCTCCTGAAACATATCCAGGTTGTTCATGTCTTTTTTTTTTAAGCTCTAAGTATATATATACACATAGAAAAAAATCAGCTTTGAACAAAGTTTGTGATAGAATGAATATATGGCCCACTGTGCATAGAATGTTCAGAGACAAAGAAAAATTTATTTTTACTTTTGAATCGAGTGGTTATTATTTTTTATGTGTGCTTCCGTTTCTTCTTCATTCATTTTCCTTCTGCACAATTGTTTGGAGGTTCTCACAGTTAGGTTTTAAGGTAGGTAAGCATAGATGTCCAGACCATAAAGCAGCTTTCCCTAGGGTCAAAGCAAATCACTGCATAAATCAACAAACATGAGAATTTCACAGTCTCTCAGCCTCAAGAGGACTTTTGAAAACTGACATGCTGGAGCTTTTCAAGTTGCCTTTGTATAATGTGCAAGGTATTCTCAGCATTACTTCCTCACTACTTCCTACAGAAATGTTAGAAAACTTCAGAAGATAGCTTTTCCTTTGAATTTTTTGGATATTTTTCCACCTACAGCTTTGTTTTTGAATCTTGACTGTTACAAACAGCCTTATAAACTGGATTGCCAGAGGCCAGGGATAGTGCACCCCCAGTCAGCCAAATATGAATGAGATTTTGCTGAAGAGTCTCCTGGTTGACTCCCCATACCCTAAAATGAGGATTTGGAAAGGACTCGAAAGTCTTCCCTTTTCTCTCAAAAACTGGGCCCATGGGGCCTTGAACAGTTTGTAAAACACAACAAAAAAATCAAGATAAAAAAATCTATATACCTTTTGTCAGGGTTTTATGCATTCATACACAATTTCAGTGGGTATTCTCTAGCTCTATGGGGGAAGTTGAGCTGCAAGGAGATGTTTTCCTTGCGTTTTTGTTTGTTAGTTTTATTTTGTTTGTTTGTTTTTTGGTTTGCTTGTTTTGACAGAGAAAAAGTTCCATCATTTAGGTGTTAAATTTTTTTTAAAATGCATTTAAAAATCTTAGTTTAGTTTGTTTTAGCTTAGATAATCTGTGGGACAGTGAGGCAAAATAGTAGTGGCATTCAAGGAGATAACCAAGTTTCCCCTGTTGATGGGAAAGTGCTTCATTTATCATCTGAAAGTTTTTACTCTTAGGGACTGACAACACCTCCAGTTGTTCCCCTTACCTGGAAGAGTGTCTATAGACCTAGTAAAAGTCATTCAACACATATTTATTGGCACTTGCTGTTTGCTATTTATTCTATTTGCTATTCTATTTTCTAAGAATATGAAATTGAAAACAACTTTTTTTTTGTCTTCAGGACACTCCCAGTTTGGTGTGAAAATGGGTATATAAACAGTTGTGATATAGTGTGATAAATGTAAAAGAAATCTGGTAGTGTGTGTGTGTGTTTGGGGGTGGAGGGGGTTGGGAGGAGCCTACTAAGAAAGAAATTTTACCAAAATGATGTGCCAATCACATAGGTCAGGCAGAGAGATGGTATGACAAAGAACTCATAAGCAATGGTATTGCTCTATGTTTTATTGACAAGGTGGAGATACACAGACATATACACACATAATATTTTAAAGAAATGGACAAATAACTATGAAACAGGTCATGTAAGAAAACAATATATTTCTACAGCATTTTACTTTTTCGAAATCCCTCTCAAAGTCTTAATGGGACATTAGTTATTGATATTTTTGTTTCTTAAGAAAATAAGTTAATTGGGCACCATCATAAATTATATTGAGTAGAGAATTTTGATTTCCAATTTCCAGTTTTCTAACTTCTAGGTGAATACTCTTTTTAACAACTTTTGCTTCAGTCAGGAAAAATTTTTATTGGAATAGAGACAAAAAGAGAACCAAGGTAGAAAGTAGAGACATGAGCCAGGGTCTGCTTAAGGGGTTGTAAGTCTGGGTAATTTGATTAAGTTGAGAGTTTAGAATAAACGGTGGCCTCATCTTGACATTCTAGTGATAAGAACATCAGAAGTCACTTCTAATCAAGTGATAAAATATACAAAAAGCAATTAAACAATATAATATGTTGGGTTGACCAAAAAGTTCATTCGGGTTTTTCCATAACATCTTATGGAAAACCAGAATGAGTTTTTTTGCCAACTCAATAAAATAGCAATATATTATAAAGCAAATTATAAGATCACAAGTCCTGAGCATACTGATAAGAATATCCAGTAGAGATGGGGAGACTCAGTGACTATCCAGACACTGACTGGTATTGGATATCTACAATTATGCCATACCAGAAGCAGAATATATGAGAACAGGAGATAAGTTTCCTGGTTTGGAACATTGTTTTGGACTAATGTGAAAAATAATGGGTGGTGGTGGGGAGAATGAAAGTTAAATGAGTAGATTTCTGAGAAAGCAAATCTCTGCTATAAGATGACAAGATCTAAATAGTTGTTATGAGGCATAGAAATTGTGAGTTTTTTAGAAGTAAAGACAATAGAAATTTAGGAATGGATATAATGAGTGTATGTTGTAATAATCATACTTATAAAAAAGACATTAACTAATACAGCCCAAACAAAATACCAGTAAAACATAGGTGGCAAAACATCTTCAAAATGTGAGAAATGTTAATAGTCATATTAATAGTGGAAAGTTTAATTCACTTCTATAAGGACTTTAAAAAAACCATAAATATGGGTATATATAATTTAAATTGTAGAACAAATTTTGCCCAATCTATGAGATGTAATTACCTTGCAGTCAACAAATAAATAAAGAAATAAATCAATAAATAAGTCAATAAATAAATAAAGAAAGATTTAAAATTCAACATGTACTTGGTCAAATTGGAAATCTTGATACATTCTTGAAAGTAGAGAGCTGAGAGTCTAAATTCTCTGATGACAATGTTGCTGTGCAGATATAAATAAAGAAAGTAATCACCAAATGACTTTAACCATTTCTTTCTTCATAATGATCCATAAATTTTACATCAAAACTTAGAGAAGTAGCTAAAGGTTAAATAAGAGAAAAATGTATAACCTTTAACTTGTGTTATTAAGTAAAAAGATTGAAAAAACTGTCTAAAGCAAGTAGATACTGGAAGGGGTTAACATACTTGAAAACCAGGGTAACAAAAATCAAAAATATACAGTAGATTCACAAAAACCAAAAAGAAAGGAACTTGAGCATAATATATAAGAAAACCATCAAACCACAAATGGAAAAATGAGAAGAAGATGGAAGGAAGAAAGAAGAACTACAAAAATAACTGGAAAACAATGTTTAAAAGGGCAGTAAATATAGTTATCAATAATTACTTTAAATGTCAATGTACTAAATTTGTAGATCAAAAGGCATAGAGTGGCACATTGGAGGATAAAGCTAGAACCTACAATATGCTGTCTACAGGAGACCCACTTTAGGGCAAAAGACACATATAGATTGAAAATGAGGGAATGGAAAAAGATATTCCATGCAAAGAGAAATGACAAGAAAGTGAGGGTAGCAACACTCATATCAAACAAAATAGACTTTAAAACACAGGCCAAAAAGAAAGACAAAGAAGGACACTATAACATGACACAAGAAGAGGATATCATACTCATTAACACATATGAACCCAATATAAGAGCATATAAATACATAAAACAAATACTAGCAGACATAAAGTGAGAAACTGATGGGAATATAATAATAACAGGAGACTTTAATACCCCACTGACATCAATGGACAGATCTTGTAGACAGAAAATAAATAAAGCAACAGAGATCCTGAATGACATAGTAGAAGAGTTAGACTTAATATCTACAGGACACTACACCCAAAAAAACCCAACATACAAATTCTTTTCAAGCACACATGGAAAGTTCTCTAGGATAGACCACATACTAGGACACAAAACAAACTTAAACAAATTTAAAAGGATAGAAGTTATTTCAAGTGTCTTTTCTGACCACAACAGCATGAAAATAGAAATCAACTACAGAAAGAGAAATGAGGAAAAAAAAAAGATTACATGGAGATTAAACAACATGCTACTAAAAAATTAATGGGTCAATGATAAAGTCAAAGAGGAAATAAAAACATACTTTGAGACAAATGACAATGAAAACACAGTCATACAAAATCTGTGGGGTGCAGCAAAAGCAGTACTAAGGGAAATTTGTAATTCTACAGGCCTTCATGAAAAAACAAGAAAACTGTCAAATAAACAGCATAACGTACCACCTAAAAGAATTGGAAGAAGAAGAAAAAACAAAATGTAAAGTCAGTAGAAGGCAGGAAATAATAAAGATCAGAGAGAAAATAAATAAAATAGAGATTTAAAAAAAAATCAGTGAAACCAAGAGGTGGAAAGGATAAACAAAATTGACAAACCTCTGGACAGTCTCACCAAGAAGAAAAGAGAGAGGACCCAAATAAACAAGTTAACAAATGAAAGAGGAAAAATAGCAACCAATACCGCACAAGAAAAAAATACCATAAGGAAATATTATGAACTGTTATATGCCAACAAAATGGACCACCTAGAAGAAACGGACAAGTTTCTAGAAAAATATAGCCTGCCAAACTGAATCAAGAAGAAACAGATAATTTGAACAGACTGATCACTAGAAGTAAAAAATAGATTTTGTAAAAAAAAAAAAAAAAAGAAACAAAAACATAAGCAAACAAAACAAAACAAACAAACAAAAAACTCCTTGCAAACGAAAGTCCAGGACCAGATGGCTTCACTGGGGAATTCTACCAAACATACAAAGAACTTATATCTATCCTTCTCAAACTCTTCCAAAATAACAAAGAGGAAGAAACACTCTCAAAGTCATTCTATGATGTCCCCGTCACCCTGATATCAAAACCAGACAAAGACATTACCTAAAAAGAAAATTACAGGTCAATATCTTTGATAAATATACATTCAAAAATTCCCAACAAAAAATATTCTGTCTTCAACACAAGCCACTATAAATATCAATAGAATAACAATATTAACTAAAAGAAAATAATAGAAGAAAATTAATGACAAAATTGAAAATAATAAACAATAAAATAAAAAGTATATGTGAATTAATATAGTTAAAATGGTCATACTACCCAAAGCAATCTACAGATTTAATGCAATAACTATCAAAATACTCATGACATTTTTCACAGAACTATAACAAATAATCCTAATATTTATATGGAACCAAAATTGCCAAAGCAGTCCTGAGGAAAAAGAACAAAGCTGGAGGCATAAACCGTCAGGACTTCAAAGCTACAGTAATCAAAAGTATATTTGATTAATAAAAGTGGTTGGCCAAAAAGACAATTTAACTAGGCCCCTGTATATATATATATATAAATTGTGTTTAGGAATATGATCTATCTATCTTAACCATGGATAGAGTCATTTGAATTTTAAAAAGATTACATGTGAATTTATATGAATAAATTTGAAAATCTAGGTGATTTTTTATAAAAATATAAATAAGTTGCCTCAAGAAGAGGTGAAAAACCTAAATAGATTGTTTTAAATTATAGAACAATATATAGAAAATTTTTATTAAATAATTGGCATTTTAATTAAACCAAAACAAAAAATATTTATAATTTGTTCTATATTTCTAGTATAATTTTTAAATCAATCAAATTATTCCAGGGCATAAAAATAATTACAAAGATCCCATCAATTCATTTCAGATACCTTACATTTAATTTAAAACTATTCACTCTCTCCTACACACATACACACACAAACACACACACACACACACACACACACACATATATGCCAGTCTCATGTATGAACCAGGAGGCAAAATCCTAATAATAGGAAAAAACTTTGGGCTTCTGTATCATGGTGCACAGAATTCACAACTGTTGATATGATTCTTTGATTAACCTCTGATTATTAGGTATAGCCATTATTATCTTTGCTTTATAGACAGGGAGCTAATTCAGAGAGACAGCACGACTCTGCCCGTCTCCCTCAGTAGGTGAAAGGCAAAACTGGAGCCTCAATGACGTAGTTTAGAGCAGCAGTCCCCAACATTTTTGGCACCAGAGACTGGTTTCATGGAACAAAATTCTTCCATGGACTGGGGAGGGCAGTGGTTTCAGGATGATTCAAGTGCATTAGATTTATTGTGCACTTTATTTCTATTATTATTACATAGTAATATATAATGAAATAATTATACAACTCACCATAATGCAGAATCAGTGGGAGTCCTGAGCTTGTTTTCACTTGCTGCTTATTGATAGGGTTTTGATAGGAGTCTGCAAGCAATTGATTTATTATGGTCTCTGTGCAGTCAAACCTCTCTGCTAATGATAATCTGTCTTTGCAGGCACTCCCCAGCATTAGCATCACCACCTCAGCTTCACCTCAGATCACCAGGCATTAGATTCTCATAAGGAGCGTGCAACCTAGATCCCTCATATGCACAGTTCACAGTAGGGTTCGAGCTCCTATGAGAATTTAATGTTGTCACTGATCTGACAGGAGATGGAGTTCAGGTGGTAATGCGAGTGATTGGGAGTGGTTGTAAATACAGATGAAGCTTTGTTTGCTTGCACTCCACTCACCTCCTGCTGTGTGGCCTGGTTCTTAACAGGCCATGGACTGGTACCAGTCTGTGGCCCAGGGGTTGGGGACTCCTGGTTTAGAGTCTGCTTTGTTCTGCAAGGCAGGCACTTGGTCCTGAGTGGGTGTAGGGTTCAGGCTGCAGACTTTATCCTTCATCAGCTTCTGTGGTTGGCTCCATGGTATGTTTTTACTCCCACTGTTGACTTCAATAAGAACATTGCCATCAGACATCAGCACAGTTGCACTGGTACTGGTTAGCATGTCTCTGACACTGGCTGATCTGAGGCAGAATCAGAAACAAATCATAAGACAAGATGCAGGGCGCCCCAAGGCAGAATGGGAAGGAAGAAGATTAGCTGGGGGCCATTTTAATACACCATGGACCTATGACCTTGAGCATTTCACAGACAGACATGAGGTGGAGCAAGTCATGCAGAAACGGACTGTGAGTACAGTGTTGCTCCTTAGGTGAGAGTACAGTGGGGTGGCAAACATTTGGATCAGCAATTAGAAACTTTTATTGACTGATTCAAAATATATTTCTTAAGCACCTGTTATACATGTCATTCTTAGCTACTAATTCATTAAATACACATATTTCTTGCTCTTGTGGAGCTTAACACTGATAAGGGGAAATAGAATGTAAGTAATCAATGAAAAAAAACAATAATGAAGTTTTGTTCCAGTACTGTCCACTGTGCGAAAGGTCAACTAACACTTGGACACACTTTAGGTCATAAGATTCCTGAGAGGTTGTTTATTTTTCCAACCATATATTTTCATCAGCAGAATGGAAATAATAATATTAGCTGTGTGAACTCTATTATGGTCCTGATAAGATATGCATGAAAGCATATTTAAAGAAAGTAATGCCTCGATTAATGAAAGTGAGGATTATTAGTGGTATTATTTTCCAGATAGTCAAAGATAAATATGCCTGAGCATTTTAAATTGTCATTTGAAAAACCATGTAGTAATAGTATTTTCTTTTTTTTTTAATTTAGGGAATAAACTAATTACTATTAACATTATAATATCACTCTGGAATCATTACAAGATAATTATGTGGATAATTTTTTTTTGTCTCTTGTAATAGTCTTTAAAGAAACCATTGTTGATCAAGCTCTATATGTTTAACAAATATTAAAGAAAATAAATGATTTCATCATGGTCCTTTAGCAATTTTTGTAATTAATATTCTTATTTCTTTTGCTTTAAATTTTAGCCATTCAACAGGTAATTAATTGCTCCATGAAGAGAAGATGAGTTAAGGGGCTAGAGAATGAAGGTAGAATTCAGACTAATTGCCAGCTAATGTGTCCATGTAGTTCAGAAAGAATTGAAAACAGTTTTAAGAAACACTCATTCATGTCAGCTAGCACTAATTTTTGGTAAAACAATCCACATATGGAAATGAAATTAGAAACTCGGGAAAAAAAATCAAAGCTAAAATGAAAGCAAATTGCATAGCAAATATTATTGACATTATGATCTCGAATAAGGGAAAACAGTACAAGAAATGAAGCCACATGAGCAAAAAGAAGAAATCCAATTTCTATTTGCACGTCCAAAATCCTTTTACTTAGATGCAAATCTGAAGGCCTAACATTTGACCCTTCTGAATGTGCTCATTTCCACTTTCCCATTAGTTTAACTGACTATATCTTAAAAGCAAACATCATTTTCGTAAATAGTTTGATGAAAATAATTGTCTCATTATATAATTCTATGAATATCTTAATTGCATCCTCAGATGAGAAACAGGATATTATAATGAGACCACAAGGCAGAACAAGGAGGATGCCGTGTTTGCTGTCTTAACAGATATTTAGGATAGATAGTTGGGTAAATTTTAAGCCATGAAATCCTAGAATTTGGAGAAACTGTTAAATTTTCCCTCAAAGATGACTCATTTTTTTTGTCTATACACAGTATAACAAGCCTTATCTAATAACAAGTGAGGATGGGCACTCTGTAACCTTACCACCCGAGGATAAGTACATATTCCTAAAATTATTATTGTATAAAAATGATAATAATACCTCACATCTATGTATTATTTTGTATAACACAAAACACTTTCATATGTATATATAACACAAAATACTTTCATATATATATATTATTTTCAAAAGTATTTTTAAGCCTTAAGATAGACTATGGAACACATAAATTTAAATTAGTTTCAGCAAATAAAACCAGAAAAAATATCACAGACACTGCACTAATATTATTGCTTTCTCTACACTTGAGGTTTGTCAGTAAATTGATTTAACCTTTCAGCTTTTTTTCTGATCCTTTTATAACTTCACTATTTTCCAGAAAATGTTTATTATTAATACCAGTTAATTTTAAATGTTTTTAACTTTTAATATTTCCCAATTCTATTTTAAAATAAACTTTGTTTTCTTCCATTACAAAGAAATATATACAGATTATTAAAATCTTAGAAATATGAAAAGAATATAATGAAGAAAAACATCCCTTCCCCCATCTGAGCTTACCACAGGGAGAGAATTACATTTTAGAATATTGGTGCATTTACTCGGAATTTTTTCTGTACATGTTTGAACACTGGTATATGCAACATTGGACCTATGGAATGCTTAATAAATAATGTTTATCTGTTTTATAAAAGTTATCCAATATTCGTTTTAAGTTTACAAGTACACCATGAAAAAATATAGGCTGAAAAGAAGTTGTTAAACATTTTCTCTCCCCCCTCCCAAATTTTATTTCTATACTGAGAAATATATGCAACTAGTCTAAATTTAGTGAAAAATCTGAATTTTGTTTCTGTATTATATAGACACCAAACACCTCTGTTTGTTTACAGCATGAGTATAAGTGCCACAGGTGGGACATCTCAGTTATTTTAAATTTTTGAGGGAAACACAGCAACATCTATTAAACCCTATCAGCTTGAGGTAGTTCACAGTTTCAACATTAAAACACATACATATCTTTGTAAAACTGGGTTTTTCAGGAGATGCAAAAAGCAAATATTACATTACAATTATGATTCCACAGGAAATAAGAGTGATGGGATATTAATCTGACTTCAGTGTTTGAGAAGTTATGCAGTACCCAACAGGTGCAAATATCCCACTAATAAATAATGGTGGTTATTTCATAATGAAATAAAATATTATCATTTTAAAATTTCTATGTGTTAATTTTTAGACATCTCTAAGTTTTAAAATATAAATATTTAAGTTATATGATTCTAACTTAAAAACAGAGCATTTAGGTATTTATTTTGGTATAAATATTGTGAAAAATGACTGAGACAATAGTGTGTCTTTAGATTGGGAACATCTGGCTTAGAGCATCTATTCAAGTAGCATTTTGAAAATTATTAACTAGTGATAATTATGATAATTAAATCTTTACACATTTAATATTTATTTTGAATGCTGTTACTCATACAAGATATCTTAGCTGGGTATAAAATATTTGAATTGTAAAATTTCACTCTCAAACCACTATAGATCCATTTTCTCTGTTTTTAAACACTGAGTAAAGAGGTACATTCATAAGTCAAAAGTATATTTAATTTTGAAAATTAAATTTGTTTAGTTTTAGTGAAACAAATATTGAATTTGTACAAAAAAAGTATTGACAGAATGGAAACTATAAACTATCTCAATTAAATACAGTGTTAATAAAGATTTCTTTACAGGATCAGTATTTTAAGCTTGAATCTATGATTCACCAAAATAGGATATATTTTTTTATGATGTACATTTTTTTCTTGAAAGGAGCCAAACCTTCCATTAGTTTTCCAATGAGGTTCATCATTAACCCTGCATTCCACTCTCAATACTTTTTCCCACAAAGTTCTATATTTTACAGCTGCTAAATCAACAAGTATACATTTTATTTTATCAGAATCATAATATTTTGAATAAACTCTCTTTTGTTTATGCACTTCCTTTATTGTAAACATTCTTTGTGATACATAAATTGAATAAAAGCCATATGAGTGTTTTTTTTCAATCCTCTGATTTTCACACTGAGATTAAATATGTAGAAAGAAACAACATTTTTTTTTCTGGTAAATTTAAACATAGCTTCTTTTCTCTGTGGCAAGGAAAGCAGCTGTTCTGGGAAATGAATGTTTTTTGACTAAACTATTCTGTAGATACGACCACAAGTAAGAAGCTTGAAATAAAGTCACAAGAGAAAAAAGAATCCTACAGATGCAGATTGTTATAGGAAAAGCAAGTTGCTATTCTCAACCTTGATATTTAAAACCAGTTGTCATCCTGAGTAGGTTCTGGCTACTTTGTGGTTCTGGCATTGCCTAAGCTGTTAAAACACAGCATGTTGGGTTTACTGATATTCATTTAAATTACTCATTTGGGCTCCCAAAGGCCTGTACTTCATATTCATTTGACTTTCAGGCATCACTGAACCAAAAATAAAGAGCAAAGAACAGCCAAAACCATATCATCTCATTTCATTTTGAAGATTGAATTTGGGAATTTGCAAGAGAAATGATTTTGACACAGAGAAATGCCCAGTATTGTTGGGAATTCTTATAAAAGCCAAGAATCTTTTCAGGAATTGAGCCTGATGATTTGGTTGATAACATAGTAAAGAAACCAGTTAGATATCAGGTGATTATCACCTGGTTTGGGGTTTTGCAAACATTTTGCAGAGCTCTAACTGTGTTGTGCATTAGTCACGCTACTGGAGCAGAAAATCAATAAAATGAGATTCCAAAAATAAAATATTCGTTTGGAATGTTGCTCTGAACTAATTAGCAATGAGTCATTTAAAAGGACTTACTTGTCATTAGGGAAAATAAAAAGTATTTACCATAACCAATTTCCTGGCAAAACATTTTTTTGAGATTGAAGGGGAGAAAAAAAGATTAAAAACTTTGATTCACAAAGTGACTTTTATTTTGACAGTAAATCACACAGAAGTCACATTGTGAAATGAGAAACTTAATCATTTTCCTGTCATATTGTTTGTCAAAATATATAGAGAAAAAAATGATAACTCATAAATAAAAGGTAACTTTATTTCTTTTTTGCTATTTGAAATTTAAAAGAAATAAAAAAGCTTCATTTGTTAATGATTTGGGATCAAATGCAAACAGAATGAAAACAGATCTCAGTTGCTTGATTATGAATGTTGTTTGAAGTTAAACTTTTTAATTTGCTAAGCCTTCTAAGTAGATGAAAAGTCATTTTTAATCAAATGCTTCTTGTATTTTCCATTTTAAAAGTAAAATTTAGCATTACAAATATATAATGTCCACATGGAGCAAGGTTTCTATCTTCAAATATATAAATGAATATACATATATATATATTAAATTCACATACAGTTAATGGATTTAACATTAAACACTCTTTAAATAATTTTTAGATCAGTTAGCTTCACCTGCTTTTTCCATTCAGAAATTTGTCTTTAAAATATGAAATTTCTGTAAATCTTAAAACTAGTTAAAAGGGACACAACATAATCACATTTAAACATTCTCACTAATAAAAGACACTATGGTACAAATTTGCAAAATTTTATGTTATTTTATTTAAACAGATTTGAAAATGAAACATACTTTATATGTGGTCAAATAATAGTAGTGCTTCAAATATTCTGAGAATTTGCAACTTCTCAAAAGAAAAGTGACAACAACCAGCAAGCAAACTGAGAATCTGATTACTCAAATGATGGGAATATCTACCTGTTATTTCTTTCTAATCAGTTATTCTTTATCTGTTCCCCACTAAGTCACCTCTCAAACTGATGAAGAAATAAATAGCTTAACATGAATGTCCCTTTCCAGCTACCCTTCTCCCTTTTCCTCTCTTTCTCTCTCTGTCTCTATCTCTGTCTGTTTCTCTCTCTCTCTGTCTCTCATTTCCCCCTCTTCTTTTCATGATACATTCCTGTATTTCTCCAGAGAGAGGCTTATGTTCTGATTCCTCATTCCAGACACTTGAAGCCTGCACTTGTTGGCACCAACACTACCCCATCATCACACTCAGTCTTACACATTCACACTCTACATGTGTGTGCACGTCTACTGAGTCATGCCCCTGTTTCAGAATCACTCATCCCCTGGCTCAAGTGAAAAGAGACAAAAGAAAGAAGAAAGCAAGTCCAGGAGAGTCATCTGCCTGAAGGCCAGGGTGGAGGGAATCTAGAGAAGATTGAAAGAGGAAAATGGACTAAAGAGAAGAGTTGGGGGTGGTTGAGCAATACAGCACAGTGTGAAGGGGTAGACAGTCCACAGAGAAAATAGCAGATTCTGTTTTATAATATTTCCAAAACAAATCTGTAGTTTCAAACTTATATAGAAATTGTCATGGGTACTTATCAGGCCTGTACATCAGAGAAAGCATTTGTATTGTCCTGTTGAGAATTATTTAATTGAGAAGATAAGTAGGACAATGGACCATATTAACGACATACACTTGTTAGTTAATAATAATAATAAAGAACAAAGGTGCTATTTAAAGACTTCTGGGCCTATAAAAGAATGGTAAACTTTGGATCTCATTTATTAAAAAAAATATTTCTTGTGTATTGAAACCCCACAATAAGAAGGGCCACCAACCTGTTTGGATACATTTAGTGGAATCAATTTCACAAATCAGCTTCTATTAGGATGAGTGTTTTTAGAAATTTCTTTAAAAAATAATTTTAAAAGAATTCTAAGCCTGAGAACTGACAGTTAAAGAAGTTACTATCAATTTAATTGTTTAAAGCTATTCAGGATTAAAAAACAAAATCACTTCAGCCAAGAATTGAGTGAGAAAAGACAGACTAATGACAAAAGGTAATACATGCATTTGGGAAAGGTGTAGTGTTAAATCCTGCATTATTTAATATTTTAATGAATTAGAAATACATTAAATTGTGGATCATATTACATTGAGGTGATTATAATCCCACAGAAACTAGATGAATCTTCTCTGCTCTAAAAGCTGAGCTTTCCTTTCAGTTTTCTTTCTTAATATCTGCGATTTCATTCTAACTGGCTATGTTTTGAGTAGAGAACAGGTGAAGCCAAATGGAAACAGGGATTCAGGAAACTATTATCAGCATACATACACTCCTATGGGACTCTTTCCTTATTAGTTTGTCAGTATCAATATTCCCTGTATAAGATGGAATGAACAATATCTTTCTTAAAAAGATATTTTGTTTTAAGGGTAAAATAAGTAAAGAAATACCCAGGCCCATTTTAAAAATTGTATGAAGAAAATAGTGAGTAAAGCTATTTAATAGATACTAGTGTCTTTTCTCCCTTTTAAAAGTATGTAGTCCAACATGATAATTTTTCAGATGGAGAAACCAGAGAAAGGAAGATGACTGTTCAAGTAAACATGCATAATTGGTTACAGAGGCAATCTGAAAGATATAAAATATCCAAATCATAGGCCAGCCACCTTTCCACCTTACCATTCAATCTTTCACTTTTGCTTCTTTACTCTTCCCCCAATTTTTGTCCTCCAAAAAGCTCATGATGGTAAAAACATTGTGTTATTTTCATTATTTTCATCATAGTCATTTTTAAGATACACAGGCAAAAGTCTTTACAATCTTGTTTTCTACTTTATCTGCCTGCAAGCTATATCTACTTTCATGCCCTAACTCAGGTAAAATTTATTATTAGAAAATATCTAAATATTTTTTCTTCAAAGTTTTGTCTCCCAAAACTTCTATCATTGTGAATATTAACTTTATTTTACATTACCTAGAAGAAAATTCTTAAAGTCACTTATGAACTACACTTATTCTTTATCAACATATTTTCATGAAAAAATTGCATTCTATTGTTTTTTTAAGTTCTTTTTTCCATTTATTACATTTCCATAACCACCACTGAATTCTAACCTCATCACATATTCACTTGTGTAGTGAAGATATTTCTATACATTTTAATATATATGTTTTCCAATGTAAATAATTTATTTTCATGTACAATTTTCCCTCCGAATACCTCCATCTTTTAAAACAAATATTATTATCCATCACTGTAGGAAAGACAGGCCACCATAAACATCAAAAAATAAATCACCAAGAGAGTTAATTTATGTCTGTTGAGCTTTAAAACCTAAATCCTAAGGATAAATAATAGAGTTTAAACATATTAGAGAAGCATATTTATTTAATTTTATTTCATATTTCTGCACCTGAAGAAATATACTTACTTTTCTGGAATAGATAAGAAGACATGATTCAAATTTAAGAGAAATAAGGTTCTGCTTTCAGTATGTTGGTGTCAGTTTTTAACAGACCACAGATACCAACTATAAACTCTAAAACACATGTAAAAAGAATTACCTGAAGGCTCTGAAATATGAACAAAACCAGACTAGTTTTGGTGGTAATCTAAACTTGGAGGATGCAGACAGCATGGTGTGAGTTTCCCATTGTTATAGATTCAGTGTGAGGGCAGACCTCAGGTATGGGGCAGTATGGCTGAGAATGACTAAAACTCTCATAGAAAACCTAAGTTTTTATGGTCTGAAGAACCAGAGGACAGGGTCAGAGTCAACACAGCTGTGAGTATATTAGGGTTGGGAGAATGTCTTAAAGGAAGGAAGCAGAAAAACAGAGCCTTCTGTCCAAATATCTGGATAATACCTATATCATGAATGAGCAAAGCAAACTTAAAGCAACTTTCAGCTAATAGAAAGAATTCAACCAATACTTGAGTTGTCTATTCTTGGTGAGGCAGATATTTCTCTTAATAGTTTGAAAAAATTGAAGGATTACAACAGAATATAATATCTACAATTCAATAGCCATAATATTCAGAATACGATTTAAAATTACACAAAAAACAAGGAACAGAAAAATATGACTCATTCTCAAGGGCAAAATCAATCAACAGAAGACAACGGTAAGATGATGATAGAATTTTCAGACAAGAAATCAGCTATGATATACATGCTAAATGAGATGAAGGAAAATACAGTTGCATGAATGAAACTGAGAAATCCCAGTATAAAAATATAATTAAAAAATAAACATATAAAATTAAAAATTGCCTATAAAGGTTCAGTAACACAATGGAGAGGAAAGAGTCAGTGACCCTGTAGTTAGATAAAAAAAAGATTAAATCTAAAGAAAATTTTTTTCAAAAGAAAACTGTATAAATGAATAAGACCCCCAGGGACCTATAAGACAATATAAAAATATCTCACATAATTGGATTTGGAATTGTAGAAACAAAGGAAATACTCAAAGAAATAGTTGCTAAAAACTTGTCAAATTTGGTAATAAAAAATTTATAGATTCACATGGGATAAATAAATATAAAGCCATGACTAGGAACGACATAGTCAAATGGTTGAAAACCAATGATTAACATACAATTTTGAAATTAATTAGGAAGAAAATGGCACATTACCTACAAGGAAAAAATAATTAAATGACTACAGATTTCTCATCAGAAACTATGGAGACAAGAAAGACAATGAAATATTAATTTTAAGGTTCTGAAATTAAAAAGCTGTTAATCATGAATTCTATATCCAGAGAAAATATCCTTCAAGAATAGAAGCAAAATTAAGGTATTTTCAGGGAAAAGAAAACTAAGACAGTGGACTGACCCAGAAGAAATGTTAAAAAATATTCCTCAGGGTGAAGGGAAATGACATCAGAGGGAAACTTGGACCTTCAGGAAAAAATGAAAAGTGGAATTTATAAATAAATAAAAAATCAAATAAAATATGTAAATGTAAAATGATATTAATTTTTATAAAATACAAATGACTAAATAAAATTATCATCTAGTGATATACATAGAAATAATAAATATTGAAGATGTAGCATATACAATACCAAATGGATATTAAATGGACCTATATGAATAAAAGTTTCTACATCTTAAGTAAAGTGGTAAAATTACTAACTCTAAATTGTCTGTGAGAGGTTAAGAATGTATATATTATTTCCTAGAACAACCACTAAAAACAAAATAATAATAATATGAAAACAGGTAGAGCTAAAAAGGCAATAGCTGCAGTTTAATGGAAGTCTAAAAAAATACTCAATATAAAAAAGGCAGGAAAAGGGGAACAAGTTAACAAACAAAAAAACAAAGGCAACAGACAGAAAACAAAAAACAAACTTAAATCCAACTATATTACTAATGATATTAAATGTTATTGATTAAACATGCCAACAAAAAGGCAGAATTTCTCATTATGGAAGAGAAAAAAAGGCCAATATCCAGCAGCAAAGGTCCAATTCAAAGAGATGAAATGGGACTGAGGAAGGGATATGGCTTTTCACAAAGGAAGCCTGATTTTTCTGGCACTGCTCAAGTGAGAAAATTCCCTGACAGTCACTCAACCCATTGGTTAGCTTTTAACTTATTAGATTATTTAACTGTATTTTGAAATAAAATACATTGCATAAATAAATGCAGTCCTATGTGGGCAGTTGGTTGAGATAAATGATTTCCAATGCAGATTAGAATAGTTAAGAATTGAACCCTGGAGTTTGACATTTAAACCGTTCCAATTTGATATTTCTCCATAAAATGGTAAAAATAACAACATGTATTCCAGAGGGTTGTTATAAAATTTAAGTAAATAAACTGTTTGTAAATCACTTATTAAAGAGCCAGTAAATAAGAACATTCAATAAATGTTTATCATCATCTTCACCATCACGTTTCTCATTTGTACTATCACCAACATTATTATCATCATATCTGGTACCATGATCAAAGTTATATGGAGTTTCTATTTTCAAAGCTTCACATTCAGAGTCCATTAGTATGAGTTTTTCTTCTTGATTCTGTTAGAATAACTTCTTCTTTTTCAAGGAAACCCTATTTTGTTAAATAAGTTTGAATGGATTTTAGTTTATTGTGATCATATGATGCCTATATAAAAATCCTATTTGCTTTTCAACATATATCCTTAAGTAAAATCAACAGGTAGGTTGCTTTTGTTTCCTGCACATGTCATATTAATTCTGATGTTTTCCTATGCTGACTCTCTTCCTCTGATGGGCCACTGCTTCCTCACTTTCTATGAGAACAAATCTGACCCATGCTGCTTCAAAGACTACTGAAATAAGATCTCATTCATTAATCCACCTCTAACCTGATCTATTCTCACGAATCAATCTATTTTCTGAAATATTTTGCCACTAAATATACCTGCACCACAATCTAGCCATTGCATAAGTACTTCCTTTTAGTTTTTCTTTAGCTGTTGTCTGTCACATCTTATACCCCAATGAGAATAAAAGTCCTTTGGAGGTCATAATGAAGTCTTTGAATTATCTCTCATTATTCACAGTACACAAAACAGGTACGGGTAAAAGCAGTTTTTAGTTACCTAATAGTTACTAACAAATTAGATAGGCAATGTCTCTTACCTCTGGAAGGTCTCAGTACAATGTAAGATGCATTAATCAAGCAGCTAGAACAATGGTAGAAAAAAATGCTGTCAGGGATGAACAGACTTCAAAAGGAATGACTATTTTGTTAATCAATTCCCTTGCCTTAGGAAAGATAATTACTTAAGTGTGTCCAAACGCTGATTAAAATCAGTAACCCTCCCCACAGGTATATGTACTTATTCTTTTTGCTTATATTTTTGTTGTTTCTTTTAACAGATAAAAATGTAAGATGTTGGTTGAAGAGAAATCTTGGGATTTATTTGCTTGTTTGTTTATTAATTTGAAGCAATCCATTTAAAATATCACTTTAGTTAGAGTCAAAAGACCTGGATTTTTCATAATCTTATTTGGCCATTGAATTGTTACGTAAATTGAGACAAGGCAATTAACCACATAGGGCCACAGTTTCCATATCTGGGAAGAAAAAAATATATAAAATCCAGCTGGACACATTGTGTATTTCTCATATGTGCCTCAAATGCAGTTAGAGGCTAAGATATGATGTTTTCTAGCTCAGTCATTATATAAAAGATCTAACATTTTCATATCATTTGATAAGGGAATTGCAATACTACTGATACCAAATATTTTAAAGGCACTTAGCATTTAATTAGAAAACTTTTTTTTTTAATATCTAGGCAAGCTCAAATTCAGTTCACTTTTAAAAATTATAAGTAACAAATGTTTGCACTTAAATGACACAATCTGGGAAATTCACACTATTCTGTAAGCTAATTAAAGAACATCCATCAAATAACACTTAGTTAAAACAAAGTAATGAAAAATAATGGATTCCAGGATTGACAAATTTCATGTCTTCATTCCAGCATTAAAAGTCATTGACCACTGAGAGATGGGAACGGAGTTTCCAAAGAGACAAGAGACTTGTTCTTGCCTCTTTGTTTCCTGGTGTGTGAGGAGAGTGGATTAAGCACACCTCTTAAAGGAGTTACAGAAACAGGCGCAAGCCATTGTTATCAGCATGGACATCAGAGATGGGCATGAGACGCTAAGGCTGCTGCTGCCACCACCAAGAAACCCGTGTGCTAGCACAGGTCACTCTACACACATCTCCCAGGAGGCTGTACATCCCGCCAAAACCAGGGTCCCGGGATACAGGGACAACTTCCCTGGGAGAACACATGGTGCACCTCAGGCTGGTGCAACGTCACACCAGCCTCTGCCGCCGCAGGCTCCCTGCGCACTCCATGCCCCTCCCTCCCCCACGGCCTGAGTGAGCCAAACCCCCTAATCAGCTGCTCCTTTAACCCCGTCCTGTCTGAGTGAAGAACAGACGCCCTTTGGTTACCTATACGCAAAGCCGGGGCCAAATCCAAAGCTGAACCCCTGGAGCTGTGTGAAAAAAGAAGAGAAATGGAAATCTCTCCCAGCAACCTCAGAAGCAGTGGATTAAAGCTCCACAATCAACTTGATGTACCCTGCATCTGTGGAACACCTGAATAGACAATGAATCATCCCAAATTGAGGAGGTGGACTTTGGGAGCAAGATATATTATTTTTTTCTCATTTTTCTCTTTTTGTGAGTGTGTATATGTATGCCTCTGTGTGAGATTTTGTCTATATAGCTTTGCTTTCACCTTTTGTCCTAGGGTTCTGACTGTCCCTTTTTTTTTTTTAATTATTATTTTAAAAAAATTTTCTTCTTATTAAATATTTTTCTTATTTTAATAACTTTATTTTCTTTTATCCTACATTATTTGATCCTCTTTCTTTCTTTCTTTCTCTCTTTCTTTCTTTCTTTCTTTCTTTCTTTCTTTCTTTCTTTCTTTCTTTCTATCTTTCTATTTTTTCTCCCTTTTATTCTGAGCCGTGTGGATTAAAGGCTCTTGGTGCTCCACCCAGGCATCAGGGCTTTGCCACTGAGGTGGGAGAACCAACTTCAGGACACCGGTCCACAAGGGACCTCCCAACTCCACGTAATATCAAATGGCAAAAATCTCCCAGAGATCTCAATCTGAACACAAAGACCCAGCTTCACTCAACGACCAGCAAGCTACAGTTCTGGACATCCTATACCAAACAAGTAGCAAGACAGGAACACAGACCCATCCATTAGCAGAGGGGATGTCTATAATCATAATAAGGCTACAGGCACCCCCAAAACACATCACCAGCTGTGGACATGCCCACCAGAAAGACAAGATCCAGCCTCATCCACCAGAACACAGGCCCTAGTCCCCTCACCAGGAAACCTACTCAACCCACTGAACAAACCTTAGCCACTGGGGACACACAAAAAACAATGGGAACTACAAACCTGCAGCCTGCGAAAAGGAGACCCCAAACACAGTAAGATAAGCAAAATGAAAAGACAGAAAAACACACAGCAGATGAAGGAGCAAGGTAAAACACACCAGACCTAACAAATGAAAAGGAAATAGGTTGTCTACCTGAAAAAGAATTCAGAATAATGATAGTAAAGATGATTCAAAATCTTGGAAAAAGAATAGACAAATTGCAAGAAACAGTTAACAAGGACCTAGAAGAAATAAAGAGGAAGCAAGCAA
>NC_041232.1:54191008-54192271 GCF_002837175.3 Physeter macrocephalus | reverse complement strand
TCAAAAATTAAATACAAAGAAAACATATTAAAAGCAGCAAGGGAAAAACAACAAATAACACACAAGGGAATCCCCATAAGGTTAACAGCTGATCTTTCAGCAGAAACTCTACAAGCCAGAAGGGAATGGCAGGAGATATTTAAAGTGATGAAGGAAAAAAACCTACAACCAAGATGACTCTACCCAGAAAGGATATCATTCAGATTTGAGGGAGAAATTAAAACCTTTACAGACAAGCAAAAGCTGAGAGAGTTCAGCACCACCAAACCAGCTTTACAACAAATGCTAAAGGAACTTCTCTAGGCAAGAAACACAAGAGAAGGAAAAGACCTACAAGAACAAACCCGAAACAATTGAGTAAATGGTAATAGGAATACACATATTGAAAATTACATTAAATTTAAAAGGATTAAATGCTTCAACCAAAAGATATAGACTGGCTGAATGAAAACAAAAACAAGACAAGATATATGCTGTCTACAAGAGAACCACTTCAGACCTAGGGACACATACAGACTGAAAGTGAGGGGATAGAAAAAGATATTCCATGCAAGTGGAAATCAAAAGAAAGCTGGAGTAGCAAAACCAAAGCCAGACAAGAATGTCACAAAGAAAGAAAATTACATGCCAATATCACTGATGAATATAGATGCAAAAATCCTCAACAAAATACTAGCAAACAGAATCCAACAGCACATTAAAAGGATCATACACCATGATCAAGTGGGGTTTAATCCAGGAGTGCAAGGTTTCTTCAATATTTGCAAATCAATCAACATGATACACCATATCAAAAAACTGAAGGAGAAAAACCATTTGATCATCTCAATAGATGCAGAGAACGCTTTTGACAAAATTCAATACCAATTTATGATAAAAAACCTGCAGAAAGTAGGCATAGAGGGAACTTTCCTCAACATTATAAAGGCCATATATGACAAACCCACAGCCAACATCATTCTCAATGGTGAAAAACTGAAACCATTTCCACTAAGATCAGGAACAAGAAAAGGTTGCCCACTCTCACCACTCTTACTCAGCATAGTTTTGGCAGTTCTAGCCACTTCAATCAGAGAAGAAAAAGAAATAAAATGAATCCAAATCAGAAAAGAAGAAGTAAAGCTGTTACTGTTTGCAGATGACATGATACTATACATAGAAGCCTGCTGAGACTAAACCAAGAAGAAATAGAAAATATGAACAGACCAATCACAAACACTGAAATTGAAACTGTGATTAAAAATCTTCCAACAAACAAAAGTC
>NC_041232.1:54135655-54190891 GCF_002837175.3 Physeter macrocephalus | reverse complement strand
AAACACTCCCATTTACCAATGCAACAAAAAGAATAAAATATCTAGGAATAAACCTACCTAAGGAGACAAAAGACCTGTATGCAGAAAATTATAAGAAACTGATGAAAAAAATTAAAGATGATACCAATAGATGGAGAGATATACCATATTCCTGGATTGGAAGAATGAACCTTGTGAAAATGACTCTACTACCCAAAGTAATCTACCGATTCAATGCAATCCCTATCAAACTACCACTGGCATTGTTTTACAGAACTAGAACAAAAATTTTCACGATTTGTATGGAAACACAAAAAACCCGGAATAGCCAAAGCAATCTTGAGAACGAAAAATGGAGCTGGAGAAATCAGGCTCCCTGACTTCAGACTATACTACAAAGCTACAGCTATAAAAGTATAAAATTAGAACACTCCCTAACACCCTACACAAAAATAAAGTAAAAATGTGTCAAAGACCTAAATGTAAGGCCAGACAATATCAAACTCTTAGAGGAAAACATAGGCAGAACACTCTATGACATAAATCACAGCAAGATCCTTTTTGACCCACCTCCTAGAGAAATGGAAATAAAAACAAAAAAAAACAAAAACAAAAAAGTAAATGACTATTAAAATGCTCTCTTTCAATACCATGATTATCCTTCTATCAATAAAATCCAAGGAGTCCCCTGTCAGGAGTTTCATGTAGCACCCTTATCCAAGGTCATCCATGCCTTTTCATTTTGGACTGTTTTTCCAAATGACATATTTTTTGATGGCTGATAAATATGAAGTCTGTAAATTAGAGCTCAAGTATATAGGGAAGTTAAGTGATCCACACAAGATTTTCAAACTTATGACCTTAACCTTCTTAGTACAATATTTTAGTCTATTTAAATAAGCCACATGGGCTCCAGTATGAATATATATATATATAGTAATAGATATACATACAGATATAGATATAAATTTAGATTTTGATATAATTATATCTGTTTATGTGAGCATACATATATATCCTGTCCGTACTTATTTGAGATGCCTTTCTGAAGAAAAATACCATCCTGACAAGTTGCTAAATAAAAAACATTACTGCTTTCTATAGACAGCAATTCATTGAAAAATAAGGGTTAGTGGATATAAAAAGGTAATGTGTCAATTTTACTTAAAAACAAGATTTTTAGCTAGGTTATACTGCATTTATCCAGTATATCTTACATAATCCAACATATGTAATATTCACCACAAGAGGTGAGACTCACTCAATATACTTTAATATCTTCTCAAATTGGAGACTGCTGGTTATTAGACTCTAAAGCTTGATTTGTTTCTGTTTTTTTATTTTTTTATTTTTCCCCTGCTCTTACAGTTAAGGATTGAGTATTCACTGGTCTTATGTAATAGCCATTCATGATTCTGTAATTTATCACTGATTCCAGCATTTTAAAATTAATTTTTCTTGAGTGTGCAGGTCAAAAATCTAAGGGATATTCTCAACTCCATTTTCTCTTGCAGAATGCTTCTAAACATCTGCAAATGCTTTCAGCTATATCTTGAAGATACATGTCAACTTTACCCACATATACTTACCTTTACTTCTACCACCCCTAGTTTAAAATATCAACAGTATTCTCTGGGATTCAATATTAGCCTCATATTTGGTCTCATTTATTGTAATCAGCATCCTCCCTTATGACATTTTGGGGTTTTGTTTTTTGTTTTCTTCACCATGCTTCAATCAGAGTGATCTTTTCAAAAACATATTAAAAATGTCATTCCCCTGATGATAACTTCCAATTATTTCCTATAACAATCTGAATAAAATCCCAAATCCTCACTGTAGCCACCATGACCTACGCCATGACTAAAGTTTCCTACCACTTTCCTCTTCTTTCATTTCTTTCCTGTCACAATGTTCTGAACTTTCTTAGAATTAGCATAGTCCTAACTCTGGATCTTTACACTTTATGTTCTCTCTCAGTCTCTTTCTCCTTTTCTTGCTTTATTTCATTAAGGTCTTTTCTCAGCTATTACCTTCGTAGCTAGTCCTTATGTCACATATATTTAAATAGTTTCTCCATTTCTTTCTGTCTACTTTTCTTGCTTTACTTTTCTTTATAGCAAATCTCACTCTATGAAATAATATTTTATTTTTGATTCATTCATTTACATATTGGCTGTAAGCTCCATAAGGTCGGGGAATATTCTGTTTTGTTCACCACTCTATCTTCAGTACTTCAGTAGTCAATGGACACAAAATACTTATTTGTAGAATGAATAAATAACTTATATATCCTCTCAGTGATACCTTCTAAAGGAAGAAACTGAGTTTATTTCATATATATATGTATTGTATGTAATGCAAATATATTATAGATTGTATAAATATAATATTTAAATGCAGTCTTTGCATTTATTGTTTATGTCAAGATAAACTAAAGTGTATAACCATGTAAGCATCATTTATCATTTAATAAAATTTGATCTTTACTTTCAATATTCGTGTTTTCAAACTGAAAAGTAAGAACATATATATTTTATGTCACATTGTACTATAAAATTATTCCATTTACTTTTATTTGAGCTTTCTCATACTCTTTCTTTCTTGGTATATAAGTCAGAATTTCTTCCATTTTCTCAAATAAGTTTTGTTTTAATTAAGGAGAAGAAAGATGTTCTATGTTTTAGATTTTTTAATCTTTTATTGAAGATTTCCAAGTTTGCTTGGTTCTTGCCATTAGTTATACACACAACTGAGGTTCTCTGATAACATTCTGACTCCTTTTTTCTTTTCCTGGTATTTAACCTCTTCACATTCAGTCTGATTAAAGAGGATATGGTGATTCTCCTTATTGGAAAATTTACCTGAAAAACTAGCTATCTTCACTGGATGTTTCCATATGTCCCTTCTGCCCTTGATTTAGATATGTTAAACATCTAAATATGATTGCATTTAAATCATTATTTCTTTGTCAATGTGCCATGATATTTTGTTACATCAGAAATTATTTAAGTTAAAAAATGTCTTTTGGCTAATTGTGCCTGATACAGATGCTCTTAACTTCCTTAAAATTAAACAAAATGAAACAAAATCTCTGAAAGCCAATTAGAGGGGAAAAATATGTTTTAAATGCATTAAAGCTAAACACATATACAAGCAGACAATCTATTGACAGAATTAGTGAGTGAGAATTGGAAAACTAGATTGAGAAAAACAGTTAGGAGCTACCTATGACACATTCCTGAAATGTCACATCTATGTCTGTGGGTAAGAAGACACGAAGAAAATTCATATCTCATCACCTTGCTGTCTCTAGTGCAGAAAGGCAAGGTTTGCATCAAACAGAAAGAAAGTGGTAGGTGTTAACTCTGGTACTTCTGAGCATCCATTGTGCTGCTTTACGCTTGCTGTTAACTTTTACTGTCCATTCAGAGGGTATAAATCCTTGAAAACCAGCACAGGTAGCAGTGTGGGAAAGGAGGGTGAAATATATCATCCCAGGAAGTATACAGTCCCATAAGTAGAGTGTTAAAGAATATGAAGGGATATAAAGAGTCTGATATTAGTGAATATAGGAGATACCAGTTTTTACATGATTTATTAATTCCATGTCCCAAAATATGGAAGTGAGGTTATGATATGATCTATCATCTCATTAGAATCACAGTTGGTGAATATTTGTCAGCATTTGAGAATCTGGTGAGCAGTTGTACACATCAGCATTTGTGCCAGATGTAAGTTTAAAAATGAACCCAGAGGGCTTCCCTGGTGGCACAGTGGTTGAGAATCCGCCTGCTGATGCAGGGACACAGATTCGTGCCCTAGTCCAGGAAGATCCCACATGCCATGGAGCGGCTGGGCCCATGAGCCATGACCACTGATCCTGTGCATCCGGAGCCTGTGCTCTTCAACGGGAGAGGCCACAACAGTGAGAGGCCCAAGTACCACAAAAAAAAAAACAAAAAAAAAAACCAAACCCAGAATCAAATTATCAATGAGTCATCAGAGGCTGAATGAGAGAAACTGGACTTCTTTTTTCACCTGTCAGCTGTGAGATGGTTCCTCCATTACTCTACAAGAAGAGTGTCAAAGATACCCACCTAAAACAGAAGGTTTAAATAAGATCCAGAGTCTTAGAATTTTATGCAAAAATGTCCAGATTTCAATTAAAAAAATCATCATTCATCATACAAAGAAGAAGGAAGATCTCAAACTGAAGAGGGGAAATAGAAACAAACAATGAATTATATAAATATATAAACATAACATTAATATGACACAGATGTTATACATCAGAAAAAGATCTTAAAGTAATCATGATAGAAGTATTTCAATTAGCAATTATGGACATGCTTGAAACAAGTGAACAAATAGAAATCCTCAGCAAAGAAATATAAGATATATAGAAGAACCAAATGGAAATTTTGAACTAAAAAAAATATATAATAGGCTGAGATAAAAAGTCAGTGGACAGGATCAACAGGAGAATGGAGACTAATGAAGAAAGAATGAATGAACTGAAAAATAGAACAACAGAAATTATCTAATCCAAATAATAAAAAAAATAACTGAATAAAAGCAGATTGTCTCATGGACCTGTGGGATTATTGCAAAAGATATAACATTCATGTTAGCAGTGTTTCAGAAGATGAGATGAGGGTGGGGCTTAAAAAGTACACGGAAAAAATAATGGCTGAAAACTTCCCATACTTGTAAAAGACTTAACCCTACAGATTCAAGAAGGTAAGCAAACCCAAAAGAAATAAACTCAAAGAAAGTCAAGCCAAAACACATCATAATTAAACTTCTAAAAATTAAAGACAAAGAACAATACTTGAAAGGAAACAGATAAAAAATAACACCATACTGATAGTAGAAAAACTAATTCAACAATAGTGGATTTTAAAATTAGAAACCATGCAGTCCTGAAGGAAGTGGCACAATATTTTTCAAGCGTGGAGGAAAAAAAAAGTACAGTTAACTCAGAAGCCTATGAAACTATCTTCCAGATGAAGGGGAATCAAGACATTCTCAGAAAAAGAAAAACTTGTAACCAGGAGAGTTACTGTAGAGGAATGGCCAAAGAAAATTCTCTAAACAAGAAGGGAGTGGTAAAAGAAGGATTATTGGGGTGTGCAAAGGGAAGAAAACATGGTAATCAAAAATCTAGGTAAATACCATTGACTTTCATTTTCCTCTTGAGTACTGCAAGTTATGTTTGATGGTTGAAGCAAAAATTATAACAATGTCTGATGTGATTCGAAATGCATGTAGAGAAAATATTTCAGACAATTATGTTATAAACAGGGAATTGTAAAGAGATGTAAAAGGAGGTAAGGTTTCTATTCTTCACTTGAGCTGGTAAAATTATGACACTAGTAGACTGCTGTTAATTATATATATACAGTAGACCCTTGAACAACATAGGTTTGACATGCATGGGTCCACTTATACGAGGATTTTTTCACTAAATATATAGTACAACACTACATGATCTGTGGTTGGTTGAATCCATGGATGCAGAACCAGGGATACAGAGGGCTGACTGTAAAGTTATACATGGATTTTAAACTGCACAGGGGGTCAGCACCACTAACTCCCATGTTGTTCAAATGTCAACCATATAATGTAATACCTAGATAACTCAGTAAAAAGGTATATAAAGATATATACTACAAAACAGTACAGATACATCAGAAAGGAATTCTAAAACTTTTTCAAGTTATCCACAGGAAGGCAGGAAAAATGAAACAGAAAAACATAAACTATAAAAAATCAAACAGAAAACAAAACAAAACAGCAAAATTAATCTATAACATATCAATAATTACATTAAATGCAAATGGTCTAAATATACCAATTGAAATACAGAGATCGGCACAGTGGATCAAAAAACAAGATCGAATTACATACAGTTTATAGGAAAATCACTTCAAATATAAGAATACAGATCTTCCTCAACTTACAATGGAATTACAGTCTGATAACCCATTGTAAATTGAAAATATTATAAATTGAAATATATTTAATAAATCTAACTTACTGAACATTATAGCGTAGCCTAGCCTACCATAAATGTGCTCAGGACACTTACATTATTCTATGATAGGCAAAAACATATAACACAAAGCTTATTTTAAAATAAAGTGTTGAATACCTCATGTAATTTATTGAATACTGTATTGAAAGTGAAAAGACAGAATGGTTGAATGGGTACAGAAATGTTATAAATGTGTTGGTTGTTTACCCTCATGATAGCATGACTAACTGGGAGCTGTGGCTTGATGTCACTGGCCATCATCAGGAGAGATTATCATACCACATATTGCTAGCTTAGGAAGAGATCAAAGTACAAAATTTGAAGTATGGTTTATACAATGAAGTTGAAAAATTGTAAGTTAAACCATTATAAATTGGGGACCATCAGTATACGGAGATTGAAAGTAAAAGAATGGAAGAAGATTTATCATGCAAACATTAGCTAAAGGAAAGTTGGAGTGGCTATATTATCATCAGATAAATTAGACTTCCAAGGAAAGAGAAAAACATTATATAATGATAAAAAGGTCTGTCAGTGAAGACAACACAACAATTCTGTGTTTACACAACAATCTACATAGCTATAATATATGTGAAACTAAAACTGGAAGCTCCAAAAGGGGAAATAGAAATAGAAAATAAGAATAAGAAAAGCCATATACACATATATGAAAAACTCAATTTCTCTTTCTTAATAATTGTAAGAACAACTATATAGAAAATCAACAAGAATACAGAAGAAAATAACATTAACTCAAAGTATCAAATTGGCATGAGCAGATCACCCCACCAAACAATTTCAGAATAAAAATTCTTTTGATGTGTCCAAATATATATATCAAGATAGATTATACATATTTATAAAGTCAATTTTGAATATATTTAAAGGTAAAAACAATGTTTGAATCAATGGATAAACCTATCATGGTTTTAAGTGGAAAGATTAAATATTTCTTTTAAGGATAAAAATTCTTTCCAATTATTTAAAAATGGATGGAAATTTTAACCAAAATCAGATCAGTTGTTTGTGTATTTTGCTTTCTAAGAACTTGTATGCATGACTCAATCTCATCTGGAAAATAAGTGTGGTGGTCATTCTTAGTTTTTGTAAAGAAAATAATTTTTGAAAAGAGTTGGATTCTAGTTCTGACATCACAACTTATTTCTAGTCATTTTGGAGACACTAAACCTTTCTAGGTTTATTTTATATATTTGACATAATCATGTATAATTTACAGTGTTATTGTGATTATTAAACATCCGAAGAAATCATTTAACAGAATACCTGACATAGTTAACACTCAATAAAGCGTAGAGTTTTTTCACGACTTTTTCAAAGCTGGATAACAGCCACTGAATTTTACCAGAAACTGTTACCCTTCCGATGAAGACTGAAATTTATTTTTGGTCCAGCCACAACCTTAACTTTTGGAAATGTGTGTCACGGGCTTTTCAGTACTGAAACATAAAGCATGTAATAAAGATGTGACCTCACACTTTTGCTTCAGAAAAGAATGTTCAGTGTAATATTTAGGTACATCTTTTAGTAGAAATATCCTTCAGCATATTTTTAAAAATTGTTTGCCAAATCTGTATTTAGACTGCTTTATGCACATAAATATGTATGTATTTTCAGGTGAATGTTTTTGTAGAAAATATGAATGTAGCTAGAGAGGACAATACATTTTACATCACGATGGAAATAAAAATGTCATGAGTAACAAATTTATTTAGCTGGTACAGTGAAGCCTGGGCTGAACTCTTTTAAAATAAAATAACTTATTCCTAGGTAATATACTGTCAGGTTTAACAGGTAAGATTTTCCTTGATACTAGGGAATAGGGACAGTACCATGTGTGGAGATCTGGGTTTAAGGAAAAACTTGGATAAGAGCAGAAAGAACTTCTCAGTTTAGTGGAACTCAGAAGTGGAGAGGCATGGAGAATTTAGAAAGTTGAGCAAGTGTGCTGGGGGTTAGAGAGAAAACAGAACAGGTGTGAATCAGGAAACCAACCTGGCGAAGATATGGCCAAATCTATGTAGTAGCATTTAGTTATTCCCCTCCACTGGTTCAAAACCTTCTGCAAAGTTTTACTGTTTCCATCATTTCACAATTGGGCTATAAGGAATTAGAAATGGGTATAATATATTGGGTTGGCCAAAAAGTTCCATAAGATGTTATGGAAAAACCTGAATTAATATTTTGCCCAATCCAATATATCTTCTATTGGGTCTGTTGAAACTATCTATTGCCTTTGTTTGGGAAATTATCTTTCCTTCCTTCACTAAACAAGTAGTTTCAACTGCTGGTATGAACACCCTCAACTCACCCTAACTCTGCACAAAGTGGATTGAGTTGATTGATAAAGGCATGGATACCCCAAGTTACTTTAGTTCTCTATCCCTGCCCACAGATGATAGATAAAGGGAGAGGCAAATAAATCAAAGTGAGACAGCTAGAATTTTTAAGTAAGTTATTTGAACTTGAGCTCAATATCCTTCTGGTATTAGTCAATAATAATATGACATAAAAATTGTCAGTGGGCAAAGTTATGTGGCATAACCTAAATGAGAAGATGAAGCTCACCCCACACCTCAAAGGACTGAGAGCAACTATCACATACGCTGCCCCAACCCAACTTTTTAGGCCCTGATGTGGAATCTATGTGAGTCACCCACAAGCTCTCTCCATTATTTTGAGCTTTGATCTAACCAGAGTTATGAATCCCCGTGCTCCATCAGGTTGAATCCTATTAAATTTGCATCCAGGAAACAATAGATACAAAATGATGTACCCTGGTCATACATGAATGACCCTGCTCTAAGGCTGACATGTTTGCCAGGGAGAAACATCAATAAACAATAGGTACTTTGTCTCCAGGATAGAATATCATATCCTAATAATGAAACATAAAAGGACACAAATACTTCCATGCATGGTTTTTATAGCTCCTTTTCTGAGTTTCTGGGAGATAAATTCTCATTCTTCTTGGTTCTGATATCACTGACTGGTAGACATGTCACTGGATTTTCCAACAATTGCCAGGTTCCAGAAAATTATTCACAACTGAACTTTCTAGATTATTGTAGTTAAAAGAGATTAAGAAATGATCAAATCAATGTCCTGTCTAGTGTTGAGAGTACACTTATATCACTTTATTTGGTATTGTTTAATGCTAAAAACAGTACAGTGAGCTGTAGTGGGGACATCTTGTGTTGGGAAATTCACCTTAATATCTAACAGTCTCTGGAGATTAATATTCTTCTCCTGTAGGAGTAGTGGCACTAGATTCAAGTTTTTTTTTGCTTTACATACACCAAAAACTGCTTAAGTCACTTAATACTGCCTTCTACATATATTAACAAAATCTTTATTCTTATTTAAATACTTTAAAATATAGTTTCTTTCTTGAAATTATATGAAATAATATATTGAATAATGGAGAAATTTAGATATAGCTAGTTATGGGCAGAGTGGGCTGGAACTTAGGAGTTTTTATTCTTTGTCTGGTCTTTTCTGAAAACTCTTACTGCCTCTCAACTGAAAACAAGATATATTTTAAAAAATGAAAAATGTAAACCTAGGATTCTTTTTCATTTGTTTCAAATTTGCATAAAAAACATATATATATTTTTATGTCCTTCTAGGTCTGTTTATTCATTCTTGGAATAGACTTATTCCTCCCTTCCTTCCCCTTGCTTATTTGCTAGTCAAGGAATTAGTACAAGCAAAGTTATCTATCGGTAGTTGTTCCGAACCGTGATACTTCTATAGGTCAATTTAGGAGACACCAATATATGCAAAGACACCTCTGCAACAATGAAGAAGAAAGCTATTAATGGTTACTGCAAAATAGAACCTCCCATGTAAGAGAGATTGTCTTAAAATACATAAAAGTCTAAGGAAAACTTCTAAAAGCTGTAAGTACTGATCACACACTATCAATCCATAAGATTAAATGCAGAGAGGCCAAATGATAGAATTCAGTAAGTTGAGAAAGAAAATGAAAGAAAAACAATAAGAGAGAGTCTCCAAAAATAAATTCTAACTTTTTGAGGAAATAAGTTAAAAGAGAGAAATCTTTTCAGGCTATATTCAACAGCAATAATCAGGATTCACAAAGCAGAGGTGTTGTTGGTAGTTATGGAAAAGCTGTATTAGAATGTGCTCTGAAATGGACTCTATCTTTGCTTTCTTCACTTTCTTTTCTGATTCTGTACATTGTTTCTCTATGGTGCTGCCACTCAGTTGCCTGTGTTTGACCAAGGGAACCCTGAAAAAACTCAGCTCTGTTGCTAAATTCCCAGGATTTGTGACTCTTGCTTTGACTCCTTTCTGTGACACATTTAACATCTCTGACCCTTTTCTCACCTTCCTTAACATGGACCCAATTAGGGGAAATTTTTTCTTTAACACAAAAAGATTGGGCTAGTTCTGCAGCCTGGATTTTGTCTAAATGCTGGTGGCATTTCTTTAGCATGTCTAACTAGTACAAAAATAGAACTTTCTCCTCACATAGGTGTTGGGAGAATTAATTAATGTTTATGAAGCACCTCAGATCCTTGGATGAAAGGGCACTGAAGAATTCTCTCATTTGAATGTGGTATTATTGCATCATCTGATCCTGTGGTGAAGCTGGAAGATAAAAATAGCCTCAAGTACAGTGACAAGCTGTAACTCTGTGAGGGAGGTGCACTCTTTGTTCAGGGTCTGGGTAAAACATTTATTAAGCATTCCCAGAGAAAAATTGACTCTATGCACATTTTAGGATTGTGCAATTTTCTTTCACAAGAGAAACTCCCAGTTCCATGCTTTTCTTTCTTGGGTGAAGACCTTACGTCTTCCCTAAATATAAACACCAAGGACATACTATATTTTACTTCTTCTCTTTTGAAATGTGATAACAAAAAATATTAGTAGTTCATATACTAGTATAAATAATTGGTAAAGCTTAAATGGGTACTCATAGAATGAGCACTCATTCACATCATAAACTTCATACCCAAAGGAAATAACCAGATAAATGAAAGAATTATCAAATAAGGAGATTCCAGAGTATTTTGATTGACTAAGACAGTTTTGCTGCCTTCTCTAAATTCGGAATACATTGTCTGACATTATGTAAAAACCAGATAAGATAGAGTTAATGGTAGAAAAAACAATCATTGGAACATAACACTTTTTTCTTCTGGAACAATTTTTGACTACTCTAAGATACTCTTTATTTCAAATCATAATATGTCAAAAGTAATATCTGCTTTAGATTAGGAAACTTTATTTTCTCACAGTACTTTCATGAAGGTAAAACAATAGATGTGAGTTTACCAATAATAATAAAAATTAAAATTGTATTTATAAGCTAATTTTATCTCGAGATCATTTCAAAGCCCTTCATCAATATTATCTTATTTAATTCTTGTAACCTGAGAGGTACATGCCATTACTGCTTTACATATGGAGAAGCGAAGGCACAGAAAAGTGGAATGACTCGCCAAAGATGGCAGACTGAAAAGTGGTGGAGGCCAGGTATAAACTCAAGCCATTTGACTTCAGAGTGCTGGTGGGTATAGAGCCTCATTGTGTAGCGTCGTGAAGGTTCTTTGATAACATTTGATAACTAAACTCTGAGTGTGAGGAATTTTGAGCACTTTGAAGAGAGATGACTCTTGAGAAGTACATATTTAAACAAAATGTGGAAAAGGGAAATTTATTATTTTCCTCCCTTTAGTCAGTGGTAAACCTCTCTGCATTTGAAAAATATCGGCCCCCGTGAAGTAGGAGCATGGCTTTCCACCAAATGAGAACTTTAGGGCTAACAGCAGGACAGACTGTGAGCCCACAGACAAAAGAGGACTATTCATGCTTGTCCTCTGTTTGGACCCATTCCATCTTTTCCAGACACAACTGTGTCCTCGGATCTCTATTTGAAGAACTCACAGTTGGCATTCTGTTATTGAGTGTCTTGAGAAGTTTGGTTATCTCTCCACAAGGAATCCTAAGGCTGCACTCATGACCTTGTCACAAAGACTAAGCCTTGTGCTACCCCTGAAAGAAAATAAACAGATGTGTCTCCCCTGGTTTAATGGGATGTAAAACAGCACTTAGGCTTGTCACTGTTCCTCCCAGTATTCATCAGCATCTCACTACTAAATAGCATGCTCCCAACTCAAGCAGCTGCCGTCAAGGTAGGAGGTGACAGGCTCTTGGATAGCAAGACGAGATTTCAGATGTGGAACAGTCAAGGTGCCGACTTGAGGAACCTGTAGGGGGATTTAACCATGGTGCTTTTATTTTCAGGGTAATGAGTCAAAGGGAAGGGCCCACCTATGCAGACTGCATCTACGAATGTGACTAGCAGTGAGATTAGGCCAAAATCAGTATTTTCTTAAGAGACCTGGGAAACTTGCTTGTTTTTTCATATATCTAATTATTAGATGGTAATGAATCATACTTAAGAATACCTGTTTGAGGATCATTGAATACTTGAATAGCAAGACCACTAAATTGATTATCAGCAGAGCTGGGTATCTGACCGCATGCAGTCTCATCCCTTTGGCTGTCTTCCTGCAGGTTTCAGAATAGATTGAGGAGGGTTATTCACTGACCCTACTCTGGACAGAAGCCTTACTGTGCCCAAGGAGACACTGTCCTCATACCTGAGAGCACTCACAGACTCAGAGAAGAGACAATGCTCTAATTTCAATCCTTCATGAGTTTAGGGTAATGTTGGCCAACAAAAATAAAGGTCAGAATGTTACCTGCAGAATGTCATCAATGAGAGCAAATCCTTCTCAAAATTCTTTGGCTTTCATGCCTTGAATTAAATATCCTGAATATTTCTATTGATTGAATTTATCAGAAAACTTAGATTTCTATTGCAGTGTGTGCTGCATAATGATAGGAGTAAAATGCTAACTAATGATAACATTTATTCAGTAGTTAAAATGTCAAGTTTGAAATTCCTTGATTCTCTGTAGGTATCCCACCTTTGTTTAAGCTTTTGCCAGTAATAGATCAGTCCTTCAAAATCTCTATCCTCAGGCATGGTACAAGTAGAGAAGAAGAGAACAAATATAGAATACGTTCCCTGAAATGTAGACACTTACAGTCTGGCTGGAGAGAAATTACTCAATAATATTAGAGAATAAGAAAAAAAGGAAATAACACAAGTTTTCATGATTTTAGATAATAGAGCTTAGGAATTCAAAATTTGGACCTTAAAGGACTGTTACCCACATAGCAATAAAGACTTACCACTTGCTAAGCATGTATCCTTATGTGTCCTTATTCATCACATCTCTAGAGTAAACAAAGCAGCATGTACAATCACAGGGTTATTGTGAGGATTAAATAGATCAATGTAGAACAGTGTTTAACCAAGTACCTGGCACATAGTATATATTCAAAATGTATTATATATCAATGGCATTAATATTACTGTTATTATTTCCCCTTAGATAAATTATAGATATTATGGCCCTGTAATACTAAGGACTTCAAAATCTATGATTGTATCTATGTTGTTTAAAACCCGGATTCAGTGAATAATAACAAATGACCTTTGATCATTCTCTCTACATCAATCTGCTTACCTAATTCTAAGTCATGTCAATTCCTGCTCATATATATATTTCTATTTTAGACACAGATTCTAAAAGATTCACACAGACCCACCACATACCATGTTGTGAAATGTGACATTTTCACTTTGTTTAGCTTATGTTTATTGCTTACTTTTCCTACAGTGAACGTGTTAACATGTATTGTTTATACTATAGAAAAACAGGATAAATATTTTTGAATTATTTTTCTCCTCCCCAATTTTACTGTTAATGCCATAGTTCCATTTTTTACAATTATTTTTTCAACCACAGTGTTGCAGCAGCTCTCTTGATGACTATCTTCCATGCAGTAAATTTGGTAGGAATTCCCAATTGCAACTTTGTGTGACCCTCATAGCCCTGGAGAATGTAGGCCATGGGTACTCACTTTGTATAAACTTTCAGACAACTCTAGCACAGCATATTATAACTGTCTCTGTCTTTCTGCTTCTCTCACCTCTCTATGAATGAAATAAATGAAAGTGGAAAACATTTTGCCATCAAGTTACAATATATTCCCAAAAGACTATAGTTAACAGGGTATATGTAAATCCACAGCTTTACACTTAAATTGAATTTCATTTTTGTACTTTGCATTTTTTAAGTTGAAAATTTCCACCCAACAGAAGTTGTATGGTAATAATTCACTTTTTCTAACTATGTTTAAATTCATTTGAAAATAAAATGAAATGAAAGAGCTAAAAATAATTATATTTCATTAACTTTGAATAAGGAAATGATCAAGATTTCACTACTTTTTTCCTTATATAAACTGCCTGTTGTACTGCAGAATGTCAGTGCTCGGCATGCCTTCCTGCCAACATGCAGAACAGATGTAGGAGGGCACCTTGGGGACCATACATTATAAAGTATGGCTGAAGAACTATTTTCACACCTCTCCCAGCCCTGTCTTCACCTGTTTATGCAGGAAACAGACCTGTGGATTTTAGTCATCTGGTTCCATGCCAATGGAGTCCCAGCGGCTCCAGACAACTGCTTTCTCATTTGAAGTTCTGTTCTTTTCCTCCTAGTTTTGGCTGACAGTTGCTCAGATTTGGCTCCTGGCAGGATGTCAGAGGCCTCTTTGCTACAGGTTGCTTCAGTTTAAGAAGATGTTGGTAATAAAACAGATTTCTAAGAATGAGACTCAGAAATAAGGCTGGCATTATTTTAATGATGCAGGAGACTTCTATGTAGGCATCTTTAGAAAGACGAGCAGACATTTAGTTCTTCCTGCTTCCTGTCTATTACCATGAGGCTATGAATGCAGAGAGAGAAAGCTTAAACCTATAAACTCTAGGCATATATCCATACCCATCAATTAGTAAAACCACACAGTGTAACAGCATCTAAACTGTATCCTGTAACTAATGATTTTCGTGTGATGTACTCAGCCAAGTAATCAAAAGCCCCAACAGCCTCAGGTCATATGTGTTAAGTTATAATATTAATTGCATTAAAGTCTAATAATTAAAAGAGAATTAGCCATGATCTCCTAAGAGGAAGAAAATTCAAACTTTGACACTTTATGGATAAGAATGGAAAAAGGCCAGCAATAAGCTGTAAAAAACAATGCAGACCAAAATTCAACATTTCTGTTCCCTACATTTTTCTTGGCATGGGGAACATTGCAGATGCCTTCCATAGAGTGTGGCAGTTAGTGCCATAAGAGCTCTGTTATCTCACTTTTGGAATTTTATTCCAGATACGCTCACACAGGTGATATGAACTTGGTTGGAAAAAAGTCCTTATTCACTTGTAGAGACTCTCTTTGGATGCATAAGATCTGAATGATGAGGCATCTGTGTTTTCTTTCTCTATTTCCATCCTAGTGGAGTTAGAATGTCTTTGGGTAAATGAACAAAAAAATGCTGCCAGATACTTATAAATGAGGCTTTTGGTGTGACTCTGAAATAAGTGTCAACATATCCTATATGTGCATGTTCAAGCTTTAAGGAATATGGCATGGGTGAAGACTGGAAAAGAGAGGACAAGATGTCTCATAACAGACTTAATTGTTTTCTTTTTTTGTTAATCTTCATATATGGAGACCAAATTGATGAAGTGTCAGTAGCTTACAAGGACAAAATTAGAGGTCTTCTAGGACCAAAGGTTAAGAGTTATAAGCCATCTTGATAAAGTTATTTGGACCTCCTTCCCTTTATCACATGGATACCTGACTAAGGAAAAGTGCCTTGGGAAGTAGTAGTGATGTTGGCACTTCTAATGTTACTGGGAAAAACTCCCACCAATTCGAAGCAGGATTGGATTTACCACTTGGACACATTCCCCAGACATTGGAGGGAATCCTTCAGCATAATAAAATATTTAATATTCTGTGGCCATAGATGTTTTTTAGAACCTGGCTATCCATAAAATGTGAGGGTCTTCAGAATGTGAGTAACTAGGAGTAGAGCATTACACCAGTCTCTGAAAGAATACCAAGCAGTCTAGACTAGAGATTAGCAAACTTTTTTTTTTTTCTCTAAAGGGCCAGGAAGTAAATATTTTAGGCTTTGCATGCCACCATGCAGACGCTGGGATACTTATTCAACTCTGCTCTTGTAACTCAAAAGTAGCCATAGATAATACATAACAAATATCTAATTTGGGGGGGTCTAAATTTCAGTAGAACTTTATTTACAAACATAAATGGCCAACAGTATTGGCATGTGGTCTTTAGTTTGTTGATTCCTGACCTAGACTTCTGTCCACAGTAACTTCACAGTCCAATTGGGCAGATACAGAAGCATGTGAAGAGACAATTAAAGGTAATAACATGAGAAAAAACAAAGCAGTGGAGATAATAAGATATATACAAGTTCAGAGGAACAATAAATACTTGAGAATAATAATTATATATTACATGAGCCTTGGATAAGATCACTGATGTTCTTTTACATTCTGTGATCTTAAAACATACCATCATTATAGATTCTTCTCTGTTAAGCAGATTTCCATTCCTGGTAAGTGTACCTCACAAAAGTACATTTTTATTAAAAGAAGTGGGTGGAAAAGGTCTAGAAAGAGGTACAGAAAATCAAGGACTTCTGAAATTTAAGTGGTTGATTAAATAGACTTGAAAGTACTATAATATGAAGTTTGTGTAATTGCCATCTTCTCTATTTTACACATCCCTGACCAAGACCTGTGAGCCTTAGAGTCTGATGATTGTTTCATTTAAGAAAGCCACGTAGGACGATTCTAGGAAATATGTTGGCTTTCTCTTTTCATTACAAGCAAATATGGAGCTCCTTTCAGTCTAAAAATCAAACTTATAACTCCCAGCTAATATTGTGGCCAGCACATTTATTTTTGATAGAAACGAATGTCAATTTAATTGCAAATGAGGCACTCTCCTTAGACTCATGGCAAATTGCAATCCTGACCCTCAGTTCTGAAAGCTTGGGTTTTTCGTGCTGGATTTTCCTGACCTGGTTTAGAAAATAACGTTCTGAGTTTCACCAAGCAATATTTAAAAAGGTATCCTGTGCAGATCGTTTTATGGAGATGTGAATGAAAATGAGTTGAAGATGTCTCAAAGCAGCTGTAGTCTCATTCAGAGTGACCAAAGACATCAGAGACACTGCATGAAATCAGAGGACGTGGCCATCTTCCTTATCAGGGAGCTAAATTTCCTATCAATGAAAAGAGATTCTTTCTTTTAATGTGATCAAGATGGGTCCCTTAGGGTCATAGTTGAAGTATGTTAGTGGAGAGATTAAAGCCTACCTTCTGTTCATCTATATTTAACCTGAACACAAAAGATTAAGAAGACTTTAGACTCTGGTGAGCTGACTCATTCTTATTCTCTCTCTCTCTCTCTCTCTCTCTTTCTCTCTCTCCATGAACACTGAATGTATCATTTAAATGTTAAAAAGAGAAACCAGATGCTATAGTTATTAACTTTTGGAATCAACTATAATCTTCCTATTAAATTCTTCCATCCAGGTACAGGCAATTATTTGCTTGATCTTAAGGTGAAGAAAATGCAGGCACACAGGGTTTCAGAAAGTCCAGTTTAACAAGACAGGTGGGTAACTAATAATGTGGAAAATTACCTGCAGATTGAGGATATTGGGAATGACTAATGGCCAAAACTAAGTGAGTAAATTAGTTGCAAAATGATACCATTTGCAGTAGTTGTGTGAATGGGGGACAGGAAAGCACAGTGGCATGTGGCAGTGAGCAGAGCTGAACAGAGTTTGAATGTGGCCCAGACTCAGGAAAGCATGCCATCTACTTATGCTTTCTCCCACCCCCACCCCTGCCCTGTGGCTGCCTCTGGCCTTCATTTATTTATCTATTTTTGCTCATCTGTGCTGGGAGAGTAAGTTTTAACAGTGCCGGCTGTGGAGTCTAGTTAGCTTTATAAAGTCTAACACAAAGTCATCACCAAGGTCAAAGCCATCAGTTACAGAGCTTGAGTTTGCTTCACAAACCCAGTAGATTTCAGACAGTCAAATATGGTCAGAATTTGTAGAAAAGGGCACAGGGTGGGCTTTGGAACAATCAAAACTTAAGGTTGACTGTTATTAATTAGAAATATGTTGGTATTATCCTCTAAGACAGGTTTGTTGAGCAAATATAACATGAAAAACTTTTGTTTAAAGATATTTTAAAATGATGAGTGTCATATAATTGGTAGATTTGCTTTATGTGTTGTTTTTTCCTGTTCCTCATAGAATTTTTAATAAATTGATAGTATGTCTGCAATTCTATGATGCCTGAAGATAGAAAATATACATATCTTGTTGGTATTACATCCATTTTAGAACAGACTTGCTGAGCTACCCATTTTTCCTTCTTCCAGATCCTCTTTGAGATCCCATCCAGTACTAGCAGTTCAAAGGAGGTAACGAGTAGCATAGCAGTCCATTGTCTAAACTTACCTCAATGACAATAGAATGACAATTGAGGCAACTTTAATCAATAAAATATTATTATCTATCCTAGAGACTATATAAATACAGGAAGGTCTTCTCAGATCTAATGTTCTTGCTGTTGAAATGGCAACAATCTGAAAAGAAGGCTAATTGACTACTTAATCCATTTTCTTTGATAAATGTTAGTTCAAGCTTACCATGTTCTGCCCATGGTGGTAGAGAGAGAGTATTGAGAGGTGTTTAAAAGAATCACAAAACAAGATGTCTGCCCTCCAAATACTCATAAAACTAAGATGCTCAATTGTGTAAAAAGTGTCATTAAGTCCTGTATAGTGTAATATATTCCCCTAAGTCACATGGTAGGACATTTAAACTTTCTCCGTAGCTAAATTGAAGACATGAAAAACATAATTAACTTTTTTATATCTTCACTATCAAAGAATAGGTTTTCAGTACTTCATGTGTAAAAGTCAGCAGTTACCTTATACTCAAGCTGCAGAATATATAGACATATATTTTGGTTGTCTAATCTAACTAACTGGTTTAAAACTTCCTTGTGTTGACTTTACTAGTAGACACTGTCCTCCTTCTCCAGGTGAGTTGATCTGTCTATCCAATAAAAGGGTTACGTAATTCCCTGAGTGTTTTGATGACCAAATAATTCATGGATTTTTGTAACATGGCATGAAAGACTTCAGACTACAATGCTAAAAATCCATGGATTATCCCATTTTCAATGTTCATTCTACAGTAGTTGGTGATTCAGGTGGGCAAAGAAGAAGAGCTGCCTTTTGCTGAAATCTGTCCTTTGATATTTTTAGGATTAAAATATGAGCCACAGGCCTAGAGGACAAGAGTCCGAAAGGACAAAAAACACTCTACTGCATTAGGGCATGCACATCTCAGTTTAGTAGGGCATTTTAACCGTTGCAATGAGCATTATATGAAACAAAACTGCAACTTCATTAGCAGTTACCAAGTAGAATATAATTCCTTTAAAATGTAATTACTGGTTTACGTACTTGTTATGAAGTCAGATCTTTTCCTTGTGTAGTGTACATGCTATGGTGATACACAATATACAGATGAGAAAGATGAAAAATTAAAAACATGCTTTTGTAAAGTGCTTTTAATTTGTTAGAAGACTTTCACATTTATTATCCAATTCATCAAATTTTTACTTCCAATGTTGAATGCATAATCTTCTATCCAAAGCAGTCACTTCTCCTGCTTTTCTTCCTCGTTTTAGTTAGTCTTACCTAAATCTTGGAAGCCATCTTGATTGGCTATCAAGTTCTATTCTACAATGTCTCTTATACCTGAAACTTTGTTTCTATTTCTATTGCTGCTATTCCATTTATTACTATAAAATTTTCCTGAATCTTCTCCCATCATTGTTTACCAATTAAAAAAAAAAGTATCTCAAAAGGATATAACTTATCTGCAGCAGGGTGATTTTCATACTCAAAAAAGTGCCTCCTCATTGTCTACAAAATAAAGTGCATGTTACTAGTCAATCATTCAAGGTAGATGGAATCAACTTTGCAGGAATTCTCTATCTGTACCCTCTGATTTAGGATTGAAACTGAATTTTAAGATAGATATACTCTTTTCTACTCTCTTTACTTCTTTTTCTCTTTCTTCAACACCTATGTTGTAGGACATTTTTATAATTTCTGAAGAACTAGTGACTGCCCCTGAAAATGGTGTCTTCCTCTACTTGACATCGGCTGGTCTAAACATGTTCATGAATCATTCCTCCAATCCTTAATAAGTAAGACAGGGTCAGGAGGCAGAGTTGAACTGGCTGCTGTTCTTGTAACTTTGATTGGTATTGTAAGTCAAATGTAATCAAGGGAAATATAGTTGGTTACAACGACATGTTCCCTGCACTTGGGATGCAGAGCAACACTGCCCTGTTCATAGCTTCCTGCCTTCATATCTTCACACTGAGTGGAGTGCATGTTTTCACAATAAACCAATGGATTATATTATAAGGGATCAGTTTTAGTGAGAAAATAAAGTTTTGTTTGCCTTGAAGCATGTGAAATTTTAGGATGAACAGGAATTACTTGTTCAACTTGAGGTACCTGGCACAAAGGACCTGGCATGATGAAGCAGGGGCTCTGTGAAGACTAAATAGAAAAGGAAAGAGGGAGGCTGACCAAATGAAGCATGGAGGCCCTGGGCACCAGTGGGAAGAAAACTCTAAATGAAATGAAGAGGCTGCTGGGAATAGTAATAGATTGTTTTTTTCTTTTTGTATCATATCCCTACTTTAAGGTAGTTCTCAATCGATTATTTCCTAAATGGTATTTCCAGTTCTTGACTCTGTGAACCTGTTTTGGCCACTGTATATAAAAAAGAAGGACCCCTCACATAAAATTTGCCTTGCTGTCAAAACTAATGACACCACACACATGCACATACCCACCAAGAGAACATGAAAAAGTTTATTTCTCACATAATGAGGTTTTCTAGGGAAAGCAGGGTGGCTCCCAAAAAGATATGAAAAATGATTGAGAGATCAGAAAAGGAGACTGACTGGAAGTTTTTATGTTGTTTAGGAGTGGTAGCTGGGATGAGGCCTTGCATGTATGTGCAGAAGATTGTCTTGTTTCAACTTCCCAACTGTGTCAAATAAGGGAGTGCCTAAGCTTAAATATCAGCTTACCCAAATGTGGGGCATAAGCAGAAAAAGGAGGGGTGAGGCTTAATAGCTGTCAGCAGGTAAACATCAAAAAGTACAGACTGACTCTTTATTACAGAGGCATAACTGCCTGAATGAAGTATCAAAGGTGGTGGCTAAAGTGGTCCAGCTCAATGGGGAGAAGCATTTTAACACTGATATTGTTTAAGATTGCTGGTGACTGGTGATAATAAAAGGCATATCAAATTTTAACCAAGCCTTTATTATTAAACATTTTTCTGGAGAAAGAGTACCCCCTCTTATCTGCACGTCTCCCAAAACATCCTCTCCCCACTACCCTGGTATATTTATAGCTACAGGAACACAGAGTCTCTGTCTTTTATTCTACAAAAATATTTTCCCATTGTATCTAAGGCTGGGCCCTCAAAATAGATTCATGAGGTGGTTTGACCTTGTAGAGGGGTGTGGCAAAAGTTTGGGGTAAGTTTCTGCAGTAGATGTTGCAGACTCCTACAAAAGCAGTCATCTTTTATTCATGCAGAAGTAGTATCCTTAACTTCCAGAATCTAACAGAACTTTGTTCTTTTCTCATGGATATTGTCATACCTTGATTATATTATAGATATTTTGTGCTTTCGAATTTTTCTGTAAACTTTTTATTTGGGGATAATTTTAGATGTCTTGAAGAGTTGCAAAAACAGTACAGAAGTTACTATATAGCTCTTACTCAGTTTCCCCTAATGTCAATATTTGACATTACCATGGTTTTTGTCAAACTAGAAAACCATTATCGGTGCATTAAACTCCAGACGTTATTTGACTTCCCAGATTTTTCACTAATGACTTTAAAAAATATTTTGTTCCAAGATCCAGAGCAGCACATTTCATGTGTTTATCATGTCTCTTTAGTCTACTCTGGTCTGTGACAGTGTCTCAATCTTAACTTGTTTTTCATTACTTTGACAATTTGAGGATAACTGGTCAGATATTTTGTAGGATGTCCTTCAATTAAGGTTTGATGTTGCTCTCATGGTTAGGTTGGAGTTTTGAACTTTTGGGAGGAATACAACGAAGGTGAAGTGCTTTTTTCATCATATCATACCAGGGGATGCTAGCTTTCATTTGTTTTAATATTTCATCTGCTAGACTATACAAAAGCTCTTTGAGGTGGGCAAGTATGGATTTTTCACTTGTATATCCTTTCAGCCTGGTTAATAAAATGTTTTCTAGATAGAAGATACTCAATATGTGTTTCCTGAATTAATTAAAAAATGAATACATTCTCATACTACTTCCTATTTGGAGAAAAGGGTAAGGAGTGTAAAATTTTAAATTAGAGTCAAGAAAAAGGAGACCCAGACCACAAATTTGGTAATTAGCCCTGTTAGAACAAGAAAACACGTTTTTGGGACTTGCATATTTATGCCCAAATAATGGAATCAAACTGATTTCTATTGGTAAGTGACATGCTTAGTTCCTCTAATCCCAGAGTTTGCTTTTAGAAAGGAATTGATTAGTTTTCTGCTTGGCAAAACCCCCAAAATTCAGGGAAGTGAGACCTCAGTACAATTTTATTTTTTATTTATTTATTTTTACCGTTAGGGTAATTAAAAAAAAAAATTATTGGAGTATAGTTGCTTTACAATGCTGTGTTAGTTTCTACTGCACAGAAAAGTGAATCAGCTATACATATACATGTATCCCTTCTTTTTTGGATTTCCTTCCCATTTAGGTCACCACAGAGCACTGAGTAGACTTATCTGTGCTATACTCTAGGTTCTCATTAGTTATCTATTTTATATATAGTATCAATAGTGTATATATGTCAATCCCAATCTCCCAGTTCATCCCACACCCCCTTCCCCCTTGGTCTCCATATGTTTTTCTCTATGTCTGTGTCTTTATTTCTGCTTTGTAAATAAGTTCATCTATACCAATTTTTTTCAGATTTCACATATATGCATTAATATATGATATTTGTTTTTCTCTTTCTGACTTACTTCACTCTGTATGATAGTATGATTTTTAAAGTTAGGGAAACTAGTATGTTAGCTGACGTGGTATACTGCTCAAATATAACCAGTTAAAATCAGCTTTAAGATATAACATTAATGGGAGATTTCAAGGTTTCTACTGGTCCAGAAAGAGTAGATATTTGTGACCTTGAATCTTTTAACTTTTTCTGAATGTTAGCTGTTTCATCTGTTTGCACATTATTTGCTCAGGCTCAGGATTAAAATTTAAGACACATCTCATCTCCTGAGGAATTCGGGGGTTCAGCATTGACTTTTTAGTCTTTAGCATACGAATTTTCCCTGCCATCCAGACTTTTATATATGAATATTCTTTGAACCCATTTGATGTGAACCAGAAAACTAAGATAAAACCCTCTCATTCAAGAAGCAGACACACGGACAAGCAGACACGCGTGAACATGCATCTCTTGAAATACTTTCTGTAATTCCCTAAAGTCTTATAACCTTCCCTGACATCAATGAAAATTATGAGTTTTGTTCTGTGCTGTCGTGTATCATAGTTACCTCTAATTGAAACGGAAGTGTTCCGAATAGCACAATCAGTTAAGAATCTTGCCTAGTGCCTCATTTTGGTAATTTATAGTAGGATTCGAGGCTGATGAGTTCAGAGCCCCTGAGTTCCCAGAGCCCTTAATCTTTGATCATATTTTGTGGTGGGACAATGCTTGAGGAGAGTGGAGTTTGAAGATAACTGCTCCCTGCAAATGTATTTATCAAATACCAATGATCCTAGCAAAGTTATTTGAGATGGGGATTACCTATCACTGGAAATGAACCTCAAGGAGTATCTTAATTTGAAGAAAGTACAGGCTTGATACTTTTTAATAAATTCTTGATATTGAATAAAACGTAACACAGCTCTCAAGTTTAAATGACTTTTTACATTAGAGACAAGTAGAAAGTTGGAAAAAGGCTATGAAAGAAATGAAGGAATTAACATCTTTGAAAAAGATTCTGCTGAGAAGCAGCAATGATAAGGGTAAAAAAAAAAGTCACTCTGCATCAACTCAGGGACATATTCCAGTCCTGTTGTCCATGTGTTACACCAGGAGTCTTCAAAGTGGGGTACACCAAGTTCAGGAAATTTGCAACACAATACTTTAGGGCATGATAATAAATTATTAAAAAATGATAGTTTATTTTTTTAATCTCAGCCTACATTGAGGGAATTTGTTTTATAGTGTACATAATATTTTATAGTAAAATGCACATAAATAGATAAATAAATATACATTTACTGTGAGTGCATATTGTAATTTTTAAAAATTGAGATAGAAGTGTGATGAGGACTTTTTGGGGAACAGTGTCAGACCATCCTGGCATGACTTGTTGTAGTGTGAGGCTGTTCTTTAAAATGGAAATATCTTTCTAAATATTCATCTTTTCTTTCATTTATCTATTGATGTTTACTACCCATGGATATACCTGAACATTATCTAAATCTCTGTAGTTAGCTTGTGTTACTTCTTGAACTGAGCTTCATATGCTTACTAAACCCTGAAAAGTGGTATTACCATAATTTATTATATTTTTATTTCAAGATTTATTGCATAAGAGTGCTTACACTCATTTTAGTGCTCTGGTTTCATTCAGAGTTTCAGGCTTCTTTTTTCTATTACTTTTTATAATCTTATGAATGATGAGTATAAATACTTTTTAATTAGTCTTCATATAATCAATTTCTCCATTTGATCTTTGACACTTTCCATTGTTTGAAACTGCTTGAGATATTTTTACCAGAGTACTTTGCAGTATTAAAAATATAGACATATATAAAATATTGGTTTAAAAATGTATGTCACTATTATTGTTTAGATAGTATGACTTTATTTATTCTTTCATTTAACACATATTTATTGAGTATACAGTTTCTGCCTTAAATGTGCTGACATGATTGTTAATTTTGCACAGAATATAGGCTAATAAGAGAGAAATAGGCCTTTCCTTTCTTCACCTGTGATAAGAGCTATGGATTAGAGATACAAAGAAGAAAGTCTGATTTAGAGGTCAAGAAAGGTTTCTAATGGAAATTCTTACACTTAGGTGAAGATGATGATGCTCAGTATGATGAAACATGATGATGATGAACATGATGATACTATGCAAATTTGTATTGAATACTTCTAAGTATCAAGCATTCTCCTGAGCACTTTATGTGAATTAATTAATATAATCCTCATAGTAACCTTAATAATTAGTTAGTATTATTATCCTCATACTTCAAGTGAGGAGATTAGAGAACAAAAATGTAATAATTTATCCATAGTCAAACAATTATCATGTGGTGAAACTAAAATTTGTATATTATCTACCTGATTCCAGACAACATTTTTAACCACCAAGATAGCTGTACTGCCAAATAGAACTAAAGGACAATAGGAGTAAGACTGAGATCTTAAAATAGTTGAATCGTGAAGGAAGTAGCACATGTGATTAAAATATAAAAAGAATACAGGATATGAAATTTGGAGAAAATTTAAGACAGGCAAGAGAGGAATGGGGGGAGTAGACCATGGATTGACTTGCAGAACATGTGAGGGGTTTTTATTTATATTATGAGGATGGAAAGACATTTAAGGGTTTTAAATATATGTGATGTATAGGGGTGCATATTGTTTGTGCATGTGAAGATAGCTGGTATTCAAAAGATTATTCTGACCTCCATACTGGGAATGGACAGCCATAGGCCAAATGTGGAGGTGGACCAATATCAACCAGGAGATTATAATAGTCCTTAGAAATATGATTTGGTGGCTTAGAATAGGATGGCAATGATGGAGATAAGGAGAAGGAAATCTATTTTGATATGTTTTTTCAGGACTTAAAACCAACTGGATCAGTGATGTGTTAGATATGAGGAAGGAGGAAAGTGGAACTATGGAAGAAATCTTAAAGTTCTGCTTTGTATAACTGGATGAACCACGTTTTCATTGCCAAGTTCAAAACCACTGAAAAAGTAGTAAACCAAAGACAATTGTGGCTGACAAAAAAAAAAAAAAAAAGTCACTAAACTGAGCCTTAAAGAATGCCAACTTCCTCTTTGGGAAGTGGATAAAAATCCTATAAGAGGGGCTAGGATGCAATAATTAGGAAGGTTGTGAGAAAATCAGGAAGTGTAATCAAGGAAGTTAAGGGAAAATTTGTACTAAGAAAGAGGGAGTGGTAAATGGTCAATCAATTGAATGGTATTCAGAGGTCAAGAAAAAGGGCAAATGGATTTGAATTTAGTGTCATAGGTGTTTGCCTAAAACTTTCAGTCTTGCAAATGGGTCAAATATTCTAAACTTTGACTCAAGCACTGATTGTGTACACTTTATATTCTGAAGCTTTTAGTTTATTGTAATGTGGAAAAAGTAAGAGAAGAAGAAAATTATGATAATCTCTGAAGTTCTTCCAAGTTTTAAAATTCTATAATAACAGCTAAACTAATTAAATACAGAAAATAGAAGTACATATATCAAGAGAAGATTGGCATTCACTGAAAAGATTCCTTTGTAACAGGGCTTACTCTACTAATAAACATTTTTCAAAATAACCCTGATTATATCCAAACACAGAAGATAAAAATGGTTGAGTGTTCCAACTGGAAAACTATGAACTGAAAAAACTACTAATATTTGCAGAGATAGCCTCCTTTCAATGATTAAGAAGAAAAAAGTCCTGGAAAAGGAGAGGTCATCTACTTTCACTGGAATCAGCTGGAAAACTGCACTTACAGGCAAGACCTTTAGTAGTAACACAGCTATTTTGGGAGTTTTGTGGAAACAACAATTGCGGGGGTGAGAAGGAGGACTAAGAAAAGAATGGTATTGTAAATTATAGTAATATCATTTTGTTGCCAAAGTAATAAGAAATCTCAGACATTTTACTCGATTCAAAGTAGTCTATCATTTCAAATGAGATACATTTATTTTGTTTATAAGCTACATACTACATTAAGAGATAAAGGGCAATATAATAAGAGACCCACAAAAGATATAGTAGTAAGTCACAGCTTGTCCATAGTAAGCCTCAGTTTCCTGGCCTGTATATTAGGGATATTTATAGATAAACAATTGGATCATAAAAACTTTTTTAAGGATTCATTCATTTACACAGATTTTTTTTTCTGTGTAAATACATGTTTATTTTATGCCAAGTTTTTTTGTGGGACACTGGGGCCTTCCTTCTTGAACTTACATCTCAGTTGAGGAACAGGCAAGTAAATAAACTTTGTCAAATCAGAGTTAGGGGGTCCCTAAACAGGAGTACTCATCTAGACAAATCAGAAGAGTCTTCCCAGAGGAAGTGATATGTAAGCTGGGTCTTACAGATGAATAGTCAAGAAGCAGTAGGTGTGGGGGGATAAAAGTGCCAGTCAGTGGGATTGTGTCTTGGTCTTCTTGGGATGCTATAACAAAGTACCATAGACTAGGTAGCTTACAAACAACAGAAATTTATTTCTTATAGTTCTGAAAGTGGGATGTCCAAGATCAGTGTACTAGTATGGTCAGGTTCTGGTTAGCACCTTCTTTCAGGCTGGGAAGCTAGCTCTTTCATGACTCTTATAAGGGCACTAATCTCCATCAGAGGGTTCCACTCATGACCCCATCTAATCCTAATACCTCCCAAAGGTCACACATTGTAATACCATCATGTAGGGGAGTAGGGTTTCAATAAATGAATTTCGGAGGACAGAAGCATTTAGTCCTTAACATATGTGGAACAAAGAAGGAGGAAAACATAGTGCTTTCCATCAAGACCGAGTAGAGTTTGAAGTGTCATAGAATATTCAAGTGGATAGTTTTAGTTGGAGGTTGGATATATATGTGATTAGACATCAGGAGAGATAATTAGAAAGTAAGAAAGGTAATAACTGAATAAATGGAAGTAGAATTGATGTTTTCCAGGGGGAGAGGGGAGAAAAAAACCCTGAGGGTTATATCATACAAACAATAAGCAGATGAATAGAGAAAATAAAGGAATTTGAAAAGTAGAAACCAGAGAGATAGAGGGAAAAAAATAATTAGTACAGTTTAGAGACATAGATGCCAAATGTAGAAAAATCTTTCAAGAGAAAAGGAGTTGTCAACAATGTCAAATGATATAATAAAGACAATAAAGATAAATTTATTGGATTTACTAAATACAAAACCACTGAAATATTTTGTGAAAATATTTTTTTTGGTCATGGAGTTAAATGCCATGTTGTTTTGCTCTGAGACATGAGAGGGATACTAGGCAAAGAGTAAGGACAGTTGCATCAAGAAACTTGTCTGTATTAGGTTATTTGATTTATTTCAGTGCTGACAGTGTAACCGAGCAGAACCCTCAGGAGCCTTCCCAGAACAGATCACCCACTCTCCCTGTCCCCTGCCTGTCTTTTGTCTGTAGAAAAACTTTAGTCAAAGAATAAATTTAATGAGAGTAGTGAGAAAATGCAGAAAGAAAGGAAAAGAGTCATTAAACAAAGTCAAGGACCTTTATTTCCTCCTCAAGTGCTATAGATAATATTCTGAGCCATGTCCTTTGAGCTGTTTTGCAGGTACTGAAAACCCCACAGGTGGAAAAAGTTAACTGTATGCTGCCCAAAAGCATGTAGACCCCAGACCGATTGGAACCAGATGGTTGATGATGTTGAGTCCCAATTACCTTACCACCAACTGATCAGAAGAATATCCATGAGCTGATCACACATCCCACAACCTCCCTCCTTTACCCTCACTTTAAAACATTTCATTGAAAGCCTTCAGGGAGTTTGGGCCTTTTAAGCACTAGTTGCCTGGACTCCTTATTTGGCACCCTGCAATAAACGCTGCACTTACCTTCACCACAACCCTGTGTCAGTAGATTGGTTTTACTGCACTTGGGAAAGTGGACCCAAGTTTGGTTCTTAACAGTAGATGCCTATAAGATAAGCTAAAAAGTGTGCATGATTGAAGAAGGGGTTATCTGAAGAGAGTTAACTTCTTCTGGAGAAATTTTCTTTTCTCTCTGCAGAAAAGAGAGAGATGCATATTTGGATAAATTATATTCTAATAACTGACTGGCTTAAATAGAGAAGGAGTGTTGTTACATGCTTCATTTGGTTAGAAAGTGATCATTTCTTTGAACTGCCTCAATAAGTCATTTCCATTGGGAACTCAGCTTAAGGAACAATGGAGTATCAGGAACAAAGTGAAAAGGTCAACAGAAAGATAAATACACACACGTACACACACACACACCCCCCAAATGAAATGTTGTTCACATAAACAAATACACAGTAGACCCACAATCCTATACATTTCTGGGCAGAGGTGTAAAAATGAATATATGAACAAGATGATCAAATATCCAAAGATAGTACACTGCTGCTCCTAACTTCAAGACAACCAATCAATTCAGTGTGAAAAATCCATTAACCTCTGTGTCTGACAACTTACAGACACAGACAAAGCAGTCAGACAAACTTGGACTTTTCACTCTGCAGTTGATGGGGTTGTTGTCCTATAGACTCAGATGAAAATATTCATTTTATTCAACCAAGTCTTCTTCCCAACCCCCATCACACAAATCTCCACATTTTTATTTTTCTCATGTTAAAGCCTTCATAAATTACCAATTTATCAGCTAGCCAAGTAAGGGTGGTGGAAGCCATAGGGAAAGAAATTTCTTTTGTTTTTTGGCATAAGTACCCTTTTGAATTCACAACAGTATGTGAGCACGCTCACAGCATTTCAATATAACATTAGAGTGTGAAAGAGAAAAGGCAATGATCACCTTGAGAGAAATGCTATTGAGGATAACTGGAAAAAAGTCATTTTCTTCATGGTGAGATTCACAAAGTAATTCCATGGCAGAAAAGTCAAGGTAAATATTTACTCCAAGTATCTTAGAACCTGCAGGAGGCTAAAACCTTCAGTATTTCTATTTTAATATTTATCTCATGCTTTCGTAAATTAGTTTCATGACCATCATTTCCCAAAGGGTCACTATTTGAGAAAATTAGTGCATGGGGACAATGCTCTGATGCTGGTATGGAATAAAAGTTTTGTTTGTTTGTTTTTTCAATATGCAGAAAAATATCGCCATTGGCCCTTTGGCATAGCTGAAATCTGGCTTTTCTGTATATGTTCTGGTTCTCTCACCCAGAGCTTGGGTCACCCATGTCACATGGGAAATACATAATATTTAGCTATTTAGTTTGTGAAGAAAATAGAAAGTAATCCCTGCGAGGAACATATCAGAATGGTGGGATAGGGGCTAAGCTGCTGAAGAAGTAAACTTAAATAATGCAAAGTATTGTTGAGTTTTCAGGGTCCAATGGCACAAAACTCCTGGGTGTTTAATTTCTGCCTTTGGGAAGGGATACAAAGAAACTATGTGACATAAAACAAATTATTTTTGCTTTCTCTCCCCTCTGCCACTATGCTCAGCTCTTGAACATTATCTGAATCTATCATAATAGAAGCTGTACATGAGTATTTAGGTGGTGTTTCTTTTGAATTTATTCAAGGGTACAAAATTGTCAATCATTTATCAATGTAAAATTCAAGCAATGAACTTATTTTGTATTAAATCAAGTGTCTCTGGGTGTATGAGTGTATGTAGAAGCTACTTTTCATTTTCCTTAAAATTCTTAAATCAGTGCTGTTCAATGTCAGCCAGATTTTGGAAAGGAATAAATGAAGCAGGAAAGAAGAGTGAAGTTGTCTGTAGTCTCTTCTTTGCAAGGAATCAACGGAGATTGTGGAGAAAAGAAACCCCAGAGACAGCTATAAGGCAGCAGCCAAAAGACTTAAGAGCAAATTTTGATACATTATTTATCTGGATTACAGTTGGTTACATCACAGTTTTGAGGTAAAAGTTTAAGATTGCAGGTTAGATAAAATCCAGTATTTGAACTGTGCCTTCACCACTTAATATTGGTGTAATCTTCAGCAAGTTGCTTTAACTCCATGAACCACAGTTTTCTTATCAATAAAATTGAGGTGATAATATCTACCTTATTGAGTTGCTAAGTAGGTCAAATAAAATAAAGCTTGTGAAAATCCTTTATAAATTATAAGAAGTTATACAAATGTTAGGAATATTACATGTTGAAAAATCTTCAAATATATATAATCTTAAAGATTTTTCCCACATTTTATTTATTAAAGAGATATATGTGGATGGCTCGATTCCCCAACTACTTTACTGACAGAACACCCAGTGTCTCCCTCTTGACTATTGAACAACACCCAGGGTAACACATAGTCCTAAAAGGGGGCTGTGTTCAGTTTTCAGTTTATAATTGGAAAAGAGTTTGGATCTGATCAGTCCACTATTGCCAGAATTTCTTGTTGTGACATGGTATTGCTGCTAAAATTTGATAACACACAATCTGCCTGCTTGTGCTGGGCCACTGCTGATATCCCATTAAGGCTGACATGGCTTTGCAGGGAGGACAGTCCTATTTATGCTAAACTCAACCAAATGCTCTGCATTGGCTGCAGCAATTAGAGAGTTCTAATCTTTTCTTTAGGTTGTTCATATTTGCATTTCTGTATCTTCCAGGGCATAGCCAGGCCCAAAAGACCCAATTCACTTCAGGTCTACCATCAACCACATCACAGACCCAGAATTGTCATCCTTTTCTCCTACACTCCTTGTACTGTGATGCACTCTCTTGTCCTATGGGATGAATGAATTTGAATTTGGGATAATTTACTTCTCTAAGAATATCTTCTAAAATCATTTTGTTACCAAATCTAAGCTCATACTGCTTGCAGAATGACAGACTGATAAATCGAGAGACAAGTTGTTGGAGCAAGAAATAGCAACTTTACTCAGAAAGCCAGCAGACTGAGAAGATGCTCAACTAGTGTCCCAAAGAACCATCTCACCAGAGTTAGAATTCAGGCTTCTTTTATTCTAAATGGGGAGGGGGTATGGCTGGTTGTTGCAAATTTCTTCCTGCTGTAATCCTTTGTTCTTGCAGTTGTCCATGTAGGTCTGGTAACAAGGTTTTTATAAACTTCCAAAAAGACAAATTTTATTCTTTGTCCTACAACTTTTTATCTCTATATGAATAGGAAAATGTTTAAAACCTAGAGCCTTGAGAATGGGTTACCTCATATATTTCAGGCTACAGGAAACATTATTTTACAAAAGGTGCAGAGCCAGAATGCCTAAGCATAGGAACAGAGTACAAAGGTTAGAACTAAAGGAATAGAATCAATATGGAGTCAAGTCTGTTCTGCTACAATTTCAATAAACTCCACACCTACCTTTCAGGAAAACCACTTTTAGCCATCTCCAGAAGATCTTCTTTCATTCAAGAAGATAAAACAAAGACCAAGCAAAACAAAACTCTTAAATTTAATTTCACCCCTGCAGTAGGATACATAATTAACTCAGTTTCCTATAGCTCAAGAATTTTGAAGATCCCATGTATTAGTTGGTTAGTACAAGATACTATAACAAACAAATCCCAGAATTTTAGCAGCTTAAAACAATATACATTTACTACTTTCTCATGTAACTATCCAGTGTGGCTCCGTTATGCAATACATTAAGTTAGAGAAAATATACTGGCTATTTAAATTGCTTCTTAAATGATGTCACCTATGCTCACACTTTATTGATGAAGACCACTCAACACTTTCTCAATCCAGGAAGTGGAAGTGGGGGCATTGGGAAATAAAGTCCTTGGCTAGATAACTGCTAAGTAACAACAACATAATAACATACAAAAGAAGCATGAGACTTGTAGACTGCTAAGGATCTCTGCAACACGAGGTTTATGCTGCTGCCCTCTGATCTCTTAAACTTTTTCCAGAGTAAAACCAATATCCATCCTTGCAACTCATCTGCCCTCCCTTTTTGATGTTGTAGGAGAGGAGTCAAACCCCAGATTCCAAATTTGGCTGATACAAGTTAACTACAAGTGTATTTTAAAAAGGACCAGCCTTGTGCAAGATCCTAAAGGAACTCTGGCATTTGAACTTTGAATTTAAGGCTACATGACATATGGAGGGATGTGCTACTAAAAGGCTGAGAGTCAGAGAGAAACTAAGCAACACTGATGCCCACCAACAATTCCTAGGTTCCAATTTTGTGAGGAATATTGAAAAATATTACAATTATTATCAGTGAGTTTATTTAAATTATCTATTGGGATAATCAATTAGTTTAGAGTTTAAGAGTTTGTAAGCTTTAGGTGATCATTGTATTCACTATGAATAAAATTGTGAACATGATTCCGAAATCTACTACCAGTTTTTCTCCTAACTTACTTTCTGATAGAAAGGCTAACAGTACATATATGGGACTCTAGTGGATTCAATGAAAGAGTGAATATAACAAAAGACATGTTTGCCTTATGATACTTATGTTGTAATTTTTATTTTGATAAATAAGTGAGACACAGTCCTTCCAAATTCATCTGATACCATTAGTCTTTTTTTTCTTTTATTTTTCTTTTCATATTCCAGAGTTTTTCCAGGCTTCCAGGCTACCAGGCTCTGTGATAGATGTTCCCTCTGCTGGGTCTTCCCTTTTCCTGCCTCTTGGCATCGTCAACTCTTCTCACGCTTTAACAGCCTCAACATTCATCTCTCTGATCACAGTATCTAAAGTCACATCTCCCTAAACTCACAGTTTCTCTAGAAGTTTTCCATCAATACCATCCTATCTGAAATTACTTATGCAGTCATGAATCTCTGGTTATATAGTCACATATTCAGTTGCTCTAGAAATGGAGCTTTCTGCTTTACTTTTTTTTTTCTATAGCCAAACTGATTCCTGTTTAAAAAGCAGAAACTTTTTCTCAGTACATTTAGGAACACCCCTGCCTCTTCTTCCCTCCTCATCAGACTCCAAATTGCAATTAAATTTTAGGGGTTCCCTAAATGACCCTTGTTAGGTGGTAGGATGTTGTTCGTATGTGAGAGGAATCTTGTTATTTGTCCTTTTCTGTGAAACTAAATGAAACTTGAGCTTCATGACTCCTCCATTGCTTTGTATCCATTTCTGTGTTCTTTGTATTAAAAGAGAATTGTGTAAGCTTTAGGTCCCACAAAGCTGAACCTACTCTTAACAATATCCTTAGAAAGGCCATAGAAATAAACACTGTATTTTGCACTAATTAATCCATCTATACAAGTCTCATTTTTCACTTGGGGAGCTTCAAATTATCTCTGTCATTTGAGGGAAGCTTGACAGTTCTACTGAGATGTTTATCCCAAAGAAAAAAGCCTTTGTGACCACAGTGGCTGTGTTTAAAATACTGATGGACTCTCATGCAAAAATGAGGTACAATATATTTTGATAACTCCAAAGAAGAAATTAGACAGAGAAGGAAACAAGGAAGGGAGAAGGGTTATTGCGGACCACATAAGTGCCAGGCACTTTACATTTCCTCATTACTTCTTACAGACAGGGAAATATATGATAGATACTTTATTTACATCTCTTTACAGAGTAAAAAAAATAAATAAATAAAAAACTTCAGAAGAATTGAATTTCCTTCCCAAGGTCACTACTAGATATAATAAGTGGGCAAACAGACACATTCACTCCTTTATGACTCTAAATCTTTACAGGTGCAATAAATACTCTGTGGAATGTATCTCTGTTACTACAATATGCTTAAGAACAGAACTGTTATATAGTATGAATATTACATTTATTTTTTAATAATAAAATGATGTTTCTTACATTTATGTGAATTGTGCATTCTAGACATATTATTGAAATGTCCTGTGTTGACCACAGCAACCATACAAATAGGCAAATTAAATAGAAACGCAAATAAGTAGATGTATGTACATAAATTACCTTTTGTACCGGAGACATGGGGAAAAAACTGTGCACACAACAATGCCACCCGTGGCCGTAAGAGAACCATTTTGAAAAAAGATAGAGGAAATAAGATTGGTATGTAGAATGTGGATGGGCATGGCAGGGGTGGGAATCTTATAGCCAGAGAAGAGAAATCTGCTTTGGAAAGAGGGATAAAGGGAGCAATATAAAAAACAAACTCACAATGAAAAGACTCAAAATAAAATATAATGAAGCTCTTCCATTATCCTGAGTCCCATAAGGAGCCTGCAAAACAACAACTTGCTGTCAGAATGAAACTCTGAGTGTTCCCATCAGAACTAAGTTACATTAAACAGGAGCAGTTCTCAGCATATTATGCTGCTGTCATTTCTTGGTAAATCCATGTCATTAGCATTGATTTCTCAAGGAGAGATTAAAAGAGGTTTAGTTAGGAGAGTAAGGCAGGAGTGGATATTATCCAAGCCAGTGCAGCTCTGGGTCTCAGAGATGACATTTTCCTCTCTGCTTCATTAACTTGCAGAGCTTGTCGAGCTTTGGCTGTTTCTAATTAATTCTTTTACTGGCTTTTCTGAGTGTGTATTATTGCTGGCAAACCATATAAAATGAAGAAATCTCTCTAAGGTTTTACCCTTTTAATTATTATTTTTATTGCTTAAATTAAGCACCAGAATTGCAAATGTTGACATTTTGGTTTATTCTAGTCATTAGAGTTTTCAAAGGGGGGAAAAGAATAAAGAAAGGAAGAGGAGGAGGGGAAGTGTGAGGAGGAGAGGTGGTGTTGAGCAAAGGAAATGAGGTGAGGTTGGGTCTCAATCATGCAGACAAACACTGAACAGGGAAAAACAAACATGTTTGTCTAAAGTGACCTCCATGATGATTTTGCTCTTGTGAAAAAGAACAGGAAATGAAATATCTTTAGAGGTAATTCCTAATGGTCTCTTGCACCAGCCAGTGCTCAGATTACACAGGGCTTGATGCTGCATGTGACATTTGTTTTGATGTAAGCAAGTAGTTCCAAATATGGTACACAGTCTTTTTGTGTCCATTTGTTTGTTTTCATTTGGGTATTAGAAATACAGAGCATAACTTTTGGGAAAAAGAAACTTCAATCAAAACAAATTAGTTAACAAGTAAATTTGCTTTGGTGATACACAGAGCAGTTGCTGAGAAAAGCCAGCTCCGGCGGGCCTAAAAAGTCAGTTTCAACCAATATTAACAGAACATCTATGTAAAAAATACTATGTTGGATATGTGTATAAGTTGAGTGTTATAAGGAAACTCTAGAGAAATCTGCCTTTTAGTATTTTAGGTTGAGTTTGTAATATATGACACATTCAAATAAAAATGTAACACACTATTGCATATAGTCTCCTTCCCATATATTGAAAAGAAGTTTGATTTACAAGGCCATTTTTGAAGTTGGGAGGCATTTTTCCCACAGAAAATTGTTTTAGACATGGTGTTTTAGTTCCCAATCCACTCACAAAAGCCTATTTAAGTCATAATGTAGCTGAACTACAGTAATGTCCTAATAACACTATGGAAACTAAGTGCAAAGCATAACAATGTTTCTATGGCATAATGCATTCAGAATTTAAATTTGCATCTCCAGGAGTGGGTCTCTGCTGCTGTGTTGGAAGGAGAGTTATCTTAACTCCAAGTCCTCAGGGCCCCTGTCATTTTCACTCAGCAATTCAGCAGGGCAGGGCCTGCAGACATGTATATAGAAGTAAGTGCTGAGGCCCAGAGGGGAGGTGTAAGAGCATGAGGAGTCCTGAGAAACGTTGGCTACTGGTCTATATTAATCCCTGAAGGCTTGGCTTGGCCTGACTTGCTCCTGGTTGCCAAGTTGTTTTTCGTTTATGTCTCCCAAGGAAAGGATGGGTTTCTATTCTGGCTGTCCACCAGGATTGGTCTCACAATTTTTCTCTCCTTTTATCCCTGAAAGGATTGCATACTTCTTTTAAGAATTTTAAAGATTTGTTTGCCTTTTTTTTTTCTTTTAACTTCTTATGTGAACGTAAGGAAGATGCAGAAGAAAAGGCTCTTTCTCTTTCTACTTCTATACCCATCTCTTCTCCCCTCAGTGTCCGTTTTCATGTTGTAGCTTAGATCTTAGACACAAAGCCAATATCTATGCATAATCATTTCCATTTCAAAGAACAAAACCAGTCACATCATTCCAATCTAGGAAAGGAGAGAATTGAGAGGATAACACATTAATATAAAAATAACTCATATTTATTGATTGTATACTATGTGATAAGTAATGTTTTAGGTAATTTGCATGCATTAATTAATTTAATCTTCCTAAAAAGTAAGGACAATTATTATATTTTGGGTACAGATGAGAAAACTGGGTCTCTGCCCAAGACCACAGAGCTTCAGAGGCGATGAGGTGATGACACGTTCTTCAAAGGGATGAGGCACAAGAATGCTGCTGAGAAGACCAGTGTTGAGACCAGAATACCCCTGCTAAGAAAGGCCTTGTTAAGGGGATGTTACTTCCTTCCAACCTCCCTTTTTTCCCTAATCATCCATCACAGTTATTTTAGCCCCTCCAAGTCTGAATTGATTATAAATCCAGCAAGGTGAGGTAGCGGGATGAATTTTAGAGTTTCATCTCAAATGTGTAAGAAATACCTTTTCCTTATTTCTCTGTAACTCAATTTTATTTCTAAATATGATTTCCTATCCGACCAAGTGTTTGGAAGTTTAGTTTAGCTGTTCTTGGAATTTCCCTAAGGTGATATAGGATTCTAGGATGTTATGTATGGGCTGAAAATTTGGGAAGATGCTGACACCCCATCATCTATCTATATAGGTTACCGCTGAGGCATCCATAATTCCTGGGTACATGACCTCTTCAGGCTCCCAGGCTCTATGCTGTCTCAGACTCATACTTGGGACTTGGGAATTTTGATTAAGCCTGAGAACCTTGTGCCCAGAACTCACCAATTCTGCTGCCATTCCAATTGGAGGATCTTGCCATTAACCAGCAATGCTGTCCAGATTTAAGGACCAGAGCCTCCTTGCTGTGGAATTTCCAGAACTTTCTTTCCCCACATTCTGTTTTCACATTTCTTCTGAGTGCTTCTTTCACTTCTTTCACTTGATCTTTGAAAACATTCTACCTTCTCTGAAAAATTTAACCTTTTGAGAAAAAAAATTAGAAATACCTGTAGGCTACTCTATCCTTCCACCATGAGGATGGTAACAACAGAATCAGAGAAGTAGTTCAATGAAGGGAAGGAAATAGAGGCAATAAGGTAGACAAATAAAAGACAATGTTTTCTTAATATTTAAAAATGTTTTCCAATCACAGCAAGAATAAGGAGGGATTCCCAGGCAAAGATAAAAAGTCAGAGAAAAGGAAAATGTAAGGGAAGCCAGTCTCTTGTGGCACCAGCAGTGGGTAATGAGGATTTCTTCAGCCACAGTATCTATTAGGGAGGCACAGAAAATCTCTAGCTTTAGGTGAAGAATGGCTGGCATGGAGAGGTTGGATGGTGGAATTACTGAAGAGGGACATGGGGTTTCTTCTGGATTTTAAAAGATGAATAAGTTTGGAAAAGCAGGAATAGAAAGGGAAACATGTTCAATAGCAGACTATCTAGTACAATTCAGCATGTGGCTTGAGTAGTGTCAAGTATAGTCCATCAGCAGAGACAAGAGTCAAACTAGCACTGGACAAGCATGAAGCTCAGAATAATGTACCTGTCCTTGCTTTGCCACGAAACCAACCTTGTGCATGGAGGTCAGGTTTCTCCTGTAGAACAAGGGAGTTTTCTTCTTGGATCCATTTGATTCCTTCTACTTCTGCCCTTTTGTTTGTGACACTGAAAATTGTGATCCACCATCCAGGTATTGGGCATGGAAGTTGTCAATCTTCTTACCTGCGAATTATGAAATGGGCACATTGTGTACTCCCTCTCTCAAGGAATTTACAATTTCAAGGTAAAAATTACCATTAAAAATAAACATTCAAGGAAGCAAAATGTTATTTTCTTCACTTTTCTGGTCTGATTTCCAACATCACGCTTGCCTTCTTTGATTCTTGGCATAAGCCACAAAACTTACTTTTCAGACTATAACTTTCTTATTGTTCCTCTTTCATATCTCTGTGAAATTAGTTTCAGTGAGACCGTGGCCATGAGTATAAGTGCGTAGATGAACCAGTGAGGAGTTGGTACAGCTTGTACGGCGGTACTGATGAACTGATTCTCTAAGTACAGAGACGTTGGCATAGAGCATTTGTGGTGTTCTACACAGCGCAAATTAATTTTCCAGGGTTACAGAATGGTCCAACTCTAAAATGTTTATTTTCACTTCTCTCCGACCCTGGGCTCCATTGTTTACCTCTCTCTTAATAAAACCCAAGAGTTGCAGGCTTCAAACTACATCTTCCCTTTCCTTTGAAATTTCATACAGTTTCCTCCAAGTATCTACAAATTTACAAAGAGACTTCTCCCCTGTAATTTTTTTTCAAAGAAATAAACAAAATACTTGCATGGGGTTTGGCAAGATGGGAGGATTTTTCAGCATCATTCAAAATTATTTCTTTCCAGTATCTTGAGATTTAGTTTAATTATTTTCTATCAGTGTGGTTTTATTTTTATTTATTTATTTTTTTGTCTCCACTGGGAAACAGGAGAACTAGAAAAGCTGAGTCTGTTTGCACTTGGATTTGTCCTTACATAACCATCAGGTGCTCTGGCAACGGATGATGCCAAGTTTGAAGGAACACTGGAAAGCAGTCATCTGGAAGAAAATACATTGGAGATGTTAAAAAGTCTATTTTTTTGCCATAGTGGTTTTCTGAATCAAACACCTTTGACTTCCATGAAAATCATAATGAATAAATACAGAAATGATCCACTGTTGATGAGTGTGTGAGTTTTGGAGAAGGGAGGCAGGGAGGTGCCAGAGACGAGAATTTGCTGGTGAGTAAAACTTCTTCCAGGCAGGTGGCTAAATCTTGACAAACTGCCAAAGCACTTTAACAGCAGCCACTATTGCTCAAGGCACTCTTCCATGCTTTGAATTTTTCCATACTGAAATACCTTGAGCAAAAGAATCTGCCAGCAACTGCCAGCAATGGACGGTTGTATAAATGACAGAAAGAGAGGTTGAGTTAATGTCTGAGCAGGTTAGGCAATAGGTGGGCCTTCTGGTGATGGAGAAACAGCAAGAAACAAGGTGAATGGGGGTGGTTGCATGAACCTGAGTGTCTCAGGAAAGCATGGAATCTGCTCTTTGATCTTCATAGAGGACACAGAAAGTGAAATCTTACTAATTGTGGAACAGGGATCATGCCTATTAGTCTACTGTATAACTCCCTTGTCTGGCATAAAATTACAAATATTAAATATTGATTGAAAAGGTGGAATAGAATTTATTTGGAGTAAGAGTGACTAGAAGGGCACAGTAAGCTGAATTAAGCTGAGTGACAAGCTGTAAGCAGTTCCAGTTTGTCTGGAAAGCTGGATCTCTTAGCTTGGAAGTCTGACTTTTAGTTCCACCTCTGCTCTATTTGACCATGGGACTTTGCATGGCCAGGTGGCTTTGCCAGCCCTTAATATCTTAATCTGTTAAACAAAAATAACAATAAAGAATGATTAGGTCACGTTTAGCATAACTTCTAGGTCTGATACTCTATTTCATTTTATTTTATTTTTTAGGAGAGACTTTCAAAATGGCAGATGTTCAGGGAGGGAAGACAAGAGAAAGTGTGTTAAAACATGATTAAAAATAATATATAAATTCAATCATTGCAAATGGAAATGCCAGCATCAATGAGGTTACCTGTCCACAGGGGGAAGTGAGCTATTATAAAACATATCCCTGACTCTCCATTAATAGTCACATGATTGAGAATTTATTTTTAAACTCAAACACTCTATGATTTTGCCTGTAAAGGTGTCATGATGAAATGAGCACCTCAAGCAGGAGCAGATTTGAGAGAGCATACTATCTTTAGGTAAGTTTAGTAAGACTTACATCTTTAGTTGTTGGTTTCTTTAGTATCTGGAAGATCATTTGCAGGAATAAAATTCTCCGAGTTTTCCTTCTTCCTAGCTTACCTGCCCACTCAGCAGGCTTATGTTCATCAGACACACATCCTCATCGACTAAGGAAAATATTAATACACAGCTTGGGACAGAGATTCATTCAAAATGAAATAATCAATATTTTCTTTTGGAAGACTAAGAGATTGTAGGGAAGATCAAACACATAGCCACTAGCCTAATATAGCTGTGGGTTTTCCAGGAAAGTGTCCAGCCTTACAATATACTTTGTTTACCATCTCAAAGAAACTGCTTTACAATGGTGCAAATATTTTTTTTAATTTATTAATTTTATTTATTTATTTTTGGCTGCATTGGGCCTTCCTTGCTGCATGTGGGCTTTCTCTAGTTGTGGTGAGTGGTGGCTACTCTTCATTGCAGTGTGCAGGCTTCTTATTGCGGTGGCTTGTCTTGTTGTGGGGCACAGGCTCTAGGATCATGGACTTCAGTAATTGTGGCACATAGGCTCAGCAGTTATGGCTCGTGGGCTCTAGAGAGCAGGCTCAGTAGTGTGGTGCAAGGGCTTAGTTGCTCCACAACATGTGGGATCATCCTGGACCAGGGCTTGAACCCGTGTTGCCTGCATTGGCTGGTGGATTCTTAACAACTGTGCCACAAGGGAAGCCCGGTGCAAATATTTTTTTCCCCAGTATCACATTCCAACAGCTTATATTCATGATGGAGTGTAAAAAACAGTATAGCCAGTATTATTTGAGGTCAATTTGAAGAGGAGGTAGTGAAACAGTAGGTGCTGCCATAAGGTATACATGTTTAATATTGCAGCATCACCACCATAATTTTGTCACAAATTGTTTCCAAAATAAAAGGTCAAATAGCAATTAGTCAAATATTGTATTTTATTTTAATTTACTTTACTTTAAAAGTTTTATTTGAAAGGATTTACATACAATCCTAGCAGGAAATACAGATCAACAGCATGTTATAATAGAAAAAACACTGTTCCTGAAATTAGAAGATTTAAATTCTAGACTTCTGGCCTTGGGCAACTCAGTATCTCTGAGCTTCTCTTCTTTTGTTGTCTTTGTTTGTTTTTTTTGGTTTGTTTGTTTGTTTGTTTAAATTTGTAAAATATAGGGAAATAATGACAAAGATCTCTATGGACATTTTCAGTCTTAAATTTTTCAACTGCCTATATGTAATAATTAAATTGTATATCATAACATTTTAGATTCAAAAAGGGCATTGTCACATATGCATAGGATGCCTAGGGACAATGGAATATTTAATTTGAGACTGTATGTTACATAGGTAGGGTTGAGGCAACCTAGGGAGAACCCTGACTGGCATGGGAATTCTGACTTAGTTCACTTAATTTCATCCTCAGCCTTAGCATACAAGTGACTTGTTGGGGAAGATGAATCTGAAAGACTAGAGAAAGTGTTGATTACTAGAATAGTCACATTGTTTAACCGATCTGTTTCTTATCCCACTCTCTGAGATAGGATTCTATTATAATTTCTACCTTACAGATCAAAAATTATAAACCAACTAATTAAAGGATTTTTACCAATATCTCAAAGAAAGTTAAGCGTCATAATCAGGTCTTGAACCCAAATCTCACAATTACACATTTAAAGCTAAAGGAGCCTTAAATGTTTTTTAGTTTAAGAATCCAAGTACAGTGCTACTTTGAGAAAACATAGGTCAAGAATCTTTTGCTTAAAATAAAAATAAAGACAGATTCAGGAGATATATTTTATGATTATATAACTAAAATTTCCCTTTGAAAAATACTTATTTTTCTTTACCCAGCATAACCTGAATAGGGTATTCTCTGGACAAACTATAACACTTTCAAAATTTGTCTTCCTTGACCTCATTTCCATTTCCTTAGCTATTGTCTCTCTTCCACAGTAAAAATTTCCCTACATCATGTCCTAACAAGCTACCAGTATTTTTCACTCTGCCTAACCAATAATCTGTACTTCATGGTACCTTATCTCTGGCTGGCATTTTCTTAATTATTTTTGTTTATTTCTTATGATCTTAAATTCAACAGAAAGTAAATTCCATGAAAGCATCGCTGGTCTGCTAGCCTCACCATTTCACCATCTCCAACCTCAGTGCAAATCTTGGCCTCCCCTGGTCCTGTTTCAGGACACCCAGACTCATAATTGATACTTGCTGGTTCAGTTGACATTAGTTTAATTTATATTCTAGATACTGCCATATTGTAACTAATTCTAAATGATGCCTTGCATGTGTCCTAATACAATCTGCAGTTTTTAATTCCCTATTTTTGCCTTTGTGTGTAATTGGAATCTAACTTTGTTAATTGATGAACTACTTGTCAGGTGCTATGCTCCCATATTTGTCCATAAGGTGGAGCTGGAATAAGAAGATATGAATAAATACTTTTAAGAATGTTCACATGTTTGAGGTATATATCCCTTTGACCTTATAATGCTCTTGTATTTATTTAAACAAGTGTTTCTTATATTATTTCCAAGCTATTTCAGTGCTCATTTAAAGAGAATATAAGACAGTGTCTACCTTAAAAATATTTACAATTTAATTCTGAAACTATTTCTGATTAGAAGTGATAAATAACAATATATAAAACTGAGTTGCAGTAGATTTAAAAATGGCTAAATGTCACTCCCCTTAGAATCCGGGTAGCCTCTGTGGCTGTTTGTCCAAAAGAATGCAGTGAAAATGACTCTGTGCCAATTTATGGGCATGGGTTTTAAGAGGTAGGAAGTTTACATTCCCTCTTTAAATACTCAAATTTGGAACCTAACCATCTTTTTATGAGGGGTTTCCAAAAGCCCAACTGATAGGCTCATGTAGAAATGAACTAAGGCTCCGAGCTGAAATGTACAACTGACAACCAGGACCAGTTTGCCAGCTATATGACTGAGCCATCCTGGAAATGGATTTTCCTGCCCCAGGCGAGTTGCTTGAACTGACACTGGTGTGGCACAGATAAGCTACTGTAACAAAGCCCTGTGGAAATCACACCTCTCTGAGAAAAAAAAAAAAAAAAAAGATTATTTAAAATATTAACTTATTAAATTTGGAGATGGCTTATTAGGTAGCAATAGGTAAGTGCAGCACCAAGTTTTGTTTTGTTGTTATTATTTCTACATTCTTTTCTCTCCCTAAGTTAATTTAGAATTCTCTCAAACTTAACTCCTCAGAGGGATCTTCTTGACAGTCTTACCTAAAGTCACACACTGCTACCTATTCCCTATAACTTTGCTTTACTGTTTATCATAGGATGCATTTCTATCTTAATTATTATATGAGTCTATTTATTTATTTCCCTCTTTCTCATTACTATATAAGATTCATGAAAAGGGGAAATTTCTTTTTGTTTATTGTTGTATTCTTACTTCCTAGATTAGGGCTTGGCCTAAAGAAAATTCTTAATAACTATTTGTGAATAAATGCCTGATAAGTGAGATACAAAGTGCCAGCGTGGCTCAGAGATGAAAGAGATCATAGTGGCTTCTCAGACTAAATAACAAGGAGGAATTTTTTAACAAGCTGGACTGGAAGTAGAGAAGGATTTAGAGAATATAGATAGGGAAGGAGAGGAAAAATAGAAGAACTTTTAGTTGAGAGAATTAGAATAAACAATAGATCAAAAAAGAGAAAGTTCATGGTATAGTTAAAGAAAGTGGGTAAACTATTTGGAATGGAAAAAATGATGTGTGGTCATGTAGAATAAAATTTTTCTTTTATACTGAAGACCACTCACTTCTTTAGATAGTCACCTTCCCTGGAGTGGAGCGGTCCTCCAAGATGAGCCACCTTGTAATATTTGTGCTTTTTGTGGTCCCACACACACTGAATGGAGCTGATGTGTGTAACTCATAGGATTGTGCAGAAATGATAATATGTGACTTCTGAGACTAGGTCACAATGATGCTACAGCTTCTTCCTTTGCTCTTTTGGATCACCCACTCCCAGGAGATTTAGCTGCCATATTATGCCTCTCCTTTATGAAGAAGTTCATGAGGTGAGAATCTAAGGCTTTCTTGACAATAGCCACATGAGTGAACTGTCTTGGGAGAATATCTTTCAGCCTTATTCAAGCTTTCAGTGACTGCAACCCCAGATGATATCGTGGTAGCAACATCATGAGAAGATCTGGAGTCAAAACCAACCTGCTATGCTCTTTCGAAATCCCTGACCTACAGATTGTGAGGTAACACATTCTTAATGTTGTTTTTGCTAAGCCATTGTGTAATAGTTTACAAAGTACTAGATAACCTGTACACCTGGATTTATTAACACTCTCTTCTGATCCCTTTCCTCCTTCTCTGGATGCTTCTTGGTTCCTTTTGTGTATCTTCTCTCTATGCATTTTTTAATGTTGCTGTTTCCCAGGTCATCATCTTTGATCTTCTCTCTTTTCCATTTATAAAATATCTTAGGAAAATCTTTTCCATTCCCATGACTTCACTTACCACCATTATGTTAATGTTTCCCAAATCTATATTTTTATCGCAAAAGCATACTCTGATTTATAGATCATATATCCAGGTTACCTCTAAATATTTCCACTTGACATTATAGCTTTAGACATGACCTCAAATTCATGTTATTCTCAGCATGTACCTTCCCCACTAAACATGATTTTCATCTAGTATTCTTTGTCTGAGTGATCACTTTTTCACTCATCCTGTTGTACAAATTAGAAATTGGAAATTAATCTCATCTTTTGCAATATATGCAATAGATGCCAAGTCCTTTGATATTTCTTGTTTATGATATATTTCATACCTAGTCCAAGTTTCCATTTCCATAATTACTGAACTGTTTTAAACCTTTATATGTCTAGTCTAAATTATTAAACTATGATATTAACAGGTATCCCTGACTCTTGTTTCATTTTTGTCTTTTTTCCAATTCAGTCTCTATTGTGCTGCTAGAATAATTGTGTGAAAAGGAAAATCAAATCAAAACACTTCCCTGATTAAACATTCCCCATAACATTCATGCTGAACTCTAAAATCATTGCCTAAGATGCTAAAACTGTGTAGGACCTAGCTATCTTCCAATCTGAGCCAGTTATTAGTGCTCTGTTGCAAACCACCCCCAAACTTAGTGGCTTAAACCAATAAAGCCATTTATTTTGTTCATAAGTACAACTTTTGTAGAGCTGGGCAGGGTCAGATCATCTCTGCTCAGTCAATATCAGCTGAGGCAGCTCAAAGGCTGAGGCTTAGAACCATCTGAGGGCAGACTCACATTTCTATTGGTCAATGCTGGCTGTTGGTTGGGAAGATTCACACAGTCCAGGCAGTCAGTGAGAACATTTACTCATGGACTTTCTAAGTTTCTGTTTGGCTTTCTCATAATACAGTGGAAAGATTGCAAGGGAAAAGAGAGAGCCAAGTGGAACCTGTGGCCTTTTTTGACTTATCCTCAGTTTTGTAAGGTCACTCTCTCTACACTGTATGGGTTAGTTACAAGCCATCCTAGCTTCAAGGGGTGGGAAATGGATTCCCTTTCTTAATGAGAGAAAGGCAAGTTTCCAGAAGAGTACATGGGGTCAGAAATATCACTGTTGCTATTTTTGGAGAATCTAATCTTACACACAGTTCCATTGTTTGACAAATGGACATTGTTATCTATATTTTAACTCTTTTGAATTAATTGCAATTTCAAAAATAGATAGATAACACATTTAGTATATTTTCCTCTGCACATGTTCATCTCTTTGGTTGGAATATGAGCCATTTACCTCTCTATTATGCCCTATTCTTCCTCCAAGATTCAGTTTGGCTAATATTTTATCTTAAATTCTCTTCTTAAAAGCCTAGCTCCCATTAGGCACCTTCCTCTGGGTTATTTTAACATTATTTTCAATCTTATCTTCTATGTGTTTGCCCTGACAGTGTACTTTCTTGAGTACTCATCTGTCTTTTCCATTGGACTCTAAGCAACTTGGAGCAACTGGTAGGGATGCAATATCTGCAGTTAAATATTTAATAAATGTTTGGGGTAAAGATGTTTGGGGTCCCATTGCCAAAGACCTTGAATGTCAAACTAGAGTTCAGACTATATCCTTGTTTTCACTAGTTAATGATATTTTTGTTGATAGCATTAATCAAAGAAAGAATATAGAACTAACATGATAACAGAATAATACATTATAAGGAAGAGTTGGAGGTAGAGTGTTCTCTGATGATCTATCTAAAAAACAACAGCAACTATCTTGCTTAGATTTTAGTTTCAAGTTGAGGAAAAGACTCAGGCTTTAAGATCTGTTACAGTCCTATGATAATACTAAGCATTCTGTCTAAATGGCTATTGTTCCATTGCAGAGCCTTAATTGCTAAACTGAGTATTTTCTGACCTGATTTTCTGGAAGTTGATGAGTCACACACACAGAGACTTAGAGGCTTTATTGGTGTGGGTCATTTGTAATGCTTAGTGCTTGCAGCTTAATTTAGCATGGCTTTTGCAGATCCCTTAATATGCATAATCTGACCCAATATGGAGATGGTCTTTAGAAAGAGAGACTTATGGGGAAATATATATATGAAGTGATTTTAGAAGATTTCCCATGTGCTAGCAGACTAATTTGAAGGATCTTCACTGAATTCTGATAAGAACCTCTCCAAATCTTTCTGTCACACCTGGATTTGGCCATCTGGCTACTTCATTTTAATATTTCCCAAGCATGGCTCAACAATGGGGACGTCGGATTTGGGTGCAAAAAAATGATTTTACTCTTTAAAAAAGATGTGAACAGTGAGATAAGATTTGAGAAAAAAGGAGCTTGTTTAACTGACATTTCCTACCAAACAATTAGTAAAAACATCAATATATGATTTTATGTGTGTAAGAAATGATGCTTTTATTCCAAATAACTATTTGGCATTCATATATAATATACTGATAATGAAAAATAATATATAGTTAGAACCTATTATGAATTAGATAATATAGAGATGCTAGACAAGAGACCTAGTTACTACCCTTAAGTCACTAAAATATGTTTTGAAAGATGATACATGAGAAATAAGAATCCAAAGCAGTGCGTGACAATTGTGTATACCAATACTATTGTGATACTAAACTTGAAAACATCTTGAAGAAAGGAGAATTGAGGCTATTTCATGCCAAATACTTACATATTTATTTCATCTAACAATTACAATAATGGTTTAAGGTTCTTATTATTTTAAGATATTACCCTATTTTCAGATGAAGAACAGGAAGTCATGCATTTGAAGAGTTCAAATTGAAACATGGATCTTATTTCAAAGATATTTCCCTTTCCAATTTGTCATTCTGTCTCTCATGTATTTTTAATGACAATGTAATTGATGTAGAAGATAAATATTACGTAATTTCATAAAATCAATTTCTAAACAAACTGGAATTAGGTTGACTTCACACCAGATGTAAGGAGTTAATTTGGCCCTGAAAGATGGGTATGTTTGGAGAGGTGAAAATGCAGTTGATTTAATTAAGGAAAAGGCATGATTGAACAAATGGAAACCGGAAAGAAATGCAGATTGCAAGAAAGGGGGTCAATGGGAATCCCTTCTATCTTGATTAAGGAGCAAGCAAATGGATTGTCTAGGGATTGTAGTAAGGTGCTGACCATGAGGCCAGACCAAGCTGATACCAGGCCAAGGCATTATGACTTTAAAAATGAATACATTTTTTTGTTAACAATGAAAGCCAACTATTTTTTGTTTAATAAAGGTTATCTGATAGTGTATAGTCTAGTTGATCTGTAGTATATATATTGACTGAAGGTACATGGACTGGAGAACATATATTACCTTTATAAATTTCAAAGAATTAATAACATAATTAGTGGAGGAAGCAAAGTGAAAAGCAAGTAAAGATGCAAAAAGTAGCATTCACTGGCCTCATTTCTGCTTCCCATCAGAGCTAAACCCATTCTTTGTAAATCATGGTAGAATGGATCCTTTCTCAAGCTATGCTTTTATGATTCATGTTTGGAAGGAATTGCCATGAAAAAACATCCAAGTCAAAAGAAACTCTCTGTAATATGGAATGAGAGGACAAAGAAAAACTGATTCCAAATTTCCATTCCATTTTCATCCTTAACCACTCCATACCAAACACCAAAGTTTCCAGGATGAACCTATATCAAATTATACCAAAGCACCTGACTTTTCACTTCATACAAACACGTAAGTCCCTTCACTCACCATGGCACTTATCAATACCTGAAAGTTTTTTCTCCCCTTTTCCATTAGGAAATCTAATCTCGTCTCAGACGTTCTTTGCTTCAGGAAACTTTATTCCCTTATTTTCCTACCTGGGCATCTCCTAATGGTATATACCTATTAAAGCCCTTATCACATTGCAAAGCATTTGTTTGTTTCTACTAGAATGTGAAAAAACTTACTTTATTATATTGCTTTCCCGCCTAAGTTTTCTAATGATGTTTTGGAATAAAAGAATAAAATGTTCTTGAATCTGGAAATATCTCTGTATTTTAAATCATGATGATTCTGAGAATAACCCTAACAGATAAAATTAAGTAAAGAAGAAGATGTTTTTTACTTTTTCTGAAAAAAGATGACTTCTGAATGATAATCTTGAAGGGATGAACTGAAACTTTGAGCCCTAAGACATATTACAAACAATATTACTGTCCATTTTAAGCAAAGTAAAGATGACAGTTGCTAAGAATACTTTTCCAGCAGGTAGGTGTGGGGAGAGGGCAATGAGGAAGAAGAGAGAGAAGTTGAAAGGAATTCTAACATGAAAGTAACATATTTAGCTTAAACAGAGATACTTGTTAAGCCATTGAGAAGCCCTAAATGTCCTGAGAATGTTTTCATAGAGGAGTGGTGTAGAGCCCCATGCCTGGAGGCAGTGATGGAAGCCATACGATGCCCCACAGTAACCCCTCCACGATTGTACTGGAGGCACAGAGGAACCTTTTTTTATGTGGTTTCTGCCAAGAAGAAATATGAAGACACCTAAATGTAACTGACTCTAACACGTGGGATTGCAAGCTCCCTCCCAGCTTCTGTAACAAAAATGACCTTTCAAACAGCAGGAGTTTAGGTAATAAGGTAAATAAGTAAATAAAGTCAAATAAGCCAAGCTGTCTTCAGTGCCCTCCCACCACTTCCATTTTGATGCTATTTCCCATTCCTGGAGCCCGGTGCTCCTACTCTTCTCACCTCTTGCTCTTAGACAAGGGGTGGTCCAGTGGAAGAAATCTGGATTCAGAAATTGAAGCCCTCCCTTCTTTGCAAACTCACTAGGTTTTCTTGTTCAAACTTAGACATCTTAGTGTCTGCACTTTAAACCTGAAAATTAAAAGATTGATTTACAGAAACTGTAAAGACTCTTCCAACTCTACTTTTCTCACTTAGGATATTTTTAGGGTTAATGCTGAAGGTAGAGCCTTCAAGGTGAAGTCAACCCATTGTTGTCTTGTTGAATTAACAGTTTTATGTTTAACTTACTGAATTCCTCCTCCTTCTCTTCCTCAGCTGCCATGCACTCTATCAGAAGTTCACATCCTCCTGTCCATTTTTTCTCCTCTTCATGCCTTTTTGTTGTGGGAGACCTACGAGTCAGTCATCATCCAGGAAAAGGTGATTAGAGGGCTGGGGGTCTCAAAGGGGTCCAACCAGTCCTATACTCCTAAGAGGGGTTGAAGACAAATAAGCCGGGTACTTAGCACTCCGGTCAAACTTAGAAGCATTAAATAAGCAGTAAACCCTCCTTGAGAAAGTCAGCATGGGATGATGGTGGTAAGGATGATAATGTGAAGCATTAAATCAATGTAGGTGTCATTCAAGGGTAAGACAGGTAAAGAAAGAGGAGAGGACTAAGGTCTGGGATCAACAATAACATTTAGGATTTTCTCCCAGAAGGTGGTGTTGCTGCTGGAAAATAATTTCCACAGTGAGTTCATTACTGACCTTCTATGAGGACACCTGAGCCCAGTTTTAGAGACAGCTGGCTTGTGGGGCATAAGCAGAAGAGGTTGGGTAAGTCTGGTCTTCTGCAGCAGGTGTTCAATTCTAGCAGTGCTGAAGTCTCTGAGACTTTGCTGCAGCCACCTCTTTGGGGTGAGTGAAGACTCAGTCAGGGCCAGATGGAACAGGTAGAATGCAGGCCTAGATTTCATTTTCTCACACTTTGCCTTTTCTTTCCCATTTTCATTTCTCCCCAAAGCAAGCAGCATGATGTCATTGAGCCCAGGTTGGGATGGTAAGGTCAAGATTAGATTAGAGCAGAAAAATTCTTCCTGATTACTCTCTTATCTTACATCAATTTTGATAGTTTACTCTGCATATATGGGACTGTGGATATCTAGATGGGCAGACAAGCCTGGGACCTAGAGCTCAGGGTTTTTTGTTAATCTTTTATTTTAAAGATATTACGCTTAACAGGGAACTCTGCTCAAGGTTATGTGGCAGCCTGGACGGGAGGGGAGTCGGGGGGAGAGTGGATACGTGTATATGTATGGCTGAGTCACTTTGCTGTGTACCTGAAACTATCACAACTTTGTTAATCAGCTACACTCCAATATAAAATAAAAAGTTTTAAAAAAAGATTTTGAATATAGTTCCCTGTGCTATACAGTAGGTGCTTGTTGTTTATCTATGTTATATATTACATAAACTTTTAATTAGTAGAGTCTTACAGAAATCATGGCTTGCATGGACCGCATATAAGAGGAAAAATAAATTTATTTTTAAAAAACTTTATAAAACGATATAATGCTTAAGTCAGTAGTGGAAAAGCCAGTCTAGAACAAGGAGAAATTTTCTTCTTTCTAAGTAATTATAAATTTGATAAACTTTATTGGAAAAGAGGTCTTTAGTGGCTCTCGTGAAAAATGGAAACAGGGCGCAGATATTTGGTTTGACAGGGCTGACTCAGAAACAACCTTCATGTCAGGCGCCCTGGCTTCTAGAGGATTGAGATAATCTCTTAAATACTTTGGAAAGTTCTAGATGTCACTAAAGTTAAAAGTTGATTAGAAGTTGATTAAAAGTTTAAATTTAGGGTTAAAATTTGTCTGAATCAGGCCCTGAAGGTTGACTGGCAGCCACCATGGCACTACCTTCTTTGCACTGCTTTGTGATCTCTGCCAGAGTCTGAAACATGATGGGGACCACCTGTATGACAGGCTTCCCCTCATGGGTGGTACTATCTTTTAATTCACTATTTCATTCTCTCTCTTTATTTATTTAGTTAGTTAGTTAGTTAGTTAGTTAGCACAGAAACTTTACTGTGGAGAAGCCTGGTAGGACATCATCTTAATCAGTGATCAAATTGAGAATCACGATTAATGAGACAAATGGAAATAATGTGCCAACCAACAGACTACAATTAGAAGAATGCAAGATCTCTTTTTGTGACATCCCTGCCCCCCCCCAATACATAACCTAAATATTTTCATGAGGAAAAATCAGAAAAAACCAAACTGAAGGACATTATTCAAAATATCTGTCCTGTAATCTTCAAAATATCAAGCTCATGCAAGTCAAGGAAAAACAAAGAAAGTTTTTCAGTTTGAAGAAGACTAAAGACACATTATAACTAAAACAACACATGATACTGGATGGGAATAGTTTACTAAAAAGGGCATTGTTGGGACAACTGGCAACACTTGAATAGGCATCAGTGGATTCTATAACAGTAATAAGGCAGTATTAGTTTTCTGATTTTGACAGTTCTATGTTGGTTATTTTGGGGAATATCATTGTTTGTAGGAAATGCAACAGAAATATTTGAGGATGATAAGAGATCACATCAACAGCTTCCTCTCCAGTGTCAAGGGGAAAATAAGATATTTATATGCACTACTTTTGCAACTTTTCTGAAAGTTTGAAATTCCTTTAAAATTAAAAGATTCAGAAAGGTAAAAAAAAAAAAATCAAATATCTATAGACTTAAAGGTACTAGGGGTTCGAGTTCCTTAAAGGTTACTACCAGAAAATTATGTGGCTATTCACAACACTTCTGACACCAAATGTATACGTTTTCTACACCAAGAAATTGTCCAATTCTTGTGGACACCAACTGGGTGTCCTGAAATTTAATTCCATTCTGACACTAACTATCCAGAGTTCATGCAGATACCACAGGTTAAGGGTTCAGTACCATAAGACTGCCTCACTTCAGACATCAGTTGCAAATATGGTTCTCCAGGTTACACACAACTTTTGTCCAACTGTGTTACATATTCAGAATTCTGACACCCTCCTCAGTTTCACTAATTTGCTATGACAGCTTACAGAACTCATGGAAACTCTTTACTTATGATTACCAGTTTCTTATAAAGGAAATTATAAAAGATTCATAAAATGAAAGATAAAGTGAACAGCCAAATGGAAGAGGTAAATAGGACAAGACCCAGAAATAGCCTGAACACAGGAACTTCTGTCCCCTTGGGGTTTGAGGGGCACCACTCCCCTGGTACGTGGATGCATTCACTAACCTGCAAGCTCTCTGAACCCCTTTATTTAGGGTTTTTATGGAGGATCCATTACATAGGAACAATGAGTAAATCATTGGCCATTGGTGATTAATTCAACCTTTAGCTCCTCTCCCCTCTTAGGAGGTCAGGGAAGAGGATTGAACATTCCAATCCTCTAATCATATAGTTAGTTCCTCTGGTAAGCAGCCCTCATCCTAAAGTTATCTAGGGGCCCACCAAAAGTCATGTTATTAGCATAAACTCAAATATGGTTGAAAAGGGTTTGTTATAAATAGCAAAACATGCTTCCCTCTCCCTTACTACTCAGATAATTACAAGGGTTTTAGGAGCTCTGTGCCAGAAACCAGGGAGAAAAAACAAATATACATCTCTTATTATATTACAATATCACAGGTACCCAATCCTTAGAAACAGAGTAAACCATGTGGGATTAATGTGCATTTATTTTAGCAAATATATTTCATATTGGGAAATGAGATACTAAAGTCCAAAACTCACAGAATTGGCACGGCTGAGCCTTAATTGCATGCCCTCCATGGACAGAGGCCTGTGTGAGAATTTACTTCTGACACTCAGCTTCCTCATCTGTAAGTAGGGACCACTCTCCAACTTCGACAAGACAAAGTTCAGATTAATTGTTATATATGAAAGTGCTTAAAATGCCTCCCCAGGTGAAATGAAGGACCACTATCTTTGGGAAATCTACTTGAGTTGATTTTTTGATAAAAGTAAACATGTTTTAACCTCCTTTCTAATGTGACTGTCTTTATTATCACTTTCATATTTTGTGTGTAGACCTAGACTCAGATTAAGTAAGTTCTAGTATTTCCAAAAATGAGTTGTTTGGTTCCACTGACGTTTAGGACGTGGGCTTAATGGTAAGCTTTTGCCCATCTCTCACCTGAGGCACTGACAGAGGAATCAACCAATACTTAGATTGTTCATTTAAATAATGTGTTTTCCTGACCTTTTGATCACAGAAGAATCATGGATTAGAAATATGACTAGGAAAGGGAAAGAGGTTTATTGCATTAATTACAACAAAAGAGGCTGAATCTGTTCCTGCTTGGGCTCTTAATCAGACTGGTGAGATTAGTGGTCTGTGAAAAGTGCCCTCCCAGGTAACAACTCATTCACTTTCTGTCACTGTGGATTAGTTTGCATTTTCCAGAGTTTTATAAAAACATAATACCGTATGTATTCCTTTTTTTTTTTTTGGCTTGGCTTCTTTTATTCAACATTTTTAATTTAAGTTACTTTTAAGCTGTTGTGTATAGCAAGAGTTTGTTTAGATGGCGGAAGACTAAGACGCAGAGATCATCTTCCCCAAAGATACATCAGAAATACATCTACACGTGGAACTGCTCCTATAGAACACCCAATGAACGCTGGCAGAAGACCTCAGACCTTCCAAAAGGCAAGAAACTCCCCACGTACCTGGGTAGGGCAAAAGAAAAAAGAATAAACAGAGACAAAGAAATAGGGATGGGACCTGCACCAGTAGGAGGGAGCTGTGAAGGAGGAAAGGTTCCCACACACTAGAAGCCCCTTTGCGGGCGGAGACTGCGGGTGGCAGAGGGGGAAGCTCCGTAGCCACGGAAGAGAGCGCAGTAACGGTGCGGAGGGCAAAGCGGAGAGATTCCCGCACAGAGGATCGGTGCTGAACAGCACTCACCAGCCCGAGAGGCTTGTCTGCTCACCCGCCGGGAAGGGCTGGGGCTGGGAGCTGAGGCTCGGGCTTCAGTCGGATGCC
>NC_041232.1:54134166-54135581 GCF_002837175.3 Physeter macrocephalus | reverse complement strand
CGAGGAGAGGGGATTAAGAGTGCTGCTTAAAGGAGCTCAAGAAACGGGCGGAGCTGCCGAAGTGAAAGAGACTTTTTCTTGCCTCTTCGTTTCCTGGTGCACGAGGAGAGGGGATTAAGAGTGCTGCGTAAAGGAGTTCCAGAGACGGGCGTGAGCCACGGCTATCAGCGCGGACCCCAGAGACGGACATGAGAGGCTAAGGCTGCTGCTGCCATCACCAAGAAGCCTGTGTGCGAGCACAGGTCACTCTCCACACCTCCCCTCTCGGGAGCCTGTGCAGCCCGCCACTGCCAGGGTCCCGGGATCCAGGGACAACTTCTCTGGGAGAACTCACGGCACGCCTCAGGCTGGTGCAACGTCACAATGGCCTCTGCAGCCGCAGGCTCGCCCCGCATCTGTACCCCTCCCTCTCCCCAGCCTGAGTGAGCCAGAGCCCCCGAATCAGCTGCTCCCTTAACCCTGCGCTGTCTGAGCGAAGAGCAGATGCCCTCGGGCGACCTACGCAGAGGCAGGGCCAAGTCCAAAGCTGAACCCTAGGAGCTGTGCGAACAAAGAGGAGAGGGGGAGGTCTCTCCCAGCAGTTTTTACTTTTTAAAATTTTTCTACTTAATAATTATTTTTTTATTATAATAACTTTATTTTATCTTCTTTCTTTCTTCCTTCCTTTCATTTTTCCTTCCTTTCTTCCTTCCTTTCTTCCTCCCTTCCTTCTCCTTTCCTTCCTCCCTTCCTTCCTCTCTTCCTTTCTCCCTTCCTTCCTTCCTTTCTTTCTTCCTTCCTTTCTTCCTTCCTTCCTTCCTTTCCTTTCTATTTTTTCTCGCTTTTATTCTGAGCCATATGGATTAAAGGCTCTTGGTTCTCCAGCCAGGTGTCAGGGCCATGTCTCTGAGGTGGGAGAACCAACTTCAGGACACTGGTCCACAAGAGACCTCCGAGCCCCATGTAATATAAAATGGCGAAAATCTCCCAGAGATCTCCATCTCAACACCAAGACCCAGGTTCACTTAACAACCAGCAAGCTACATTGCTGGACACACTATGCCCAACAACTAGCAAGGCAGGACTTCAACCCCATCCACTAGCAGAGAGGCTGCCTAAAATCATAATAAGGTTACAAACACCCCAAAACACACCACCAGATGTGGACCTGCCCACCAGAAATGCAGAATCCAGCCTCATCCACCAGAACACAGACACTAGTCCCCCCAACCAGGAAACCTACTCAACCCACTGAACCAACCTTAGCCACTGGGGACACACACCAAAAACAACAGGAACGATGAACCAGCAGGCTGAAAAAAGGAGACCCCAACCACATTAAGCAAAATGAAAAGACAGAAAAACACACAGCAGATGAAGGAGCAAGGTAAAAACCCACCAGACCTAACAAATGAAGAGGAAATAGGCAGTCTACC
>NC_041232.1:54132508-54133599 GCF_002837175.3 Physeter macrocephalus | reverse complement strand
CAAAGAAGGACACTACATAATGATCAAGGGATCAATCCAAGAAGAAGATATAACAATTGTAAATATTTATGCACCCAACATAGGAGCACATCAATACAGAAGGCAAATGCTAACAGCCATAAAAGGGGAAATCAACAGTAACACAATCATAGCAGGGGACTTTAACAACCCACTTTCACCAATGGACAGATCATCCAAAATGAAAATAAATGAGGAAACACAAGTTTTAAATGATACATTAAACAAGATTGACTTAATTGATATTTATAGGACATTCCATCCAAAAACAACAGAATACACATTTTTCTCAAGTGCTCATGGAACATTCTCCAGGACAGATCATATCTTGCGTCACAAATCTAGCCTTGGTAAATTTAAGAAAATTGAAATTGTATCAAGTATCTTTTCCAACCACAATGCTATGAGACTAGATATCAATTACAGGAAAAGATCTGTGAAAAATAATGGAGTGATCACTGAAGAAATCAAAGAGGAAATCAAAAAATACTTAGAAACAAATGACAATGGACGCATGATGGCCCAAAACCTATGAGATGCAGCAAAAGCAGTTCTAAGAGGGAAGTTTATAGCAATACAATCCTACCTTAAGAAACAGGAAACATCTCAAGTAAACAAACTAACTTTGCATCTAAAGCAATTAGAGAAAGAAGAATAAAAAAACCCCAAACTTAGCAGAAGGAAAGAAATCATTAAAGATCAGATCAGAAATAAATGAAAAAGAAATGAAGGAAATGATAACAAAGATCAATAAAACTAAAAGCTGGTTCTTTGAGAAGATAAACAAAATTAATAAACCATTAGCCAGACTCATCAAGAAAAAAAGGGAGAAGACTCAAATCAATAGAAGTAGAACTGAAAAAGGAGAGGTAACATTGGACACTGAAGAAATACAAAAGATTACTAGAGATTACTACAAGCAACTGTATGCCAATAAAATGGACAACCTGGAAGAAATGGACAAATTCTTAGAAATGCACAACCTACCATGACTGAACCAGGAAGAAATAGAAAATATGAACAGACCAATCACAAGCACTGAAATTGAAACTGTGATTAAAAATCTTCCAACA
>NC_041232.1:54005546-54131362 GCF_002837175.3 Physeter macrocephalus | reverse complement strand
GCAAATCAATCAACATGATACACCATATCAACAAACTGAAGGAGAAAAATCATATGATCAACTCAATAGATGCAGAGAAAACTTTTGTCAAAATTCAACATCCATTTATGATAAAAACCCTGCAGAAAGTAGGCATAGAGGGAACTTTCCTCAACATAATAAAGGCCATATATGACAAACCCACAGCCAGCATCATTCTCAATGGTGAAAAACTGAAACAATTTCCACTAAGATCAGGAACAAGACAAGTTTGCCCACTCTCACCACTCCTATTCAACATAGTTTTGCAAGTTCTAGCCACAGCATTCAGAGAAGAAAAATAAATGAAAGGAATCCAAATTGGAAAAGAAGAAGTAAAGCTGTCACTGTTTGCAGATGACATGGTACTATACATAGAGAATCCGCTACAGATTCAATGCAATCCCTATCAAACTATCACTGGCATTGTTTTACAGAACTAGAACAAAAAATTTCACAATTTGTATGGAAACACAAAAGACCCTGAATAGCCAAAGCAATCTTGAGAATGAAAAATGGAGCTGGAGGAATCAGGCTCCCTGACTTCAGACTATACTACAAAGCTACAGTAATCAAGACAGTATGATACTGGCACAATAACAGAAATATAGATCAATGGAACAGGATAGAAAGCCCAGAGATAAACCCACACACATATGGTCACCTTATCTTTGATAAAGGAGGGAAGGATATACAGTGGAGAAAAGATAGCCTCTTCAATAAGTGGTTCTGGGAAAACTGGACAGCTACATGTAAAAGTAGGAAATTAGAACACTCCCTAACCCCACACACAAGAATAAACTCAAAATGGGTTAAAGACCTAAATGTAAGGCCAGACACTATCACACTCTTAGAGGAAAACATAGGCAGAACACTCTATGACATAAATCACAGCAAGATCCTTTTTGACCCATCTCCTAGAGAAATGGAAATAAAAACAAAAATAAACAAATGGGACCTAATGAAACTTAAAAGCTTTTGCACAGCAAAGGATACCATAAACAAGACCAAAAGACAACCCTCAGAATGGGAGAAAATATTTGCAAACGAAGCAACTGACAAAGGACTAATATCCAAAATTTATAAGCAACTCTTGCAGCTCAATAACAAAAAAACAAACAACCCAATCCAAAAATGGGCAGAAGAACTAAATAGACATTTCTCCAAAGAAGATATACAGATTGCCAACAAACACATGAAAGAATGCTCAACATCATTAATCATGAGAGAAATGCAAATTGAAACTACAATGAGATATCAACTCACACTGGTCAGAATGACCATCATCAAAAGATCTAGAAACAATAAATGCTGGAGAGGGTGTGGAGAAAAGGGAACGCTCTTGCACTGCTGGTGGGAATGTGAATTGGTACAGCCACTATGGAGAACAGTATGGAGGTTCCTTAAAAAACTACAAATAGAACTACCATACGACCCCGCAATCCCACTACTGGGCATATACCCTGAGAAAACCATAATTCAAAAAGAGTCATGTACCAAAATGTTCATTGCAGCTCTATTTACAATATCCAGGATATGGAAGCAACCTAAGTGTCCATCAACAGATGAATGGATAAAGAAGATATGGCACATATATACAATGGAATATTATTCAGCCATAAAAAGAAATGAAACTGAGTTATTTATAGTGTGGTGGATGGACCTGGAATCTGTCATACAGAGTGAAGTAAGTCAGAAGGATAGAAAAAATACCGTATGCTAACACATATATATGGAATCTAAGGAAAGAAAAATGTCATGAAGAGCTTAGGGGTAGGACAGGAATAAAACACAGACTAGAGCATGGACTTGAGGATATGGGGAGGGGGAAGGGTAAGCTGTGACGAAGTGAGAGAGTGGCATGGACATATATACACTACCAAACATAGGGTGGATAGCTAGTGAGAAGCAGCTGCATGGCACAGGGCGATCAGCTCGGTGGTTTGTGACCACCTAGAGAGGTGGGATAGGGAGAGTGGGAGGGAGCGAGACGCAAGAGGGAAGAGATATGGGAACATATGTATATGTATAACTGATTCACTTTGTTGTAAAGCAGAAACTAACACACCATTGTAAAGCAATTATACCCCAGTAAAGATGTTAAAAAATAAAAATCAAGATCTGGGGACTTGACAACATCCAGAGGATTCTGGGGAACCACACAAATTGGGTCCCCTACTTACGATTTTTGGAGGCTTTGTACAAGTATTTGTAATTGATGGGTCATAGGGTTTGCATATTTTCATGTATATGTATAACTGATTCATTTTCTTGTAAAGCAGAAACTAACACACCATTGTAAAGAAATTATACCCCAGTAAAGATGGAAATTATACCCCAGTAAAGATGTTAAAAAATAAAAATCAAGATCTGGGGACTCGACAACATCCAGAGGATTCTGGGGAACCACACAAATTGGGTCCCCTACTTACGATTTTTGGAGGCTTTGTACAAGTATTTGTAATTGATGGGTCATAGGGTTTGCATATTTTCAACTTTCGTTAATAACGACAAACTGCTTTCCAAAGTGGAATATAACAATTTATTTACTATCTCCGAAAAAAAAAAGAGTTTATTTAATTTTATTGCTGATTAGAATTACATGGATATTCCAAAATTTGTTTATTCATTCACCTCTTGAAAGACATTTGTGTTGTTTCTAGTTCTTAGCTATTACAAATAAAGCCTCTATGAGTATTCATGTACAAGTGTTTTTATGAATATATGCTTTCTTTTTTTTGGTTTAATATCTAGGAATTGAATAGCTGGATCATATGGTAGGTAAATATTTAACTTTTTAGAAATTGTCAAAATGTTTTTTCAAAGTGTATATTACATTTTCATCAGCAGTGTCTGAGAGCTCCAATTCCTCCACATCCTCACCAAACTTGCTATAGTCTGCTTTTTAAATGTTTGCTATTCTAATGGGTGTGTAGCAGTACCCCATTATGAATTTAACTTTCATTCCCCTAATGACTGATATCTTTTTCTGTGCTATTTGCCATAAATATATTTTCTCTGGTAAAATGTTGGTTCCAATCTTTTGCCCATTTAAAAATTGTGTTATTTTCTTATTATTGAGCTTTGAAAGTTTTATATATATATATATATATATATATATATTCTTTATATATGTATTATGATCTTTGAGGCTGTGGATGGTCTTTTCATTTTTTTTCTCTCTTGTGATTTATTTATTTATTTTTATTGACATATAGCTGAATTACAATGTTGTGTTAATTACTGCTGTACAGCAAAGTGACTCAGTTATAAATATATATATTTATATATACAATATTTTTCATATTCTTTTCCATTATGGTTTATCACTGTATATTGAATATAATTCTCTGTGCTATACAGTAAGGTCTTGTTGTTTATCCATTCTGTATATATATATCAGTTTGCATCTGCTAATCCCAAACTCCCAATCCATCACTCTCCTACCCCCAGCCCCTTGGCAACCACCAACCTATTCTCTATGTCTGTGTTTCTGTTCCTGTTTCATAGATTCATCTGGGCCATATTTTAGATTCCACATATAAGTGATATTGTATGCTATTTGCCTTTCTCTTTCTGACTTAACTTCACTTAGTATAATCATCTCTAGTTGAATCTATGATGCTTGGTCTTTTCAATTTTAACAGTCATTTTTGAAAGCACAGAGTTAATATTTTGTGTGTGGAATGAGGTATAAATTTTTATTATTATTGTTTTGCATATAGATAGTCAATTATTCCAGCACCATTTGTTAATCTTGGGTTTTTAAATAGGTAAAATGAAAGTTTCAATTTCACCAAATAAAAATTGTAAAGTTCCATTACCATTATATATATATTTATTTTTTTAAACAGAGAACAGGAGTATTTATTTATTTATTTATTTTTAAATTTATTTATTTTGGGCTGTGTTGGGTCTTTGTTTCTGTGCGAGGGCTCTCTCTAGTTGTGTCAAGTGGGGGTCACTCTTCATCGTGGTGCGCAGGCCTCTCGCTATCACAGTCTCTCTTGTTGCGGAGCACAGGATCCAGACATGCAGGCTCAGTAATTGTGGCTCACGGGCCTAGTTGCTCCGTGGCATGTGGGATCTTCCCAGACCAGGGCTCGAAACTGTGTCCCCTGCTTTAGCAGGCAGATTCTCAACCACTGCGCCACCAGGGAAGTCCCGACCATTATATTTTAATTGTAGTATATAAAATACTCTTACAACTGTTTTCTGAAGACTCCAGTTAAACTAGAGACATATAATTTAGACATATAAAACTTGCCTTTTCTGGTATTATTTTAAAGTTAATAACTGTTAATTTCAACCACAAGAAAATTCTGGTGTGTTTCCAGAAATAAGAATTATAATTGTTAAATATTATATATATATATATATAGTACTAAAAATTCAGCACAATATTATGCACAAGGATATACCTATACTACTGCTTTTAAACTGTTGGAATTTTGTGGTTTTCATGCATGAGGTCTGAGTATCCTTTATTTTTCCTCAGTGTCAGGGTGTCAACTGCAGTTCTAAAATGCTTCATTGTATCTACATTTAACAGTTGCCTGAATTACATTTTTCTAGTTTGGGATTTCATATTTTCAAGAGTAAAATAGTAAACAATATATACAAATCTCAAGTCAGTTGTCATAAGAGACAATATAAAGCTTTAATAGAGATTGCATGATGGCTATATTAAAAGTATTTTTGTCTTTTTCTATTTTTTCAGAAGAATTCACTATGGTAATCTGTACGAACCCTGACAGTTGAGGAAAGGAAGTAATATTTTCTTACTTGTATATAACACTTTGTATTTTATAAAACAATTACACATATTAATCCAATCCTATAAGCATTAATATATATCATCTTATTTAATTTATCACACCATCATTATATAATTCAGTATTTAACTACATCTTTAACTATGAAGAATAAAGTCCAGTATTATTTGTGGAATCAGGAAGTCAGAAGCAATCTAGGTGACCATCACTAAGGGAATGAGTCAGTAAGATGGGGTGTATTCAAACAGAATCAGTAAATTAGAGCAGGATTGTTTATCCTCAAAAAGAAATCAGATAGGGCTTCCCTGGTGGTGCAGTGGTTGCTCGTCCGCCTGCTGATGCAGGGGAACTGGGTTCGCGCCCCGGTCTGGGAAGATCCCACATGCCACGGAGTGGCTGGGCCCATGAGCCATGGCCACTGAGCCTTCGCGTCCGGAGCCTGTGCTCCGCAACGGGAGAGGCCACAGCAGAGGACGGCCCGCATACCACACAAAAAAAAAAAAAAGAAAAAGAAATCAGATAGAATTAAGAGAGCCAATGAAATTATATTGGGAAAAAATACATCTTCATATTCACAAATATCTAACTGACATTTAGTATTTCATTTAATTAAGAATGAAGACAGCAAACCACAGTTCTATTAGCAATATCTTGACTTTGTCACTAACAGAAGTCACATTTTTTTTAATTACTTGTTTCAGACATTCCAAAATATTTCATGTGTTAGTCACCATAATGGAATGATGGTAGTTATTAAATTGGCCACTAGATTGTATTATTTGATGTATTAATACATAAATACATATATTGCTGTGCTACACATTTGTTATTTTATTATTTTGATAAGTGTATTTCAGTATAATTCATCTATTTTGTAATCCACTGTACTTGAGTATACCTATCACAAATATTAAAGACATTATGCTCCATAGGGTTCCATAAAAGATTATTTTGGGTAGTCTAGACTGCCAAAAGATCTCCAGAACAAAAACATTTCTAACTCCTGAGATACAGGATCAAGGATAGATGTTAAAGTATAGTATCAATTATTAAAATCACAAATTAGAGATTTGATGCACAGTGCCACTTACATATATTGAAATATCAAAATATCACTACATTAAAAAAATACATGCACACAGACATGCATAAACACACTAGAGAGGAAAGTGAAGATCATGGGGGAGGGATTTAAGTAGACAGATCAAGCATATTAGATAAAGTACTATAATAAAGACCTTGTAAAGGCCAGTGATGATAGGTATCTGCATATGAGGACCAGAAAGGAAAAATAAAATTAAGAAAATTAGGAAGTTGTTTCCAAACCCATAACCCCAAATAAGCCAATAACCTCTGAGAGAATCCTTGAGAATCCTATATCTCTGGATTTATAAATGTCATATTCTACTTATGTAAAATTTAAAAAAAATAATAATTCTCTCTCTCTCTTTCTTTCTTTCCAACATGAAGGGATTTAACATATGTATTCTCTTAGAGTTTCCTATTTCTCCTCTCATCAACAGAGACAATAATTTGTCTTTCCTTCATCATTTGTGACTTTATTAACCCTTAAAAGCTCACAATAATCCCTTTTCTAAAATTTGTAAGACTTGGGGAAAAAAAAGATGGCAGAGGAATAGGAGGACGTGGAGTTGCTCTCTCCCCACAAACACATAAAGAATACATCTACAAATGAAACAGTTCTCACAGAGCACCTGCTGAACACCAGCAGAGGACCTTGGACCCCAAAAAGGACAAGAAAGATCCCCACATAACCGAATAGGACAAAATAAAGGAGGAAAAAAGGAAGAGGAGAGGAAGCAGGACGAGACCTGAGCCCCTGGTGGGGAGCTGAAACTGAGGAGAGGTTTCCGCATCTGGGGATGCCCTTCACTGGCAGGGAGAGCAGCTGGGATAGAAGGGGAGATTCAGGGGCTTGGAGGAGAGCCCATAAACACATCTGTGGCAGTCAGGACAGAGTGAGACCTAAACAGATGGTCCATGTCACAACACTGCCCACAGCAGCCTGAGATGGGTGTCTGCCAGTGTGCACAGGGACTGGGTGCTACATTGTAGGGTTTAGAGAGCAGACTGGGGGAGGGGACTGCTGTTGGCTGTGAGGAGACAGCCTGAGGGAATGGGAGTGATGAGCTCCACAACTGGGAATGATCCTGGAGGAAGCCCAGACCACCACAGAAGCATAGTGCCATTGTTGAGTGATGCGTAAAGAGTGGGGTCGCCATTGCAGCCTCTTTCCTCACAGGCCTGTCCCTGCCTTCACAGGCACTAGGGGACAGCTACCACTAGAGACAGCTTGAGTGTCCCTGCCATCACCTCCTTTGCCCTCCCCCCGAACCTTGGTGACCCACTCACTCCGGTTGCTGACTGACAATCTTGTGCATTCCAATCGCTACCCCAGCACCCTTCCTCCTGGGTGGTCTGCTTGCCCCAATCACCTCCTCGACTCCTTCGTCACTGACAGGTTCCTGTGCTCTGGCAACCTCTGGAGCTGACTCTGATGACAGGAACACACATAGTGGTGGGGCTGAAAACACAGCTGAGCACCAGGGACCATGTGAATAAGGAAGAAGAGCTGAAATCTTTCCTCACAGCTGCACAAACCGTAGAATTACACCTCCGCTGACAGCTTCCTAAATTCAGCACCTGAAACATCTGAAAGGACAACAAGTGCTCCTACAGCTGGGACACGTCTGGCTTTAGCAGCTGTGGGTTTTGTGGGCATGTGCTTGTGGGGCCTGGGCCAAGCCAGAGTTCAAGCTGTCTCCATACCTCTCACAGCAGGTCCAGGTGCACAACTACTGCAGTCCTGGGACCTGACATCACTGGGTCTGAGCCAGTGGCCTGGTGAAAACAATGCCTGAGAGTCACTGGGTCCAGTTGCCAACATACCTACAGTTAAAGTGGGACCAAGAGCAGTGACAGCAGTGTACTTTGTGTGCCCACATAGTGAGCAAAAGGAGACACAGCACAGTACATTCACAGGTGAACATCTCCATAGAAGGAATACTCAGTGGCTTCTCTCCCAGTGTGAGTGCTCCAATCCCACCTACCTTGAATGACAGATCAGAAACACAGCTAAGAAACCTAACAAACAGATCTGGGAACCTCTACTCCAACAACTAGGGAGCAGACCCTGTCCCTGAAAGGGCATGACAACAACAAAGCAAAGTGGAGGTCCCGCTCAATATCCAGCACAGGCTCTGGTCACCACAACACCAGTCAAACCCTCTATCAAGGGGATAATGACACAAGCCTCTGCACCAAACTCACACACCAGGGGGCAAACACCAGAAACAAGAAGAACTACAATCCTGCAGCCTGCAGAAAGGAGACCACAAACACAGTAATTTAGACAAAAGGAGATGACAAAAAAATATTTTGCAGACAAAGGAGCAAGATAAAAACCTACAAGAGGGCTTCCCTGGTGGAACAGTGGTTGAGAGTCTGCCTGCTGATGCAGGGGACACAGGTTCATGCCCTGGTCCAGGAAGATCCCACATGCCACAGAGTGGCTAGGCCCGTGAGCCATGGCCGCTAAGCCTGCGCATCCAGAGCCTGTGCTCTGCAATGGGAGAGGCAACAACAGTGAGAGGCCCGCGTACTGCAAACAAACAAACAAACAACAAAAAACCTACAAGAACAACTAAATGAAGAGGAGATAAGTAATCTACCCAAAAAAGCATTCAGAGTAATGATAGTAAAGATGATCCAAGATCTCAGAAAAAGAATGGAGGCATGGATCAAGGAGATACAAGGAATGTTTAACAAAGACCTAGAAGAACTAAAGAACAAACAAACAAAGATGAACAATACAAAAACTGAAATGAAAAATACACTAGAAAGAATCCATAGCAGAATAACTGAGGCAGAAGAACGAATAAGTGAGCTGCAAGACAAAATGGTGGAAATCAGTGCCACAGAACAGAATCAAGAAAAAAGAATGAAAAGAAATTAGCACAATCCCAAAGATCTCTGGGACATTAAACACACCAACATTCAAATTATGGAGGTCCCAGAAGAAGAAGAAAAATAGAAAGGGGCTGAGAAAATATTTGAAAAGATTGTAGTCAAAAACTTCCCTAACACAAAAAAGGAAATAGTCACTTAAGTCCAGGAAGTGCAGAGAGTCTCTCACAGGATAAACCCAAGGAGGAACATGCTGAGACACGTATTAATCAAACTAACAAAAATTAAATACAAATAAAAATATTAAAATCAACAAGAGAAAAGCAACAAATAACATACAAGGGAATTCCCATAAGGTTATCAGCTGATTTTTCAGCACAAACTCTGCAGGTCAGAGGCAGTGGCATGATATATTTAAAGTGATAAAAGGGGAAAAAAAATCTACAACCAAGAATACTTTCCCCAGCAAGGATCTCATTCAGATTTGAGAAAGAAATCCAAAGCTTTACAGACAAGAAAAAGCCAAGAGAATTCAGCACCACCAAACCAACTTTACAACAAATGCTAAAGAAACTTCTCAAGATGGGGAGGGTGGGCACAACTAGAAACAAGAAAATCACAAATGGGAAAGCTCACTGGTAAAGGCAAACATACAATGAAAGTAGGAAATCATCCATACACAAATGTGATATCAAAAGCAGCAACTGTGAGAAGAGGAAAGTACAAATGCAGGAAATGGGAATTGCACTTGAAATTAAGAGACCAACCACTTAAAACAATCTTGTATATATATATATATATGTGTGTGTGTGTGTATATATATATATATAGACTACTTTATCAAAACCTCATGGGAATAGCAAATGAAAAAACTACAATAGATACACACACAAAGAAGAAAAAGCAACACAAGCACAACACCAAAAATGCTCATCAAATCACAAGAGAAGAGAATAAAAGAGGAAGGGAAGAAAAAAGACCTACAAAAACAAACCAAAACCAATTAAGAAACTGGTAATAGGAACATAAATATCAATAACTACTTTAAATGTAAATGGATTAAATGCTCCAACCAAAAGTTATAGACTGGCTAAATGGATACAAAAACAAGACCCATATATAGGCTGTCTAAGGGAGACCCACTTCAGACCTTGGGACACATACGGACTGAAAGTGAGGGGATGGAAAAAGATATTCCATGCAAATGGAAATCAAGAGACAGCTGGAGTAGCAATACTCATGTCAGAAAAAATAGGCTTTAAAACAAGGACTGTTATAAGATACAAGGAAAACCACTATATAATGATCAAGGGATCAATTCAAGAAGAAGAAGAGATAACAATTGTAAACATATATGCACCCATATATTGAGGTGCTCCTCATATATTGAGGAGCACCTCAATATATAATGCAGATGCTAACAGCCATAAAACGGGAAATCAACAGTAACACAATACTAGTGGGGGATTTTAACACTCCACTTTCACCAATGGGTATATCATCCAGACAGAAAATTAATAAGGAAATACAAGCCTTAAATGAGACATTAGACTAGATAGACTTAACTGATATTTATAGGACATTCCATCTGAAAGGAGCAGAATACAATTTCTTCTCAAGTGCAAATGGAACATTCTCCAGGATAGATCACATCTTGGGTCACAAGTCAAGCCTCGGTATATATGAGAAAATTGAAATCATATCAAGCGTCTTTTCTGACCATAATGCTATGAGATTAGAAATCAATTACAGGAAAAAAAACCAAACAAACTGTAAAAAACACAAACACATGGAAGCTAAACAATATGTTACTAAATAACCAATGGATCACTGAAGAAATCAAAGAGGAAATCAAAAAATACCTAGAGACAAATGACAATGAAAACACAATGATCCAAAATCTATGGGATGCAGCAAAAACAGTTCTAAGAAGGAAGTTTATAGCAATACAATCTTACATCAAGAAGCAAGAAAAATCTTAAATAAACAACTTATCCTTACACCTAAAGCAACTAGAGAAAGAAGAAAAAACAAAACCAAATGTTAGTAGGAAGAAAGAAATCATAAACAGCAGAGCAGAAATAAATGAAATAGAGATGAAGAAAAAAATAACAAAGATCAATGAAAATAAAAGCTGGTTCTTTGAGAAGATAAAATTGATAAACCATTAGCCAGACTCATCCAGAAAAAAGGGAGGGCTTCCCTGGTGGTGCAGTGGTTGAGAGCCTGCCTGCCGATGCAGGAGACATGGGTTCATGCCCTGGTCTGGGAGGATCCCACATTCTGCGGAGTGCCTGGGCCCGTGAGCCATGGCCGCTGAGCCTGTGCGTCCGGAGCCTGTGCTCCACAATGGGAGAGGCCACAACAGTGAGAGGCCCACGTACCACAAAAAAAAAAAAAAAAAAAAAAAAAAAAAACCAAAAAAGAAAAAGAGAAAAGGGAGAGGACTCAAATCAATAAAATTAGAAATGAAAAAAGGAGAAGTAACAACTGACACCCAGAGAAATACAAAGGACCATAAAAGACTACTACAAGCAGCTATACACCAATAAAATGGACAACCTAGAAGAAATGGATGAGGTCTTATAATGGTAAAATCTTGTAAGACTGAACCAGGAAGAAATAGAAAATATGAACAGACCAATCACAAGTATTGAAATTGAAACTCTGATTAAAAATCTTCCAACAAATAAAAGTCCAGGACAAGATGGCTTCACAGGTGAATTCTATCAAACATTTAGAGAAGAGCTAACACCTATCCTTCTCAAACTCCTCCAAAAAACTGCAGAGGAAGGAATATTCCCAAGCTCATTCTACAAGGCCACCATCACCCTGATACCAAACCAAAGATATCACAGAAAAAGCAAATTAAAGGCCAATATCAGTGATAAATATAGATGCAAAAAATCTCAACACAATAGTAGCAAACTGAATCCAACAACACATTAAAGGATCATACACCATGATCAAGTGGGATTTATCTGAGGGATGAAAGGATTCTTCAATATATGCAAATTGATCAATGTGATATACCACATAAACAAATTGAAGAATAAAAACCATATGATCATCTCAATATATGCAGAAAAAACTTTTGACAAAATTCAAAATGTATTTATGATAAAAACTCTCCAGAAGTTGGGCATAGAGGGAACCTACCTCAACATAATAAAGGTCATATATGACAAACCCACAGCAAACATCATTCTCAGTAGTGAATAACTGAAAGCATTTCCTCTAAGATCAGAAACAAGACAATGGTGTACTCTTGCCACTATTACTCAACATAGTTTTGAAAGTCCTGGTCACAGCAAACAGAAGAAAAAGAAATAAAAGGAATCCAAATTGGAAAAGAAGTAAAACTGTCACTCTTTGTAGATGATATGATACTATACATAGAAAACCCTAAAGATGTTACCAGAAAACTACTAGAGCTCATCAATGAATTTGGTAAAGTTGTAGGATACAAAATTAATACACAGAAATCTCTTGCATTCCTATACATGAACAATAAAAGTTCAGAAAGAGAAATAAAGGAAACAATTCCATTCACCATTTCAACAAAAAGAATAAAATACCTAGAAATAAACACACCTAAGGAGGCAAAAGACCTGTACTCAGAAATCTATGAGATACTGATGAAAGATATCAAAAATGACAAAACAGATGGAGAGATATAACATGCTATATCAATATGGAACATATGGTATACCATGTTCTTAGATGGGAAGAATCAATATTGTGAAAATGACTATACTACCCAAAGCAATCTACAGATTCAATGCAACCCCTATCAATTGACCACTGGCATTTTTTACAGATCTAGAACAAAAAATTTCACAATTTGTATGGAAACACAAAAGACCCCGAAGAGCCAAAGCATATCAATTTACCAATGGCATTTCTCACAGAATTAGAATAAAAAAAATTTACAATTAGTATGGAAACACAAAAGACCTTGAATAGCCAAAGCAATCCTGAAAAAGAAAAACAGAGCTGGAGAAATCAGGCTCCGTTTCTTCAGACTATACTACAAAGCTACAGTCATCTAAACAGTATGGTACTGGAACAAAAACAGAAATACAAATCAATGGAACAGGATAGAAAGTCCAGAGATAAACCCACACCCCTATGGTCCCCTAATCTATGACAAAGGAGGCAAGAATATACAATGCAGAAAGACAGTCTCTTCAATAAATGGTGCTGGGAAAACTGGATAGCTACATGTAAGTGAATGGAATTAGAACACTCCCTAACACCATACACAAAAATAAACTCAAAATGGATTAAAGACCTAAATGTAAAGCCAGATACTATAAAACTCTTACAGAAAAATATAGGCAGAATACACTTTGACATAAATTTCAGCAAGAACTTTTTTGACCCAACTCCTACAGTAATGAAAATATAAAGAAAATCAGCAAATGGCACCTAATTACACTTAAAAGCTTTTGCACAGCAAAGGAAACCATAAACAAGATGAAAAGGCAACCCTCAGAATGGGAGAAAATATTTGCGAGTGGAGCAACCAACAAGGGATTAACCTACAAAATATACAAACAGCTCATGCAACTCAATATCAAAAAAACAAGCAACCCAATCAGAAAATGGGCAGAAGATCTAAGCAGACTTTTCTCCAAAGAAGACATACCAATGGCTAAAGGCACATGAAAAGATGCTCAACATCATTAATTATTAGAGGAATGCAAATCAAAACTACAATGAGGTATCACCTCACACCAGTTAGAATGGTCATCATCAAAAAATCTACAAACAGTAAATGCTGGAGAGGGTGTGGAGAAAAGGGAATCCTCTTGCACTGTTTGTGGAGATGTAAATTGGTAGAGCCACTATGGAGAACAGTATGGAGGTTCCTTAAGAAACTAAAAAATATAACTACCATATGATCCAGCAATCCCACTCTTTGGTCTATATTTGGAGAAAACCATAATTTGAAAAGATACATGCTCCCCAGTGATCATTGCTGCATTATTTACAATAACCAGGAGGACATGGAAGCAACATAAATGTTCATCAACAAAGGAATGGATAAAGAAGAACTGTTTCACTTTGTTGTACACCTGAAACTTTTCAATTTGCTCTACTCCTGAAACTAACAAACATTGTAAATCAGCTATACTCCTATATATATATATATATATATATATATAATGGAATACTACTCAGCCATAAAAAAGAATTAAATAATGCCATCTGCAATGACATGTATGGACCTTGAGGTTGTCATACTGAGTGAAATAAGCAGGACGCTTATATGTGGATTCTAAAAAACGTGTGCGAATGAACATATCTGCAAAAGAGAAATAGAGTTACAGATGTAGAAAACAAGCATGGTTATTATGGTTACCAGGGGGTAAGAGGGGAGGGATAAATTGGGAGATTGGGGCTGAAATATGCACACTACTATATATAAAACAGATAACTAATAAGGACCTACTGTATAGCACAGGGAAATCTACTCAATACTCTGTAATGACCTATATGGGAAAATAATCTAAAAAAGAGTATTTATATATATATATATATATATATATATATATATAACTGTTTCACTTTGCTCTACACCTGAAACTAACACAACATCTTAAATCAGCTATACTCCAATACATTTTTTTTTTTAATGTGAGATTTTTATGCCTGGCACAACTGGCTTTTTTAATGGCTCCTTAACACAAAAAAGTGTTGGTCCACAAGTATGCCTATACATTGAACCAAAGTGTAAATATACACTATTTCTGTATCAGAGATCACTTTCTATACTTGACTTATATTCCTAATAGCATTTCATTTCAATCTAGACCACATGATACAGTGCCACAAAATTCTTGCTAACTGAATATAATTTAGGACTTTTTGGCAGCAAATAAGACAATTTTCCATGCATAAATGGTGGTTTGTTTACATCTTTGGCTATGCAAAAACCACAGAAGGTCTTCCATACCTGAGAAAATTTCTTGTAGTGGATTCAAATGAGTATACAGTCTTCTCATCATTTACCAGAAATATATCCTTTCCTCATGTGAATTCACTAGCTTGACCAGTGTCAGAGTCTCTTGAGCTATCTTGTTCACCGACTAGTTTGATGGCCACTTTTATCCTTCACCAGGCTGGTTGTTCTGCATCTGAGTGTTTGCTTACATGATGAGTAAGAAAGAGAATCTATAAGAAAATGTTCCATCTTCATTTATATAAAATTCACTTCTTTTTGTTCTCCAGAATGTAAGTACTATGAGGGCAGGATTTTTACTCTTGATTCTCTTATGTAGCCCCATTGGCTAGTCCTCAATAAATATTTGTTGAATTAGGTGTATGAGCAATAAAGAAAAAAATAAAATGATAAATTTATATATTTGTTTGTATATTCTTGTAGCAGTCACCAACCTTCAGCCCTGAGATAGTATGCCAGATGCTGAAGTTGTTAACTATGTATGTAACCATGGTGATGGTGATTTTCTTCTTTATGTATCTATCTATTATCTCCAATTTCCCATAATGGGGGTTTACCATATGATTTTTGATTAAAAAGTTTAAAAATATAAGTTTGCTCTTTTTTCAGTGTTTACCTTGCTTACAACCTAGAAAGTTTTGATAAGTATATTTATTATTTTAAGAATTTATTCAGGACCTGATGAAAGCAGAATAGCATTACCATCTCTGTAATGTTTTCTAATTATTTAGAAAAAAATATTATTTGCTACTTTAAATCATATATTGTAAAATGCTTATTTTATTGTATACATTAATACTAGTGAGAAAAGATGAAAATCTTCGATTTAGTCTTCTGTCACTCATTCTTTCACTTAATTTACAAACTCATGTTGAGATATCAATGCTCTATACTTTCATAATATCTCATTCTCAAAATGTTTCCCTATGTAGTTACTGAAACTAAAATAGTTTCACTAGTTTCACTAGATTTAATTATATATTGAATTCCAGATCTAGATACTGCCAATACCTGTATTAGTTAGGCAAGATTTGTGCCCTAAAATGTGCCCACATTACCCACCATTACAGTTCTTCCCAGCAAGTGATTTATGTAGAGTGTATAGGTAGCACACTGTTCCAAATCAAAGCTATATGAGTTCTATAAAGAAAAAAATTTGTGCACATAATCTACTGAGACTACTAAAGAAGATAAATCTACATGTAGGTAAGGACAAACAATGTATGTGATCTATTTGGATTTAAAGATTTTGTGACAGCTTTAGATCCAGTTAATAAAGAAGGAGAAAAAACTGAGAATAGAAAACAAATGTGTATGTTCTAACAGAGCCAGGGTATAATTAAATTAGGAAAATTGAGCAAAAAAATGTTTGGTGGTAGGAGGGACAAGAACAGTGGCAAGAGACCAATTTCATCAGGTCAGTCTGTGTCTCACCATTCTTCTTTAAAATTGATCGCCTTCCAGATTGGAAAGGTGAGTTTCTAATTAACTCCTTTCTCATCAGTCAAGGCTCAGTCTCTCTAAACAATCTTTGGATAATGATCATATCTCCACTTTGATCAACATTAGGGAAATTGCAGAGCCAAATATTAAACAGGTACTTATGTAATTGTGCTCAACCACCTGTTTTCTTCACCTCTAGCTGACCCAGTTAACAAAGACCAGTGTACTTCAAACAGTGCAAGTGATACCAAATATAATCAACCCCTCATTAACACTGGACTCTTTTCTCTCAGTCTTTCAATTTTATTTTCTCAAATTAATCTTCAGTATATTTTTATAACTCAGTGAAAGATCACTAAGAAGCTGGAACTTCGTGCTGAAAAATCTATGTATAATATCAACTACAACACTAAGGACTACAATCTTCCCCCACTTGAATTGCATATTTATTTAATTTCCTTATATTTATTTGCCTTGGGGCTAAAACAACTGTCTATGTAAATCTATTAAAAATTTGTCCTTATGTTAAAAAAAAAGTTTCACTGGAGTCCATAGCAACCTCCTAGGTGTTCAGTTTAAAAAGAATTCCAGGGCTTCCCTGGTGGTGCAGTGGTTGAGAATCAGCCTGCCAATGCAGGGGACACGGGTTCGTGCCCCAGTCCGGGAGGATCCCACATGCTGCAGAGCGGCTGGGCCCGTGAGCCATGACCGCTGAGCCTGCGCTCCACAACGGGAGAGGCCACAGCAATGAGAGGCCCGTGTACTGAAAAAAAAAAAAAAAAAAAAAAAAAGAATTCCAGAACTCAGATCCTGCTTCAGAACTAGGGAATGAGTATCTTCAATGGCAGGGTCTAGGTGTTTGTAACTTTAACAAGTTCACCAGGTGATTCAGATGTAGACCAATACCTGAGAAACATAGGAATGAACTTACAAAGTTGACCCTTGAACAACAAGGGTGGGGTTTAGGGACCCCAACCCTCCACCAGGGTTATACAAAATCCCCTTATAATTTTATAGTTGGCCCTCTGACCCTCCATATCCCTGGTTCTGCATCCCTGGGATTCAACCAATCCAGGTCATGTAGTATTGTAGTATGTATTGACGGAAAGAAATCCACAGATAAATGGACCCGTGGAGCTGAAACATGTGTTGTTCAAGGGTTGGCTGTATTTGGAGGATATCAAATTAGAACAAAGCATCACAGCTTTGGGTTTCTGTTTCTGTTGTGTAGTAATGGAACTATTCCCTAACAAAGAAAAATCCCATAAAAAGTAGATGAAAAGTGGGCAGGTGAAAATCTAGGTAGATAAGAAAGCAGAGGAGCATTACTCTTTACTTGCTCTCTATGCCCATCTCAAATTAGTTCCATTTTTTCACTCATTCTTAAAAACATACCAAGTGTCTGTCTTTGCCAGGAATATATGCATGTTGGGACACAGGTGGGAAAAAAAGAAATGCCATCTTTATATTATGGAGTCAAAATGTTGCAGCAGTTAAGGGTTCAAGTTCTGTAGTCTGACAGCCTGCATTTGAAACTTGGCTTTGCTATAAAGCAACTGGAGTAAGTTCTTTTTCTGGTCTAAACTACTTAATGTGTATTCATCTGGGAAATGGAATTATTGATACATATTTAATAAAGTTGGCAAAAAGATTAAATGCTTGGCTCATAGATATTGCTCCATATATGATTATTTATTGATGAAAAGATAATGTTATTTTTTCACATAACTTCTGCAGCCTGGGGGTTGGGGACCCCTGCTCCAAGTAACCTGGGAGTGCTTAACTGTCTATCTTCTAAGCATTCTCAAATTCCAGTGTGCATTCAGAATCACCTGGAACCATCGTCAGAGTTTCTGATTCAGCAGTTCAGGTGTGGAACTTTATAACAAGTCCTTAGGGGATGCTGTTGCTGTTGGTTTGGGACCAAACTTTGAGAAACTCTGTTTTAAAGCACATATTATATCTTATTTCACAAGATAACTAAGACTCTCCTCTTTGTGTAAACTCATTTGTCAGCCACTTTGGCGGTCCTCCTTTTTCCTGCTGGGAGAGCTAGTGATAGCTGCTGTCATCTGTTGCCATTTCTAAAAAAAATACATTAAGAAGGGTGTTTTGTTTTTGTTTTTGTTTTTTGTTTTTTGTTTTTTGTTTTGCTAGGGACTGTTTTCTTTACTAACTCCTTTACATATAGGTAGATAAATGGAGATCCAGGGATTACCTAGCATGCTGAAAAATCATAGGCAAACCTTGTCTAGATTTCTTAGAAAAGTTGACATTTAGGGTGAACATTGAAGAACAGAGGATAATGAGAGACAGAAAAGGAGAACCAGTGACTGACCTAGTAAAATCATTTCTTGTCCATTGCAGCACATTCTTCACCTCTACCTTAAAAAAGAAAAAGAAAAAAGAAAGAAAGAAAGAAAGAAAGAAAGAAAGAAAGAAAGAAAGAAAGAAAGAAAGAAAGAAACCTAAAAGAGCAATTAACACCCTGGAGAGCACTTTGGAATTGCTCTCTAAACTTGGTGTAATATAAACAAATGGACATTTTGATTAAACAGATATCATTAGGATGACAAGTTTTGATCTCAACCCCTGGTTTAATGATCTAATTATGGCCAAGAAAAATTCATTATGGACTCTCAGATCAAATAATTCATTTTACAGAGCCATGGAAAAAGACTATCTGTTCAGGATAGGAAGAATGTCTCGGATGAATGAAGAAAAGAAATTTAACCCTGAGAAGTTTATGTGTCTTTATTTCTAAGAGGAAAAGATAACAGACAAATTCAGCAATGAAAAGTGCAAACTATGGGGAGGAAGAGGATGTAGGCCCTGGAGTTACTTTTGCCTTCAGCTACTCTTTGCTGTATTTTGCCTCAGCTTGTCCATTACAAAAGGAGAAAGATTTGGGAGAAAGATAAGGTGGATGTATTAGGATAACCAAAATCCCACAGCTTTTGGAGGTGTGAGTGTTATCATATCCAGGGGGTTGACAAAGGAAGAAGTAAGAAAGCAGGTCAAATGAGGGTGAAAAAAGTCAAATTGCATAGAGGAGGTCAGGGAGAAGCAGTGGTAAGAAGCTGGGAGGTAATAGAGTAGGAACTGTGACAGTTAATTTTTTGTCAACTTGACAGGGCTAAGGGATGCCCAGATCACCAGTAAAATATTATTTCTAGATGTATCTGAGAGGGTGTTTCTGGAAGAGATAAAGCATTTGAATCAGTAGACTGAGATAAAGAAGATCTATCCTCACCAATGTGAGTGGAATTATCCAATCTACTGAGGGCCCAAGCAGAACAAAATGGTGGAAAGCAAACTCTTTCTCTCTCTTCTTGCAGTGGGACATTGTTCCTTTCCTGCTCTCAGACATCAGAGCTCCTGATTCTTGGGACATTGGACTCCAGGACTTACATTTTGAGCCCTTCAGTCTCCAACTGAGAGTTATACCATTGACACCCTGGTTCTCAGGTCTTTGGACTTAGACTGAATATTACACCATCGGCTCTCCCGGTTCTCCATCTTGCAGAGGGAATATCATGTGACTCCTCAGACACCATAATTGAGTGAGCCAATTTACACAATAAATCTTCTCTTATATATCCATATCTATATATCTATACCTACTGTTGGTTCTGTTTCTCTAAAGAACTCTAATACTGTAACCAAAATATTGAAAGAAAAGGAAAATTGAATGGATTAAAATTAAAGCATGAAACAGCCATGATATTTCTATGGAATACCACATGTAGTTTTCTTGGAGATAATGTTTCCCCCTCAAAAGTTGAATATCACTGAAATCTGTACTCTAAAAACTCATTACATTCAGAGGTTCATTGCATGTCTTCTTACTGAAGTCTTTAACTAAATATCTAAAGGGAAAGCAAAACAAAGCCCTATTAGACTATTGAGTAATTCTCACTTGAAAACATTTAAGATTAATTCACCTAAAACCTTAAAAAACAAAAATTTAACAACATTGCCTGTGGCTTTGCCAATGGCAATCTATCTGCTGTGTTATATCAGGGGACATTGAAGCGGGATTATAGCTAACTGCTGTCAGGCTCTTCCCCTTTTGAACATAATATTTCCAGTGGACCCATTTGACTGTGCCTTATTCTTCTTAGGCTTGACTGCATGGATTGTTAGGACCTCAGCCACATGAGCAGGGAAGGGAAGAGATGGAATTTGAATTGAACAGGATGATGAATGAGGAAATTAGTCTAGTTATAGATGTGGCCCCTTAAAGGTAGCCAACTAGTGTGCAAATTTTGTGAATTCTGCTTGATTAGATTAAGTGTTAACGTCTGAGAAGGTTCAATACAGAGTGAGATACAAACGCTAAATAACACTCAAAGCCAAACCAATGGTGATGCTGTAAGTGCTATTATGAGTATAGAAAGTAAAAACTATGGCTTTGTACAGGGAGTTTATGAAAATTAAGCAGAATGTCAAAACCTCTATTCTTAGAATAGAGGGATATGCAAGAAAACAAGGAGAAACTGAATCAAGATAATTGGACCATTGTGACAGGAAAGTACCTAAATGTTGTGACATAGGTACTCACGGATACCAAGATTTTACTCCTGGCACACTGGACTGCCAGAGAGTCCACTGTTTAGAGAGATGAGCTTGCTTATACCCTTTTTGTCTAGTTCCCATTAGTTGAGATGGTAAAAGCATCTATCAGTGTAACCAACAGGATGGGAAATGCAGGGGTGGACAGAACATACCACCACCTGTTAGAGGTCATTGCCTCTGCTTCTTTCTGCTGATGAAGCTGCCTGTTTGCTAGACTACACGGTCCCATGTGTTGTGAGACTACTTCTTCCAGTCACCTTCATTTAACCTTGTTGCTAATTCCTTCACAGCCAGAACAGAAAGAAATCCTCTGTCTTTCTGAAAGGCTGAACTTCAAAATGATACTCCCATGAGGGCTTGTGGTAGAGGAGATAAGGCATAATTTTTAGAATTCATGCAGAAATTGAGTTCAAATGAGTAAATGTTATTTGGATCCTGTTGGTAATCTGAGTCTTAGTTCCTCATCTCTGGTCTAATTTGGCATTGTCTGTTTCATGTTGTGACTGAGATGATTCAATGAGAGGGAAAAAAAAAAGTTAAAATGCTTAGCTCACTGGCTGGCACTCAACAATTGTGAATTTCCTCTACCCCTTCCCATATCATATTTTCTTTTCTCTTATTTAGGGTTTCTTGACACTCACCTACTTCCTGCTTATATACTCATCTTTGTGGCCCTTTGTAGCATCTTACCTTCAAGTACAACATGTCGTTGAGTTAATTTTACTCCACTCTAGCCTCTCATGGCTCATGGTTAAAAAAAAATAAAAATCCTGTTCAACCAAGTCATTACCAACTCAGATTGTTCAATATCTGAAATTAATAATCAGTTGTTGGATACAAGTAGGATTTAAAAGTCAGAAATCTGAAAAGACAGTTTTGACATTTTATATATACCTTGAAACTTTTTAATATACCTTTGCAGGAGTAACATGAACTTTATTTCATGTCATTCCCATCTTACTCTAAAATTAATACAATAGGAACTCAATAAACCTAGAATCATATTAACTGATATAAATATAATATAGCTATCCTTTCCTTTGCCATAGGGTGTTTAGTTGTTGTTTTGATATATTTTATGTTGTGTTGTTTCATTCTTCCTTAAATTTCTTACAAAGAAAAAATGTTAAATTATCTTGAAGATGAGAATATCAATGAGTAATGTCCAAAGTCTGTTATAGAGAAATAAGGTAATGGGTCAGGATCTTTGCATTATTTTGCCATTGTTCAAAATAATAATTTTACTTACTGTGAGCTATCTTCCAGGAATATATCAGATCTGAGAGGAGGCAATTTTTAAACGTTTAGGAATATTTAGAATTATGCTTAACCGGTAGAGAGTTGGTGTAGTCTATTTCAACCAAAATATAAAGGAGGTCCCCAAACCTCTTCTGATAAAAGAGATAAAGTAGTTTACTTGAAGATATAGGCCTATTCAATTCTAATGGGGATATTGTAAGAAAAAGCCAAAGAATCAAAGCCCTCAGTAGAGGAAGAGTTTGAAAAGACTCATGTTGTGAGATAATGGTGAGACATATGGTCACTTAATGAGGAATGCTATCAGAGTCTATACACCAAAGAAATTAGCTTCTCATGGTGATGGATCTTCAGAACAGGAAGCTTTGGGGCAGGAATAGCATCATGTTGGATAAATGTCAGCTCACAAAGCAGGACTTGAGCCTTTCCAGAATAGGACTTTGTTATTTTTCTTATTGAAAGATAAAGGGGTTACCTCTGAAATCTCAGAAATTCTTCTAGATGGGCTAAACATGAGGCCTCTCAGTGGAAGGAGGTTACAAAATTGCAGGGGGTATAAGATGGGCTGTATAGAAATTTAGGTGTAAGGCTACAGTGATGAATTCAGGGTCCCCTTTTCTAGAAGTTCTAGGAGAAAAATAAACAAAAATATTGATTTACTGGCATAAAAGGTGGGGACTGACAGTAATATAATAATATCTCCCCTCACCTTGTATAGTGATTTGTTGATAGGGAGGTGAATTATTATATATCTCTTCATAGAGTGTGTTGAGTGGTAAAAATAAAGGAAGGATGCCTTATGTCAACAACATATCTGCATAATTACTAGTGGTAAATATACCATTTTCCTAAGACAGCATTCTCCAATAGAAATATAATGCATAGCACATACGACATTTAAAATTTTCTAAGTAAGAACATGAAATAATTTAAAAGCAGGTAAAATTACTTTTAATTAAATAATTTATTTTGAGATAATGGTAAACTCAAATGCAGCTGTAAGAAATAATATATTGAGATCCCTGTACCCTTTAGCCATTTTCCCCCAGAGATAAGATCTTATAAAACTAGAGTACAATACTGCATCCAGGATATTAACATTGATGCTATCCCATCAATCTTATTCTTATTTCATCCATTTTACTTGTACTCATTTGTGTGTGAGTGTGAATGTGCTTTTTTACAATTTTATCATGTCTGTTCATATATCCACCACCACAGTCAAAACAAAACAGTTCAGTTACCACCAACATCCCTATCTATCTGTTTCCTATCTCCTGTGTCCCACATTTCTAACCCCTAGCAACTTATCCATCTTCCATTTCTATAATTTTACCTAGAAAAATTAATTTTAACAACATATTTAATATAGCTAAACTATTACCATTTCAATGTATAATCAGTGTAAAAATATGAGATATCTTACAATTTTCCTGTATTATTAAGTCTTCATGGTCTAAGGTATATTTTATGCTTACAGTACATATTGATTTGGACTAGTAACATTTTAATGTTAAATAGCCACATGTGTCTCATGGCTATTTCATTAGATTGCTGAGGTCTAGGGGATGAAAATTTGCTCTTGGATTGTCCATGCCATCCAGTGTAGAGGTTTTATATTCAGGGAAATATAAAAATATGGGTATATTGGACCCTTGGAAGCAATCTGAATATTTAGCAGTAAAGGAATGGTTAATTGTATATTATAGACATTAATTTTTTATTTACAAAGAAGATAAAATAACATGATGTATGGTGACCAACAATCCAATTCCTGGGTCTGAGGGGTTTCTTGAGATGTAAGACTTTCATTGCTAACTAACATAATGGGAACCCTAACTCAATGAGAAAATCCTCATAATAGTAGAAGTGTTTTCTATAAATATATACATGCAAATATATATGCATATATTATATATATGTGTGATAGATATGTATAGATATGTAAAATGTATATGTGTACATGTATATATCTCACAAAGAAAGAGTAATAATATTCAAAGAAAAGCATTTTAGAAATAAATATAGTAGATGATCACTTTTAAAATAAAAGCTAAGGTATCACATTCACAAAATTGAGCTTTGCAAGGCAGGTATAGAACAGGAGGGAACCTAAGGGTCTCAGTTTTTTCTCTGTAAAATTACAAATGGTAATAGACAATCTCTAATATGCATTCTAGTTCTAAAATTCTACAATAATAATTCCAAATAAACATTTGTACAGCTCAAAATTACTATAGAAAATCAAGATGCAATTTCATTATTCCAGAAAATGTTCATAGAAGATGTGAGAAGTACAGATGACTTTGAAAGATTAGGTGAATTAGGTGAATTTGGTCTAGGTGAATGGATAAAAGGAGGTAATTCAAAGCAAATGAATAATAGTAAACTCTAACAAGGCACAGTTACAAAACAATTGAACTAAGGTCCTTGTTAAGGGGAGCACATCAGGAATGAAACATTATTTTATAAGAATCTTATTGATCATCCTTAAAGCATTCTTCTCTGTGTTAATAACTGAGCATTTTACATTCACCAAAGAGATTACAAACAGAAGTGATGAGTTTAAGGCAAATGATCACTTCTTTAAAAGCATTATTTTAGTTTACATCAACTATTATTTAAAACTCTTATCTGATGTAAACACTAAGAAATAAATAGCTTTTGATGCAAGTGGGGGATGTATAGATGGGAAACTTGTCTTTCCAGATCATGTCCATTTCAAAAGGCAATTCTTCCAGTCTGCCATTGTTCAATCACAACCCACGTTTGCATCTAAGAAAGGCATTTGATATCCCTTACTCTCACAATAAAAGATTCACTGATATGTGGACCAGGCACTCTTTTATTGTTTCTCTGAATTAATGGTACTCAGTCATCTTTTGGGAAAAGAAAAAAAAAAGAGACTGAGACTTGATCATTTAGCAGACATAACAATAGTAGAGCTGAGAATGGAGTAGTAGTGTTTGGGTTATGTAAAGCAGAAGAGCAAAATGTCTGCAAGAAGAGAGAACACAAACAGAAAGGACTGAAGAGACATGTTTCTACAAAACCACATGTCTGCTAGTCAGAACGACTCCTGACAATTACATTATTGGTCTGTTCAAGCATACAAAGCGAGAGTTAGCATATAAAGAAAGAGTACTTCTACCGTAGGGCAAGGAAAGAACAAAAATTTATTCATGAGCAAACATTTACTCTACGTTTGGAATATTTCTAGAGGGGAAAAAAATAGGTCTTGGGTTTCTAGAGCAGGAATTTGCTCTTAAGAAACTTTGCAATACAAAAATCCAGGTGTATTGGGTTTCCTACACATGGAGGTATGTGGTACCATCTGCTCGAGGGCCAAAGAATTTCATCTCAAACAATTTTTTTTTTCCACCTAAGGATGAATGGTTTGAAAGTATCCTGGATAATGTGATGGCAAGCTAGGCAGTGATTCCAGTTCTTTCTGTGCCTGTGTGTAAGAGTTTGATTTTGATGAGCTTGCCAAAGGACATAGACACTTCTCCTCCTCCTCTAAACATCTGTGGGTGATCCATTCCCCCCAAATGACAGTATCTGTCTTCCTGCTAGCTGACTTGAGAGTGAGTGTGCCAGACTCTCACAGCTGTGGGAACACAGCTGACAATCCATCTTCAAAATGTACCACATGCCAGTTGTTTGGATTGAGGTAGCTTGGAAAAGTCACTTCTTGGGAAGAAAACTTTATCTGAGAGCTGATCTTCTCACAAGGAGTATATTTCTACTTTCCCCTCAACTTCTGCACATAAAGGGGGCATCTAGATGAGAAGTGCCCATCATCAGATAATGACCTTGCCTTTGGGGGCTCTTTCTAGCTGTTAACAGCATGACTGAGTCACCTGGGCTGAGAGTTTTGATGAGCATTCACTACCCTAAATAAAGGTCATTCTCATTTTCCAGTGCATGTTGGCAGCTAGACATTATGAAAATTACAGTTGTCTCCCATAAAAGTTTCCCCCACTTTTGCTCACAGGAAGAACATGAATTAATAGACCTTCACTTCAGCAATAAGTAGATCCTAGGTATTCCTTCATTTAATTTATTATTTACTATTTCAAATTCTATATTGTATTTTGAGGAAAATTCCATATATTTTTATGTTTAAAATATTAATGCAAATATAATATAAATTCATTTAGTAAAATGTGTCCTAAGGCATCCAACCAAGTAACAGGAGAGATGTGGATGTGTTTATCTGTAGATATCATATATATATATATATATATATATATATATATATATACATACACACACATACACATGTATACACACATATACACCCATACATATGTAAAACATACAATAAATACATATGGTCATATAGTTTGTATATGCGTACAGACTTATAAAGACGTGTACTCTTAACCATATACAAAAGTACCACTTTATTAAGTAACATAACACTGAATGCTCTAATTATATGATTCATTTGAGCATTTTGTATAGATTCTCATGACAGTATCTCTGTATTCTCCTTTTAGTATGAATACATGGTTGCAGAGAGGCAAATAGCAAAACACTGATGTGATTTTAATGCCATTAAGTATGGCTGAGTTAATAAGATTGACAAATACATTGACTGATATGCGTACAGACTTATAAAGACATGTGTACTCTTAACCATATACAAAAATACCACTTTATTAAGTAACATAACACTGAATGCTCTAATTATATGATTCATTTGAGCATTTTGTATAGATTCTCATGACAGTATCTCTGTATTCTCCTTTTAGTATGAATACATGGTTGCAGAGAGGCAAATAGCAAAACACTGATGTGATTTTAATGCCATTAAGTATGGCTGAGTTAATAAGATTGACAAATACATTGACTGACATTTCCATCAATTAACCAGTTCTTTGGGAGAATTGATGGGTTACACTCAATGGAGGCCAATTACTTCTCTATCCAACAAATGACCCTCCTTAGAGTTGAGTATTTTTGATTTACCTAGTGAATATGGTTTCACTGGTTCTTATCTCATATTATCTACAAACGGGTCACTGATGTCTGGTGCACATTTATTAACAGAGTAAAAAATGTAATAAAGCTTGTAATAAAATAATCATTTAATATTCTGTTGTAGATTTTTTCTTTTAATTAAAAGATCCATTATACATAAATTACTTAGCATAATTCTTGGCACAGAGTAAGAGTTCAGTGAGTGTTTATTACTGTTTTATTAATATTATGAAGCACCACAATACCATGTCAAAAAAGTCAAATCTAAATATTATATTTTGCATTCTCTGTATTAGGGAAAATGATAAGCAGAGGCTGAGTGAAAACTGAGTATACTCCATAGAAGGATGCATTAAATGGCTCTGTAAGGACCTAAAAGATTTATGCTGGCTTGTAAATAAAGAAAAAGGCCAGATTCTGAAGGATAAACAGGCAATGTGTTGTTGCTTTTCAGTAGATACAAGTTCAAGAGATAGAATAAAAAAGAGACCAAGCATAGTAACTGATTTAAAAAGGCTGTGGTTATTGTCCTCATATAAATAGTATTGCTGCTTCCGTGGTCGAATCTTTAAAAAATAAATGCCATGTTTGAATATATCAAATCCACTTTTGTGAATGGAACTAACACTTTGTTAACTTTATGTTTTATGTTTTGAAGTTTTAAAAGAGATGTCATTAGAACAATTTCACTGTTTAAAATATTTGAAAAGCACCAGTCTAAAGACTAGTATATTATATTTATAATATGATAACAATTACTGCAATAGAAGTAGGTACACATAGGATGTGGCATTAGAATAAGGCAAGTCAGAAGTAGAATTCTCTGCATAATTAGAAAGTTATAAAACATTTACCTTTGTGTCATTACACCCGTCAGGTTAATTAAATGTGAATTAAGAGAGAAGATTATCTAAATAAATGTTATATATATAAGCATGCAATATGTGAAGATATGAATATTTTAAAGTTAAAAATCAAACTGTAAGCTTAGGTTAGTACTTTTGAGACTAGTTCTGGTTGATTTCTTAAAGATGGCAATTCCTTATATTCATGAATTCATAATGATATCTCAAAACAATTTCACATGTATTATTTTTTATTTGCCTCAGAAGAGCCCCATAATATGTAGAATATTTATAATTAATTTTGGATAAGTGCAACTATAGGAACTATACTTAGTTTACCAGAGTTTATAGAGCAAGTTGCTTTCAAAAGACATCTAGAGAAGTTTTCGGGAGCTGGAAAGGGGCAGCTATCTCCCCAGGACCATCTTCCCGTCAGAAGTGAAGAGTTCTGCTTTGCTCCAACCCACATTGGCAATGCCTGATTAGTGTACCCGTTTTCTCTCTATAGTCACTTTTCCAGGTAGCATATGTCAAAAGCAGACTTGGACAAAGCTCAGAAGGAAACATGTATGCAAATCATTTTCTTTGGAGAAGAGAGAATGGGAGGGGAGATGTATGGCTTGGGTGTTCTCCTTTCTCAGAATGATAACTCTATCCCTCCTCTGAATAATGAAGGATATGATCCCAAAGAAAGTGTTTCTCTCCCAGCTGACCTACAAAAACAGTCACTACAGCAAACTCCTAGGGAAAGGAAAGTGTCCTTTTCTTTTTGACTGATAAAAGTTCACAATAATTTCAGAATAAGCAGTGATTCTTTACTGCCTTTGTTAAGAGTATGATGAATGTAGGGAGGGCAATAAGGAGAGGGATAAACAGAGGAGGCAGGGCCACAGGGACCAGCTCGGGAGAGAAATGGGCTGCCATATGAGGAGGTGGAAATTGTTACAAAAGGCCTCGTCTTCAGAAAATTATCCTCCTTAGTATGCTGATAAACTTTACTGCAAGAAGAGCTAGTTTGCCTCTTTAGGAGTTTATTTCTTATAATCATCTTTGATGGAACAGCTGATCCACATAGTTACCTTAGGTATTACCTAAGTGGAGATAGAATTGCTTTTATATTACCACCAAATGTAAAAAAAGAAAGAAAAAATTCAAACTTTATTTTCAACGTCATTTTCTTTCCTTATGTCTATTTGAAATAGTAACTAAGTACTTATTTTAATCCTGTTTAAACTGACTTTCCACAAATATACTAAATATAAGATTTAAACCCTTAGAAATAATTGGAAGATGCCATTGAGCAGAGTTGCACTCATTATCTAACCAAAAGAAAAGAACTTTGGAAGAAAAAAAAAAATCACAGATGGCAAGACTTTGAATAATCTACTTGTTATCTTTTCCACTCTGGTGATTTTAGATTTTTGCACCAAATTGAAACACCATTTTCTGAACTATAATGTAATACATTATTGACATCACAAAAGAATGCTTTTAAGGCATAAAAAATGCATTTCCCTTATGTAATCAAAAACAAAAAAAACTATAAATTACAATGCAATAAACAGTCCAATTCCTCTATTGAATGTATTTAAAAGACATATGCCAATTAAGCTCTTAGTCATTTGTGTTATCTGGCTAGTTGAAAGCTTTCTGAATCTGGTTTAACCCATATTAAAAGTCCTAGTGGTGGCCCTCAAATAAAAAGAGAAGGGGAAAATTAATCTTAACCTTTTTTCCATTATATATTTTAATAAATGTTGCTGTACATTTCTAATACCTTTATGTCTCGCACAGAATGCCAAATGGTTTGATTTTTTTTCAATGGAAAAGCCAAGAGCAAATTTACACATTAAAATGCAAAGCAATTCAACAGTACAAGCTTTGTCTTCCAGAATATGATGTATTTTCTCTGCTTCTTCATAACTCTTTATAGTCATTTCAGCTTTATATATAAGTAGGCTTTGCTAAAAGTTTGCAGAGTATCTTTTTTTTTTTTCCTTTATTCCCTTCTGCCTTGCTGAGAATGTCTTAGGACTGCCTTGCACATTCATACATTAATAGATTCTACTTCTTTAACATAATGATTTACAAGCTGATAGTGACATTTGCTAGATTTTCCCATGAAACCTCTTTAGGCAGAGAAAAAAATAAAAATTAAATTAAAATAAAAAGAATATCTCCACAATATTATTAGCAGGGATGCACTTAAGTAACAAAATACCAAAAGGCATTGTGGTAGACCACAAGGTGCCCATTTCTGGACATCTTTAAATTGAGATAAGGTAAAGGGGGTTGACAATCAAAAATGATAAAATATAATATAATATAATATAATACAATATAATATAATACAATATAATATAATATAATATAATATAATATAATATAAAAGAAGGCTGCCTGTAGATAGTACAGCCTCCAGCTTCCTAGTTGAAGGCACTCTGGTTTAAGAAAAAGAAACAAGCACAACTATAATGTAGATTCAGTTCCTATACTTAAAAATGCAATTGTCTTTGGGAAACAAAATGCAGTCAGCCCAGTTGATTATGGTTTAAGAAGTCGTCTGACATACAAAATTAAGCAAGAGGCACACTTCAATGGTAAAAGTCTGCTGCCTAGTAAAGTGGTAAAAGTAGAAATGAGACATAAAATAAAAGTAGATATGTAGAAAGAAAAACAGATGGGGACATTAAGACCAAGTTTATGGGCTATGTGACTTGGGACTGATTATTTAACACTCTAGGTCTCCTTCTTAAACTTTCTTGTAATACTATCTAATCATGAAGATCTCCTCCAGCGTAAGACTTTATGTGTGAGGCGACTAATCTCACCCTTTGCTGGAGTGTCACATGAAAACTGAAAGCTTTCCTTGAGCTAAGCCTCAATCCCACTGTAGGAGTAGGAATTTTGGCTTGGAGAACCATAGTTCCAACCACATGGGTGTTCTCCAACCTGACAACTATGCTGCAGCCTTTCTTTCTCTGCCCTAGAAATATTTTTCACATCTGTATTTTTTCAGTCTAGGGAATCTGCTTCGTTCTTAGATTGGAACATTAAATAAAATCTACTCATTTCAACAATCTAGATGACTCTAGAGCAGGTAAATTTTTCTTATCCCCTTTGCTCACTCATTCTCCTGTGCTTAAAGCTTGTTCTCTGCATTGTTTCTTTCACCAGTTCCCTAGTTCTTCCCAGTTTTGATATCTGAATTTACAAGTTTAATGTGGTAGATATTTAAGAGAAATCCTATTGCACCAACTGGGTCATCACCTTCCATTTTTATATGTAAGAACAGGCTCATTTTCAGTAGTTATGTAAGAGAGCTGACTGTTTGCCTTATAAGAGGACTAATATAACTAAAATAGAGCATTTGTACAATTAAAAGATAGAAGTACAAGAAATCAATTGATTAATGATAATTAGCATATGCTAGTGTGCCCTGTGCTCTTTCTGCATTAAATGCAATGGCTAGTGCCACTGACTACCATTCATGCACATTTACTGTGTCTGTGAGTAGCATGAGATCTGAAACCAGACCTCTTGGGTTGGAATCCTCACTCTGCCACTTGGTGGCCTTTAGTTATTTATCTTCTCTGTGTCTTATGTTCTATTCACAGTGGAGGGCAGGAGTATACGAATAATAATACAGATCTCATAGGGTTGTTGGCAGTGTGAATTACTGTAATAGCTATTAAACATTTAGCACTATGCCTGACACAAAAGTAATATGAATTATTATTTTCATTATTAATTTTATTAATAGTCTTACATAAAACTAATCTTAATTATAAGTAGTCATATTGTTGGTTAAATATAATTAATATTAATTGTATACTTATGTAAATTTATTATGTAAATTCATATTATTATTATTGTCATAGCTATTATTGAGAACATCCTTATTAATGTATTAATCTATTAATTTAATGTCTAAATTATTTGCACATTGTATGAATTTACTATGCATTACTTATATACTGGTATTATTTTAATTAATCTTTCCTCGAACCTTATGAGTTAAATATCAATGATATTGAAATCCTTGTTTTAAAAATGAGAATACTGAGGCATAAAGAAATTAAGTAAATTGGTCAAGGTTAGATAGAGAGTAAATGGTAAATCTGTAAATATTTACAGATTTATTTACAGATTCTCCTCTGTCTTTTCCCACTTTGAGTTTCAAGTTCTTTCTGTTTGGCCTGTTCCTTGAAATAATACACACTTGCCTCTTGGTCTCCACCTAGGACTGTGGACCACATCAGTGAACCTGTCTGATTTCCAGGACTGGGTTCTTTAACATCTGGCCTATCTAGTTTTTATGGCTTTCAATATAAAGACATAACAGAAGAAGTGCTAAGCTGTTATTTCTTAGCATCTTGGAAAGATTTAGGTAGCTCTTTTTTTAACTCTTTCAGAAAATCATGCCTGTAAGTTGCCACTGCCTATAAATAAATTTGTAAAAAATTATAGTGGTTTATCCTTTTATAAGATAATGCTTCACATCACACATGCACACACACACACTTCAAGCTCTACTGGTAAATTTTTAATCGATGTATTAGTGTAGAAGGGTAAAAATTTGTGGGTATTTTTTCCTGAAGGATAATCTATTCCATTCCTGAAAATATTAGACATCCTTAAAAATAAATATGTTGGGATTACATAAAGTAACCACCATAGTCTCTGACACATAGAAAGCTTTAACTAGCTTCTTTCAACTCTTCTTTATATTCAATATCTGAAGGAAAATAAACAGTTATAATTCCTCTGGTCTTTCAAATTCTGTAATTTATCTCCTTGGGGTTGGGTGACAACAACGGATGTGACCACCTCTTCCTTTGCTGCTGGCTTGGAAAATGTGGGGAATTGGCATTTCTGAAGAAACACGATCATTTATACCTCTGTTCTCTGTGCTAATAACCACTGTTGTAGTGAGGAATACATATTTCCCTCATTCACACTATGCACTGCCACTGTACACTGCTGGCTTTCCATCTCAGTTTTTTACTAAGAATCCTGTGGTACAGATCTTCAAAACTTTTATACTTCAGTGCAGCACCCTTTCCTTATGTTTTTTGTTTCTTTTGTTTTAATGATGATAGAATATACATAACATAAAATTAACCACTTTAGCCATTTAAAAATTTACTATTAAGTACATTGACATTGTAGTATAACCATCAGCACCAAGGATCTCCAGAACTTTTTCATCTTCCCAAACTGAAACTCCATAGTAATTGAACGACACTTTCCATTCCCTCCCTCCTCTCGTCTCTGGGCCACCATGAATTTGACCACTCCATGTATTATAGAATCATACAGAATTTGTCCTCTTGTGATTAACTTATTTCACTTAGCGTAATGTCCTCAAGTTTCACGCATGTTGTTGAATGTGTCTAAGGCTGAATACCACATAATTGTATGTGTATAACACACTTGTTTACCCATTTATCAGTTGATAGACATTTGAGTTATTTCTACATTTTAGCTATTCCTTATGTTTCAAACATTCATCAGCAGAGCCTACGTTGAAGGAGATTGTGTTGATGACCTGAATTCAAAATTACAGACTCTTCCTCAAAAATATTATTTTCTAGACAGACTTACTTTCCTTATATCTCTTTTCTTTTATAGTAAGTTCCTCATCATGGTGTTCCTCTTCTATTTATCTGAAAACAATGATATTATTAACAATAAAAACAATAAACAACACCAAGTTCAATGCCAGTTGACATGCCAATCTGTTTTGAGGAACTCTTTTATTGAATCCTTATAAAAATCCTATGAGATGGATACTAATAATCATAGATACCATGAATGAGGAAACAAAAGTTCAGAGCAGTTAAGTTATATTTTTAAGGTGATACAGTTAGTGTATAAGAGAGTGAGAAAACAGAAAGGGGTCTGAAGGTCCTTTTCAGATCAATATAACATGATAAAGTTCCATGGCCAGAAGTGTATGCCTACAAGAGATAGATGCGAATGCTAGTAATTTAAAGGAAATGACAGGAAGTATGAAAAACTGTAGAGGGCTTTATACCTACCCACTGCACAAACAATTTATCTGACCTCTATACTCACTTGATATTTCTGGGATTCTATTTCTCTTATTTAAAGATATCCATGTTCAACCATGTCATTTTCAAAGTTCATTTCCAATCTAACATTGTGTGTCATATTTTAATACTTTCCTAGCTATTTCCTGCTTATGTTAACTGTATTTTAATTGCTTATATAAGATTCTTAGGCCAGCAAAAAGATTCCATGAAAAGTTACCAAGATGGAATTTGATAATCCCTATCAAAATTCCAATGACATTTTTCACAGAACTAGAACAAGAAATTCTAAAATTTGTATGAAACCACAAAAGAACTCAACTAGCCAAAGCAATCTTGAGAGAACAAAACTGGTGGCATCATGCTCCATGATTTCAAACTATGTTACAAAGCTATAGTAATTGAAACAGTAAGGTATTGGCATAAAAACAGACACACAGATCAGTGTATCAGAATAGAGAGCCCAGAAATATACCCACACATACATGGGCAATTAATTTTTGACAAAGAGTCAAGGATATATAACGGGGATAATAACAGTCTCTTCAATAGATGGTGTTGGGGAAAACTGAACAGCAACACACAAAAGAATGAAACTGGACCACTATATTATACCATACACAAAAATTAATTCAATAGGATTAAAGATTTGAATGTAAGCCCTGAAATCATAAGAATCCTAGAAGAAAGATTGGATTTGATGATTTGGTTTATGATTTTTAACAGCACATCTAATCACAGACAATTTAATAGTCTAACCATATGAGTGTATTTAGTTAATTGCAGTTTTAAAAATTTTAAGTCTCTCAAATTAAAGATGTAAACAATTACAACAATTTATACTGGTATATGAGGTGTACTTGCTCTTCTTTCTAGTTACAACATAGGTGACCCTCAAAAGTGCCATTGGTTCCCTTATAATTCAGCTATAACATCTATTCAGTACAACTAGAAATCCTCTTCCATGTCTAAAATCCTATCAGGAAGAAAAAGCCACACGTCTGAAAAGAATTCCTACCCTATTCAGCCCCAGTGTGAATAAAACACAAATCAGAAAATGAGGAAGTTAGAATTATACATGTATGTCATTTCATCACCGATTAAAATCATGAGCTCATCTGGAATTTTCTAGTGTGGATCATTTTGACTAAAGATAGATCATCCACCAAACTTATTTGTTTGCTTTCTTCATATTTCATATGCAGTTTACAACAAGAATCAAGGAGACAAAAATGAAACAAATATGAACAACAATAAAATTAACAATTTGCCGGACAATTTAAGGGGAAAAGTAACTGTAAAGAGATTGAAAAGTGCCAGCAAAGAGTTTCAATGTGCTAATCCCTCCCTATCTACCTCTCTCTGCTTTCAAGGATATTCCTTCCAACTTTCTGCAAAAATAAACCCCCAAGGATTTATGAACACTAATGAAAAAGATAATTTCCACTTTTATTTGGGATTTTGATTTTTCAGATAGATAGGCAGACAGAAAGACATATAAATAATGGAAGAAAATAGTCGATTCATTTGCAGTTCCATCTCACCATTCAGTCACTCACTTATGACTCATCTGGGATAAGTTAGAAGTTTCTTCAGCAGTAAATGAAAGACTATTTGCTCAGCCGACTTCAGAGGTTGCTATGTCTTAAATGATATATTTGAATGATTTGAAGCACCTGAATTTGTTGGTTTTCATTGTTAGCTTTAGAAATTGTTGTATAAATCCCATTTATTTAATAGCACTCAAAAAATGCTTTATTAATATTCCAGAGGAATTTTGGATTAGGAAAAAATGAGCATCATGTTACCTTCAGTTTCTCATCTGGAAGATTTTCTCCTTCCATGAAATGATATTTAAAGAAGAGAGACTAAATGGTTTGTCCAGACTCCAGTCTAAACATTCAGGTAGAGAGCAAGGATCACCTGTAGCATCTGTGTGTCACTGACAGACAATCATAGGATCATAATAATGGTTCTGAAATTTTCTTCAGATCACCATTGTTTTTCTTTTTTTCTCTTTCATTATTTTTTATATTAATTTTAATTATTCTATTTTATTATTATTATTATTTGTGTGTGTGTGTGTGGTACGTGAGCCTCTCACTGTTGTGGCCTCTCCCGTTGCGGAGCACAGGCTCCGGATGCACAGGCTCAGTGGCCATGGCTCACTGGCCCAGCTGCTCCACGGCATGTGGGATCTTCCCAGACCAGGGCACAAACCCATGTCCCCTGCATCGGCAGATAGATTCTCAACCACTGTGCCACTAGGGAAACCCTAATTTTTATTTTTAAATAATGGTAACCAACCTTCAAATATTCAATTCTTTCTGAGGAATACAACTCACTTGAATAATCTCTGAGGTCACCTTGAATGGGACAATATTGAGAAATATTACCAGTTAAACCAGCATTAAAAGTATAAATATTTGTATAGACATTGCCATCTGATGATAGAAAAACCACCATAAATGCCAACGGAAGAAACTTCACAGAGTTAAAAATCAGTGTACAATAATTTTTATTTCCAAATTGTTTCCATATGAAATCTGCATCCTGTATGTATTTTGTAAAACCTTAACAAATATCATTTATCCTGAATAATGCTTCTTTTCTACATAGCTAGTCATAATATCTCATAAATAAGGATTTAATGTAGAAATGTGACTCAGGAGTTGGAAAAATAAGAAAAAAATCCTTAATGTCACTCTAGAAATTTGCATCTCTATCAGGTAAACCTTTAGTCAAAACTTTGAAAGCAAAATTTAAAAACCTCTTGACCTTACATTTAGTGGCAGTATTTTACTTGTTAATGTAAGTTACATTAAGAAACTTAATTGAAAAATAATACATTATTTCTCCTGATAAGAAAGGAATATATATTTTATTATAGAAAATGTAGATGATCAAAAACAGAAAAAAACAAATCACTTTTCATCTCATCATGTAGAAATAAACACAAACGCTTTTGCAAGTGTAACATTCTAGAAGTTTTTCTGCAATTCTTATTTATTAACTGCATCTTTTTAAAAGATTAATTTACATTTAGAGATATATAATTGACACATAATGTAATGTTAGTTTCAGGTGTACAACATAAAGATTCAACATATGTATATATTGTGAAATAATTGTCACAATAAATTTAGGTAACTTCCATCACCATACCTATTTAATGTTTTCTTTTGTGATCAGAAATTTTAAGATCTCTCCTCCTAGCAACTTTCCAATATATGATACAATATTATTAATTATAGTCACCTTGCTGTACATTATATTCTCAGGACTTATTTATTTATTTATTTTTGGCTTTGTTGGGTCTTCATTGTTGCATGCTGGCTTTCTCTAGTTGTGACAAGCAGGGGCTACTCTTCGTTGTGGTGCATTGACTTCTCATTTTGGTGGCTTCTTTTGTTTCAGAGCATGGGCTCTAGGCTTCAGTAGTTGTGGCACACAGGCTCAGTAGTTGTGGCACACAGGCTTAGTTGCTCTGCGGCATGTGAGATCTTCCTGAACCGGGGCTCAAACCTGTGTCTCCTGCATTGGCAGGGAATTCTTAACCACTGTGCCACCAGGGAAGTGCTTATTTATTTTTATAACTGGAAATTTGCACCTTTTGACCACTTTACACATTTTACTCCCCACCCCAGGTCCTGCCTCTGGCAACCAATCAATCTGTTCTTTGTAGCTATGAGTTTAGGTTTTCTTTTTGTTTGTTTGTTTTGTTTGTGTTTTTATGTTTTTTTAGGTTCTACATACAAGTGAGATCATACAATATCTATCTCTATTTGGCTCATTTTACTTAACAATGCCCTCAAGTAAATTACATTATTAAAAAATATTGGCAGAACTTTCTTTTTTTAATGGCTGAATAATATTCATTGTATGTATATATATCACAAATTCTTTATCAATTCATCCCTTGATGGATACTTTGGATGTTTCCATGTCTTGGCTATTGTAAAAAATGCTACAGTGAACATGGAGTGAAGATAACTTTTCCAGATAGTGACTTTGTTTCCTTTGGATAAATGCCCAGAAACAGAATTGCTAGATCATATGATAGTTCCATTTTTTAATTTTGTTTTTGAGAAACCTCCATACTGTTTTTCATAGTGGCTGCACCAATTTACTTTTCCACCAACAGTGTCCAAGTGCTCCCTTTTTTCTACAACCTCACCAATTTTGTCAGGTAGAGTATTATTGGTTGGCATTATTATTTATTTTTCTTTTAGCACTTTGAATATGTTGTGCCACTCCCATTCTGGCCTGCAAAGTTTCTGCTGAAAAATCTCTTGATAGACTTACGGGAGTTACCTTGTATGTAAAAAGCCATTTTTCTCTTGCTGCTTTTCGGATTCTTTCCTTGTCTTTAACATTTGACAATTTAAATGTAATGTGTCTTGATGTGCATCACTTTGAGTTCATCTTACTTGAAGCTCTGTAGTATTCCTGGATTTGAATGTGTTTTTCCTTTCCCCAGATTAAGAAAGTATTCAACCATTACTTTCTTCAAAGTTTTATGCCCTTTTCTCTCTCCCTCTCTTCACCTTATGGGACCCTTATCATGCAAATATTGGCCCACTTGATATTATCCCATAAGTCCTTTAAGTTTTCTTCATGCTTTCAAATTATTTTTTCCTAGTGCTGCTCTGATAGGATGAATTCCACTGTCTTGTTTTCTATTTGCTGATATTTTCTTCTACTTCATCTAGTCTAAAGTTGAACCCCTCTATCATGCTTTTCAGTTCAGTTATTGTATTGTATCCTTCTTCATATTATCAGTTTGTTTATGCATTGTTCTTCTGAGCTTGGTGAGCGTCTTAATGACTTTTATTTTGAACTCTTTATCAGGCAAATTGCTTATCTCCATTTCATTAAGGTATTTTTCTGAGGTTTTATTTTGTTCTTTTGTTTGGGACATATTCCTCTGTTTCTTCATTTTTCTTGACTCTCAGTTTTGGTTTCTATGCATTCAAAAAAACAGCCACTTCTCCCAGTCTTGAAGGATTAAATCATGTAAGAGATAAAACTTATTGTTCAACCCTGCCCTCGCTCTTCGTTGCCACTCAAAACGTTGTGATTTTCCAAGAAGGCTACTTTGCTCTAAGTAGCCCCCAGTAGTTGAGGGTTTACCAAGACCTGTCAGTGCCCTGAAGGGGATTATCTCAGTGAGCACCTAGATTCAGTTTGATTGGAAGCAAGACCCTCAGGAAGCAGAGTTTGAAGTATGCAAATATACCTCTTTCAGAGGAAGACTGGGATATGGACGTTTCTGTCTGAGCCAGTTAAGTACTATTTTGTTCTATTTTAAAAATTAACTATTTTGTTTTGAACTATTTTGTTTGCTACAGTGCTGTTGAACATGTGAACAAAAACCCCTGGGCCACCAGAGCCAAGATCTCAAGGGATGTGTCCTCTAAGCAGCAGCCTTAAAATCTAGAGCACCAGATGTATGCACAAGGTCCTTTCTTGGAAACACTGGCAACCTTGGATGAGGCAGAAGGAGAGCATGAAGATGGTACCAGTCTCTGGAGACAATTGCAATTAACTCCTAGATATATGTTTAATTAGCTCTCTGTAGCTGTGAAAATAACCTGATAGACCTCTTTTATGGAAAGGCTGGGTGTTTCTGTCTGTTGGAGGGGTTGAAGTAGCTGGCTAAGAACTATTTTTCCATTTGTTACAGTCTTGTGCACTTGCAAATGCAAGCCCTGCTGGTTACCAGAACCAGATAATTAAGGGGTGTCCACTGGGTGGCAGCCATCAAAAAACAGAGCCCCATATGTGTCTACAAGGCTCTTTCCGGGAGACATCAGCAACCTGGAGCAAGGTAGAGGGAAGATGGCACATGCTGGCCTCCATGATCTTTGTTCAGTATTTCTGTTGGCTCCTATATGTGTGTTAAATTAGACACTTGCCCCTCACACCAAGTCTTTTAAGATAAACAAATAGGCTTCTTTCACAGAAAAACTGGGCAAGTTTCAGATGGCTGTCTCAGCACTGTGTCTTGTGGCATTAGCCGAGCAAATCTGATCTGTGTGAGACTTTTCAGAATTTTTTCAGTTCACCATATCATTTAGGGTCTCATGGATGCAAGCCTTGTTGGCTTTCAGAGCTAGATGTTGTGGGGACCCATCTCTCAGGTGCAGGTCTTAAAAGATGGGGTGTCAGATGTGGGGTTCAAAACTTTCACTTTTTAGGGTGAAGCTGAGAGTTGTGTGTTCCTTCCTGATTGTCGGTTGCCATACCAGGGGTGGGTTTATGATGAGATTGTGTCTCAGGCTCTCCTACCTGTTTCAGTGTGTGTTTTTTCTTATTGACCCCACTAGTTTTTAGGTTTCTTTCAGAGAGAATCGTTCCATATGTAGCTGTAGATTCACGTATCTGTGAAAGAAGGTGAGTTCATGATCCCCTTATGTTGCCATTTTGAATAAGAACCCCCTAAATCCATCTTAATATGATTATGAATCAATTTTCTTCCAACCTATGTTATAAATATTTTCAATGAAAATAAACCTTAATTATATCATTTTAATACTTGCATAGTATTATATGAGTATACCATAATATATTTAACAAGTTCTCTAATTGGGTATAAGTCACTTGCAAGTTTATGAGACCACAAAGCATACTTTTATATACATCTTTTCCTAGAATTTCTTACCAATATTTTAAGGATAAGTTCCTAAAAATATGATTATGAGTCAAAAGGCATGCCTATTTTTAAACTTTTATCGTTGTGTTTTTCCTGAAAAGATGTACCAATTTAGCCCCTCAACAGCAATGCATAAAAGGTGTATTTTTCTTTAACTTTGCTCTTCTATCATTACTAAAAAAATATTCGGGCTTCCCTGGTGGCGCAGTGGTTGAGAGTCCGTCTGCCAATGCAGGGGACACGGGTTCGTGATCCGGTCCGGGAAGATCCCACATGCCGCGGAGTGGCTAGGCCTGTGAGCCATGGCCGCTGGGCCTGCACGTCTGGAGCCTGTGCTCTGCAACGGGAGAGGCCACGACAGTGAGAGGCCCGCATACCACAAAAAAAAAAAAAAAAAAAAATTTGCCTGTGAGTTAGTGAATAAATTGCATCTCATTTTAATGAGCTTTTCAGATATTTTAGCTTTGGAACTTGTAACAACTTTTAAAATTAATTTTTACTGTTCCAAAGATATGCAAATATATATTAACAAGCAATTTTTACAGTAATATCTCAAACATTTGTGTGACTTCAGGAGAAACTGTAAATTTAGAATGCTCACCTAGTTGCTTCTGCATATAAGCAACTAAATCTCATACCTTTGGATACTGAAGTGGAATAACAAATTGCCTGCACTTATTCTCATGGGATAACTGAAAACCTTGGGCCTCAAGTCACTTCCTCTCTTTCTCAAAAAATCATTAAATTTATTGCATCTTTATGCAAAAAAATACCCCAGCAACCTAAAATTAGAAAAAAAAATTTTTTTTAATGCCAACTACCTGAAAGCAAACTGATAAATAATTGGTTACTAGGAACTTCTTGAAAAAATTTCAGATCTCTTTTTTAGAAACATTGACAGAATATTTTTGAAATCTTTCCAGAATTTTGAAATATTTGTATTTCACTTTGAAGATAGAAGCAGGCCTAATTTTCTTAAATGGAATATTAAAGATGTCCCTTCTCACTTCTTGTCCAACACCAGGAAAACCAGGTCCCCTGCCAATGAATGTGAAACAGTAACAGTGAGATCATGACCTATAATTTTCAAAGCAAAGCAGCATTTAGCCTTGACTTTAAAATAACATGGAAACGGCTGAAGCTCATGCAAGTAAACATTGAAATCCTACCCCATGCTAGCCAATGCTAGAATACTTCACTGCTTTCCCAACTGGATCTTCCTTATCCTTCAAATCTCAGATCACTTTTACATCATCTCAGTTGACTTTCCCTATTGCCCAGTAGAAAGTGAGTTACTTGTTACTGTGTCTCAGAGCATTCTGTTTTTTCCTCTTAGTATCAATACTTATCAACACTCTCCTGTCTGAGTCAGGCATACCTCAGAGATATTTCAGGTTTGGTTCTAGACCACCACAATAAAACAAATATCACAATTAAGTGAGTCACACAAATATTTCTGGTTTCACAGTGCATATAAAAGTTGTGTTTACACTATAGCCTATTAAGTGTGCAATAATATATGTCTTAAAAAACAACATGTATATCTTAATTAAAAAACATTTTATTGCTAAAAGGTGCTAATCATTATCTGAGCCTTCAGTAAGTCAAAATAGAAACAACAGAGATCACGGATCACAGATCACCATAACATATAATAACATCAAAAAAGTTTGAAATATTGAGAAGATTACAAAAAAGTGACAGAGACGCAAGGTGAACAAACACTGTTGGAAAAATAGTGCTGACAGATTTGCCTGATGTGAGGTTGCCACAAACTTTCAATTTGTAAAAAACACAAAATCTTTGAACTACAATAACGGGAAGCACAATAAAATGAGGTATGCCTGAATACTGGCTTTTTCCTCTTTAATTAGACTATGCCTTCTATGAGGGTAGTTTCACAGCACTTGTCTCATGTTAGTACCCGAACTTAGTGATTGGATAAATGGAATTAATTTGGATCTAATGCCTAGAGGGAAGACATGTAAACTAGAAGTATCAATTCACCATGAAATAACAAATCTAAGAAAAGACACTAACTCTTAAAGATGAGTTTACCACAGTTTAAATAATATTTCTCTTAACACAATGGAGCACACTGCTAAAACTCTATTCAGAAAATGTGAATAGATTAAAAGTGAGTTTGATAAATTAATACATTAAATACAAGAAAATAAGATGCTCTTATGATCTGTGTAATATTTGAGAATGTGTTCTGAAGAACAACCATTGTCCCTATGATCTAACATTGAACATGTAAACTGGGCTAGGGGATGGGGAGATAACTTTGTAATTGGTGTGAATGTAAGAATCACTGTGCTAAATCAAAGAGGAAAATAAATCATAATTTAACATTTTTTCAATTAAAACAGCCTAAAGTGACTTTTTATAATTTTAAAGAGTTTTTAAAATATATTGACAAGATTATAGAAAAAGACTAAAATGAGTTTATTTGAAAGTCATGCCCTAGTTTTAGCAAATAAAAACAAAACAATTCAGCATTTAAATTATTTGCTCTTTAAATGTTTAGTATTGCCAAAGCAAATGAACATATAATAAAATGAATATATTGTTGGTGTTATGATGTGTACAGATGAGCAATATGTACTTCCAAATGGAAACTCCCCATATCCCTTATTCATACCTTAAAGTTTGCTCAGCTTTCTCTTAATGCCATTAGAATGGCAAAGGTTGGGGATTCTTTTAGTAAGCAATGTGTATCTGCAGCTACGTGTTACTTTTTTAGCTGGATATAGAATTCACTTTTCAACACTTTGAATATGTCTTTAAGCACTTGGTGTCATCCCACTGCATTCTGACCTCTCTGGCTCCTGATGAACAAACAGCTGAAAATCTTATTGAGAATATCTTGCATGTGATAATTCATTTTTCTCTTGATGCTCTCAAGATTATTTATCTTTGGCATTTGACACTTTATCTTTTAAAAATATATGATATGCTAGGGATGAAGTTGTAATAGTTAATTTTATGTGTCACTTTGATTGGGCCATGAGATGCCTAGACATTTAGTCAAACATCATTTTGGGTATGTCTGTGAAGGCATTTTTGGATGAGAGTAACATTTGAATTAGTAGATTTAGTAAAGCAGATTATTCTTCCAAATATGGATGGCCTTCAGCCAATCAATGGAGGGCCCAAATAGAACAAAAATATTGAGTGAGGGAAGGTTCTTCTGCCTGACTTATTGAGCTGAGACATTAGTCTTCTGCAGTTAGACTGGAACTACTCCATTCACTCTTTTGAGTTTCCAGCTTGCTAACTACAGATATTGGGACTTCTCAGCCTCCATAAACATGTGAGCCAATTCCTTAAAATACATACACACACACACACACACACACATATATGCATATCTCCTGAATATTTGTGTGTCTGCTCAAAATTCATACACTGAAATCCTAAACATTAAAGTGGTGATGATAAGGTGATAATATTAGGAGGTGGGGCTTTTGGGAGGTGATTAGGTCACAAGGGTGGAGCTCTCATGAATGGGATTAGTGCCCTTATAAAAGAGGCTCTGGAGAGATCCCTCACAGTCTTCCATCATGTGAAGACACAGTGGGAAGGTGACATCTATGAACCAGGAGTGGGACCTCACCAGCCATCACATCAAAGCTACTGGCACCATGATCTTGGACTCTCCAATCTCCATCTCCAGAACTGTGAGAAGTAAATTCTTGTTGTTTATAAGCTACCCAGTCTATGATATTTTGTTATACTAGTACAAACAAACTAAGACCAAAAATTGGGTCCTAGATCAAGAAGTGGGGGTTCTGCTTTAACAAGTACTAAAAATGTGAAAGCAGCTTTGGATCTAGGTAATCAGTAGAGGCTAGAAGATTTTGGAGGTGTGTTAGAAAATGCCTACTTGCCAACACTGGACTTTTCAAGGCAATTCTGATGAAGGCCCAGAAGGAAAAGAGTTATTTCTTTGATAATAACTAAGTGGTTGTGAATAGGACGTTGGTAGAAATATGGACAGGAAAGGCTATTCTGATGAGGTCTTAGACAAAAATGAGGTGTATGTTGCTCATCAATAGAGAAAAGGCCATGGAGCTATAAAGTGGCAAATAAATTGGCTGAACTATGTGTGTGTCCTTGGTTTTTGTGGAAGGTAGAACTTTAAAACACTAAAATTGAATATTTGGCAGAGGAAATATCTAAGTAAGTATTGCTTGGCTTCTCTTAAATACTTAAAGTAAAATGCAAGAAGAGAGAAATAACTTAAAGATTGAATTGTTAAAAGGGAAGCAGAATTTAAAAATCTGGAAAATTCTCAATCTATCCATAGTGAAAGAAATGAGAAATACTGTTCAGGAGAGAACACAAAGCCTGCTCAAGGCAGAACAATTTCAAAGAAGGGACCAAAGCTGCTCAGCACTCACATTGAAGGTTCTGCACCCTGAATTCCAGTGCCATGCTCCTCAGCTGCCCCAGATGCAGCTCCAAAGGTCCTGGTGTAGCTTCTGTTTTATCCAGCAAAGAAGGGGGGTGTGCATGGCAGCCTCCACCTAGATTTCAAAAGATGGGGCCTCCTGGAACCATGGGTGTACAACCCAGGCAGAAGGCTGTTGCAGGGGTAGGGCCACCGTGCAGATTTCCTCACTAGGGTAATACCCAGTGGAGCCGTGGGGTGAGACTGCCCCAGTGAACCCAGACTGGCATGCAAATTCAACAAGGGCAGCAGCAAGCATATGATTCCAACCCATGAGACCTGCAGCATGGGCTACACTTAGCAATGTCATGGGGGTGGAACTGGTTAAAGCTATAGGAGGAGGACCACTACCTTAGTGTGACCAGAAGGTAGGCCCACCACCCCAGTGGGTCTTAATGTTTTGGACTTGCTTAGGACTTATTACTCCATTTCTTTTTTCCTTTTTCTCACTTGTGGGATGGTGATTTCTATCCTATATTTTGTCACACCATTGTATTTTGGAAGCACATGACAAGTTTGATTTCACAGGTTCACAGTGCGAGAGCAATTTGCCTCAGAATGAATTGTCTCATTCACATGTTATTTAGATGCTAATTTTGACTTAGACTTTTAAGTTGATAAAAAAAAACAACAACAAACAAAAACTGGTGGATGCTGGAACAGATGTTGGAACAAGTTAAGAATTTGAGGGCTACGGGGATGCAAGGAGGACATGAATTTGGGGAGCCAGGGGTGGAATGCTACTGTGTCCCCAAAATCCCTACATTGAAACATAACCCCCAATGTGTTGGTATTAGGAGGTGGGGACTTTGGGAGGTGAATAGATCATGAGAGCAGAGCCCTCTTTAATGGGATTAGTGCCCTTATAAAAGAGACTCTGGAGAGATTCCCTCATATTCTTCCACCATGTGAGGACACAGTGAGAAGACATAGTCTATGAACCAGGTAGTGGTCCCTCACCAGCCATCACACCCAATCTGCCAGTGCCATGCTCTTGTATTTCCCAGCCTCCAGGACAGTGAGAAATAATTTTCTGTTGTTTATAAGCCACCCAGTCTGCAGTATTTTTTTATAGCAGCTCAGACAGACTGAGACACACTCACCAATCCTATTGGTTTTGCTTTTCTGGAAAATCCTGATTAATACAGGGCTCTTTGAGTTTATTCCACTTTTTTTGAATTTGTTGAACTTATTGCATGTGTAGATTAGTGTTTTTCATCAAAATTGGAAAGTTTTCTCTCATTTTGTTCATATTGGTAAGCTTGATGGTATGCCACAGGACTCTTCATTTATCTTTATTTTCTTTGTATTCCTCAGACTGGATAATTTCTACTGACCTATTTTCAAGTTTGCTGATCCTTCTGTCTTCTGAATTGTTGTTGAAGCCCTCTAGTGATTTTTATTTGTTATATTTTTCAACTCTAGAATTGCCATTTTATTTTTTAATATAATTCCTAGCTCTTTATTGATATTTTCTATTTGGTGAGACATTATTCTTATATTTTCTTTATTTCTTTAGGCTTCAGTTTAGTTCTTTGGTTTCCTTTAGTTCTTTGAACATATTTATCTTTATCACCTGTGAAGAGGGTGCAAATGAGATTCCGATTTTGGCGCAGTGTTTCCCAGAGTATAACTTGTTACTTAAGAAGTACTTACTATAAATAGTGAGCAAAAGAAAAAGGTTATGCCACCCAGTAGAATACTCCATGTATTTTTCACATGCCTTAAACATACAATGAGATTCAAGTCTGTAACTTCAAAGAGAGATGAGTATATATATATATTTTTTATTGCGGTACGCGGGCCTCTCACTGTTGTGGCCTCTCCCGTTGTGGAGCACAGGCTCCGGACGCGCAGGCTCAGTGGCCATGGCTCAAGGGCCTAGCCGCTCCGCGGCATGTGGGATCTTCCCGGACCGGGTCACGAACCCGTGTCCCCTGCATCGGCAGGCGGACTCTCAACCACTGTGCCACCAGGGAAGCCCGAGATGAGTATATTTTATCCACATCTGATCTCCTACCTTTTCTCCATCCCTTTCAAGACCAAATTAACCAAAATAGCTTTTTAAGATGAAAAACCAACTTGCCTTTGCATTCCTTTAAGGCATTCCAAGCATGAATTTCAGTTACTGGATTTGTTACTCCAGAAATGGTTAAAGTAAATCATGTTGTTTAAGATGAAAAATGTAGCATGCACACCACCATTGCTCTCCTTGCTTCACCCTCAGTTCAGATTTTTTTCCCCTCATCAAAATGCAAAATACAGTTTGAAAAATTAAACTTGGCCCAGGAGTGTTTATCATGAAGTTTATTTGTATTGTCAGTACTCAGATGAATTAGGAAGCTGGCCTAGTTGGAGCGACTCCTCAGTGTTTATGGATTACCCACCACCTTGGGAGTGGATGGGAATGTGCCAACCTCTCCATGCAGGGGAAGCTCCATGCATACCCACCGCAGTTTCCCACTCTTGACTAATATGCAGATGATTTCAAATTTTAAATATAATAATGACTACACACTAAAATTTTGCACATCAAATTGATGGTGGTTCTTTCAGTCCTCCAATTAACTTAATGTGTTCTAGAGAGAGGGGACCATGGATATTCCCATTTTTGGTTCAGCCCTAAGGCATGTTTTCACTTTTAACTTTAGATACAAATCCTAAGTGAGAAAATCCAACAGGATATGGTACAATACAATATGATACAATACAGTACAATGCAACAAATACAATGCTTTCTTAAGTTTAAAAAAAGAGAAAAATATTTAACAGGGAAACTATTTTTTAAATCCTTTGAATTCTGCATTTGTTAGGACCAGTGAATGGTGAGAAATGAATCTTAAAAAGCATCTAAGGAGAGTAATTGATAAGGATGATGACTTTGAGAATAATTAAAATAAAGCAAACTTTCTATTTCTTTAAGTAGGGTTTTGCAAGCTTAGTGTGGATCCTGCACACAACTCTGAAGCAGGCTGTATGGTTTCTAGCCCTGTTTCATCTACTTCCCGTCTTTGTTGTATGTCAGTCCAAGTTTCAGTGCCCTCAGGGTGATAATAACAGAGTGTAAGTTCTCTCATTATGGTTGTTCATCAGTTAATTACAAAAGACAGTTATAGCTGGAAATATATATTAAATATATATTTAAAACATTTGGAAATGTTATGACAACTTCTAAAAATTTTTTAATCTCTAAACTTGATAAAGTGTTTCCAAAGTTTCTAATTAGAGTTTTCTTTTCAAACACATATTACATAAACTTTAAATAAATTAATAAATTATGGATGGAATTAACAATTTTGTAGATCAACACAAATTAATCTTGGTAAGTGTAAAACTCACCTGGTGGGATCAGAAAGGCAGATAGTATAAGAAATAAACCAACTGGCCACAGCAGTTCTGCAGACAGTGGGCATTAGCTTATAGGTTTTATGAGGAATGAAAAGCATTGGTTAATTTAGAAGGTGGAGGACACATGGGAAAGCATCTGTCATAATACAGGTAAATAATAATAGTGGGTGATGTTTGTTGAGCATATGGCATATACTAGGCACTGTAATAAGCTTGTTTTATAGACACAAACTCCTTCTATATCTGGGCAGTTTGCTATCTGCTCGTCATTCCCAGTAGCTTCCCTTGGTCTCTGTGTCATTCACAACCATTCACATGAACTCATTTACATCAATTTGCAAACATGGTTTTCCTATTAGTAGTGAAAATCTTGTTTTTGTTTGCTTTAAGTTAATAATTTTAGTGTACAAGGTATGAAGAATTAGACAAATTACATCTTCTCAATCAGCACAGTTGAAGAGCAATCCAAATCAGAAAGTGGATGATGACACTTGGAACTAGAAAAGATATAATAAATTTCTGGAGGGTGTTGGTTGAAGAAGGATTGGGTAAGGACTCAAATTAGAATGAGGAATTTCCTCAGTTGGATTTAATTAAACGTAAGCATTTTCTTACAGGATAAGATGTCATATGTATCCTTATTTTTTCTTAAATAAATGTAAAACACCAAAAATAAAGTTATTTTATTTTATGGAGAAACTCATCAAGAATAACTGGGCTTCTGGTAAAACGGATGCAATTTTGGCAAAAGGCAGAGAAGAAACTCCAGGTGAGAGGTAGGTTATCCCTGGAGATGTTTAACCAGTAAACTGTGTGTCTTGGATAACACAAACCTCTTTGCCAATATAGTGTCCACATTCTGAACTTCCACCCAAGAATATTTTGAATGGCATCTATAATGCTAGTTCAAATAATGGCGTAAAAAGAATTTAAATCAAGTTAAGATTTACCAGACATTTCAGCTATGTTCTCTAAGGACTGCTGCTGCAAGATAGAGTGGACTGGAAGGGTTTTAAGGGGAGGAAGAAGAAAATCCTTGAGGTAGAGGATGATTATGACTCCTGGGAAGCGTCTCAGTGTTTGGGGGGATACAGCTGTTTGAAGACAATGTTGTACCAAGATTGAGGAGATCAATCCTCTCACAGTATACTTTTAGCTGAACAACTCCAATTTTCTTTTTCTTTTTGATATAGATAAGGAGTCCTCTTATGATTAAGAAAAATAAGAAAATAAGAAAAACAAAACAAAACAAAAAATCTACTATTTAAAAAAACAAAACAAAACAGTGAACACCATTATTCTGATTTCCCATGCAGAACCATTTTGAAATTGCAAAGGCATCACTTCTGGAGATTACATATAGTTCATAGGTCTGAGGTGGGGGTCCAAGAATCTGTTTTGCTTTGTTCTTTTGTTTAAGTAAGCTCTTGGGTTGACATTGATAAAGGTGATCCCAGACCACAATTTGAGAAACACTTCTCAGGACAATATTTTTTTTTGAAGATTACTCTGATACTTAACTCCCAACACTTCCAACTCAGCTTGTGTCCTGAACCCCCCTTCATCTGATGGAGATCTCCTTGCCTTCTCTGGACATACAGGAACTTCCTAAACTCAACATCAACTCCCACCTTTTTACCAATATGAGAACTCTATCTCCTTGAAATTTGTTATTTGTGCCAATATGATGTAAAAGAGACTTTGCTCATGAATGTTTTAGAATTCTGAATTCCATTAATTGAGATTGGACCTATGCCATCTTAAAATTAATATACAGTATTTCATTGTGTTCATATCCATATTGTTATTATGATTTTGAAAGAGTCATTTATTGTCTGTGTTTCTAGTTACACATTTGTCTAATGTAAGTCAGTGGTTTTAAAAGTTTTGTACAGCATGATAATTTTAACACAAAATTTGATGGGAACCTCAATATTTGAAACAACATACAGATTCTTTAGAGACTGTAATCTTTGGTTGTCAAAAGGAAAATAAGTTTTATAGATGCACTTAAGCACCTCAATTGAGACTTCAGTTTCCAGATTGAATGGATTTGAAACTTACCGAAAAGCAAGTGTGCCCTATGCACAGTGAGGCCAAACAATACCAAAACACTGGAGTTTGGAAAACAGAAAGGTTTATTGCAGGGCCATGCAAGGAGATGGATGTCTCCTGCTTTAAAAAAAGCCCAAACTCCCAGAAAGCTTTGAACAAAGCCCTTTTATTATAGGAAAGGTGAGGGAGGGGTGTGGTTAGTTGTTGCAAACTTCTTGGTGTCAGATCCTTTGTTCTTGAGGTCAGGTCAAAGTCAGGTAAGATGTTCCTGTAAATCTCCACCAAACAAATGTTACTCTCTGTACTGACAAGAAAGGGGAAGGTCCCAAGGCACAACTTTCACCCTTTGAGGTCCAGGCATGGCCAAGAGTAGGGGGTCCCTGCAGGGGGTGCAGAGGGCAGTTACCCTGACCCAGATCATTCATCCAGCACCCAGTCTGGGTCCTCACGCCAGTGCCCTGGCCTGGCTGAAGACTCAGGTCTCATTTGGTGGCTCCCTCAGGGCCAGGTCCCCAGACCCTGCCCAGCTGTCATCACTGAGGGAGCCAGGTGCCCAGGACCCAACTGGCCCTCAGGCTCCTCAGGCTGCACAAACATTGGGGGCCAGGTCCCCTAGACTGTGTCCCATGCAGACTGTCACTGCCATTAGGTCGTAGAGGCAGGGATGGAGGAGAGGTTCACTGCCGCCTCAGGGCCTGGGCCCTGGCAGGGTGAGCTGGAGGGCCCTGGGGAGAAGGTTAGGATTGCCCTCTTACCTCACTCTCCACCTGACGACCATTGAGCCAATGCTCAATGCCCCTCTAAAGATACACATTGACGTTAGCTTGGGGGCGGGGCCCACTGCGGTACTGACCAGTGGCTGAGCAGGGCCTGTAACGTGGCTCTGTCTGGCATTAATGGTCTCCCGGTAACCGCTGCCTGGTAACAGGGGGTGCGGGGTAACCTCCTGCAGCAATGGCCTAGTGGTAAGTGCAGGGCACTGCAGCGCTCTATTACAAAACCATTGCCATCCGTTATATAGCTAAAAGTGGCTTTCCCAGTTCTTTTACACAGGTTTTTCAAGGACATTCAATGAAACTGTGTGTAAATGCCATGAACTTGTAGTGCGCCTAGAAGTAACAAATGAGCATTTCTCTTTTACTCAGTGTAAATCGTAAGTTTAAACTCTCTCTTGCTCGTTCTGCCCGCCCTCTTTTGCTTTACTATGTCCACATGTGCAAGTTGGGAGAAACACATAAAGTGGACTGTTCATTAAGAAAAGATAACCACTGTCCTTAAATCATGAATTTATGCAATTTTTGACTGTTTTTAACAAGCACAAAATGGTTCACGGGAATTTTGCAAGTATAGATCATTTTAATTTGAGTCATTGTGGAATCATAAAAGACTCAGTTCTTTAATTTTGTGCCTTCAAGTCAGCTACTTTGATTAAAAAATAATAAAGCAAGGGAGCCGTAGGGTCCTTACAGGTTCTCGGCGCTATCGTGGCTCCCTGATCTTCTGTGCTAATTCTCCTCATTAATATTAATAAAAGGCTGATAGGCCATTGCAAAGCATGATACGAAAAGCAGACAATTAATTGCTTGTAGTATTTTTATGCTTATTTTGCACAATGAAAATAATGCCTCGGGACTATCAGCTAATCAATAATATCAACGGTGTTGAAAACGAGTGCCTTCAGTTTCTTTTTCATAAATCCCCCTTAAATCTGAGAAACATGAAAACCCAGTGAATATTCTTGAAAGCAGCAGTTGGAAAAAAAGTTTTATTTTACCTGGCACTCTTCTATTTGGGGAGAGAAATGCCATAGATATAGGCATTTCAAGTTGTCCAGTCATTTCAGTTAATGCACTCTAGGTGGTTTTGCCTTTTTGTAGGGGAAACTGAAATTTAGATGATGGGAACATATTGTAGGTTAGATAAGGCATCTGGGGGATTCCAGATCAACACTTTTGATTGATTTGATTAATCAACCAGTTTTACTGATTTTTAAAGTCTTTTTAATCAGTCACGATATTTCAAGGCCAAATTCACTACTTGTGAGTTGAATTTTAAAAGTTTTATTCAGGTTAAAAATTGTAGAGTGAGGCTTCCCTTATTCTCTCCAGAGACTGGAGAAGAATGCTTCTGATTCCAGTGTTCCTTCTTACTTGTTGAAATTATATAAAGTCTACTCTAATTTTGTCATTTAAAAAGCCACACTAAATATATGAAATGATAAGTTTAATCCGACCTCATCCCTCACATGGCCATGTTCTTTTCCACTTAGACCTACCTTCTTTACTGTTAGGACATTGGCTCCTGTGCCATGTCTAATAAGGCCAATCATTAGGTGTATAATAAATTCAATTGCCTGTATATGTGTACACATATCATTTAGATGAAAATACATTGAATAAATAATTTCATGGAAATAATATTTTCTGAGAAAGCTAGCTTTAAAAATGATCTATGCATTTAAAATTGATCAAAATAATAAATGGTCACAGACAACAAAGTTTGTGTACATATCATTGTATTCAAAATGACTCAAAATTCTGACAAGAAATTAGTAGGTAATGAAATAAAAATCTAATCCAGCACAATAATCTCCTTGGCATGGAATTTCTCCAAGTCACTCATATATCAATGATAGTAATCACTTCCACTTCCATTTAGTTCCTAAATGAATAGAATCTCTATGGAGGTTGCCAGCCAAATTGTCAAAAAAAAAAAAAAAAAAAGAAAAGAAGATATATACAACTCTAGCATAAGAATTGACAATAGGGTCTACCAGGCCCTTTTGAACATGTTAATTTCAATTCTTAACTAAAATAACCAAGTAGAGCTACAGATGCTAGTGATGCAATATGCTGAAAAGGGCTGTTTGCAAAAACCTAGGGTTGTAGCAAATAGCAAATTTTCTCATCATCAAAATGGCTTAGATTTACAAACTGCCCATCCAAAAATTGTTTATCTTTTATTTTGAAGAGCTATACTTCTAAGAAGTTACCATCAAGTAATTCATGGCATTGTAGATTTATAGCTTTGATTTGAAAGCTCGTGGTGTTTTGAAGGTAAATCATTTGGATCAGAGTGGATTTAAGATCCCTTACAAAAACATAACGTTATTAGTACATTAAATAATTCATCTCAATGAAAAATGGTAAAATTTAAAAACCTGTAGAAAGCAATGTTAGTGATGTGACTTTTTATTCATTTTATAATAACCAAATATTAAATACTAATTATTCATTTATTTATTTATATTATGCATTTTCCATAAACATTGAGGTACTTTAAAGCTAAACAACATTGAAAATAAAAAATGTATACACTTCTAGTGTAATATGCTATCTCCAGAAGCAAAAGAAAGCTCTCGAGAACTTCTTGTTACTGTCATTGGAAGCTTCATTTTGCTATAAAATTTCTAAGATTTAATTCCTAAGTTTCTCAGAAACTAAAGTAAAAAGGGAACACATTATGATGCATAACTTTCATTTTCTTATAAAGTACAATTTGCAAATTAGTCCCCAGAAGTAAATTTTTCTCTCAGAAACTGATCTCAACCAATTGACTAATCTTAGATGGCACTATTTCTCAGAATGAGTTTTAAACCTGTAGAAATCGTCTTGCCTTTGTTATACACTCAAACAGTTTTAAAGCTGAAAGTTATTTTGGAGTCCATCTTCAAGTACATGAACTTGATATTTTGTGAACAATTAAACTGAATCCATGAAAAATAGATAATTTTTCTAAGAACACTCAACTGATCAGTAGTAGCAGCTCATTTGGAAACTACTGTCCTCAGATCTCCATTATATCCTACTTTATTCTCACTTATTTGGTTTCAAAATTTGATAGTGCAGCTCAGCCTCTCCTTCTGCCCAGCCTATTCTGGTTAATAAATCCCCACAGAGGATTTTATCTAATTGTATCCTTTATTAGATTGGAGCATTATTTCCCTGTCTTTCTGCTAAACAGCCTCAATTCAGTTTCCCACAAAAGCTATTTTAAATTTTTTCTTGATTTGAAATCTTGCTTCTTTCTTCTTTTGATTACAGTAAAGCACACTGGCTAGACAGACTCTAGACACATGCTAGACAGCCCACCTGCTCCAGATTCAGATTTTTCCATTTACCACCATTACTACCATGGTCTCATCAGACAGGTGAAAGCTTTTATTTGCAAATCTATGTACCAATCTTATATGGAAAGATTTATTGCTTAAGATGAAATATTAGCATATATCTTAGATATACTATAACTCAGAAGGATTTTATTGGTTCTTATGTCTCCACTTCATTTTGACTGGAGAAAACCCAGTCTAGTGGTAATTCTACTAAACTCAACAAAATGTTATGTTGTACTTATTATGTTTAAGGCCATCTACAGTGGAGAATAATAAAAAAACCAGTGATGGCCTATAACATCAAATAGAAAATAACTACAACCATATAATATTTTGATATATGCCATAAAAAAGTTAGCAAATAGTATGTGAATACAGAGATAGAGGCTGCTACTTATGCTAGAGGGAAATGTGATGATTTCAGGTGGGACATTTCTTCAGACTACTATTTGCAGTGACTAAACTGACAATTACTATAAAATTGAGCTGAGGTATTATTTCTTCCAACTTCCAATCAAAGAGACATTTTTTTTAATGTCTCTTTCATAAAATATTAATTATTCTCTGGTGATACTCTCGGGCTTTTTGTTTGTTGTCTAATATTTTCTTTGTTTTTTTCCATATCGTTATTGCCTTATTAAGATTGCAGTTACTTGATGTGTAGAACACAGCTTCAGGACGGACTGAGTATACTCTTAGTGGATAATATGTAAGGGCCAGTCTAGATTAGGGGTGCCTCACCTCTGTGGGCAAGATGGTATCATTCCTTTTTATAAATGCAGTTAAAAGGAAATTTCAGGATATTCAAGCAATATTGACTGGTCAAAATGTTGCAGTCATCTTTTACTCTTTCTCAAATGTGACACCAATGACACCTAGAGGATACCCGACCTTGGTCTTTGCCGTGATGGTCATATGTTTTAAGTGTCTTAAGAGACTTAGGCCCCTAACAATACTCATTCAATCAGTTGAATGAATGATTGAACACTCCTTCAATCAGTTAAACACCCTAGCAGTTGCCTGGATGTAACTGAGCCTCTGCAAGGACCATCAGAAGAACCAGCAGAGGGAGGGAAAGAGATGGAGTTAGGAAAATGGTTCTTGACTTTTTTATTAACTCCAGTGGAAATTCTAATGACATATGTTTTGTTACCCAGTTTCATCTTTTTTCTAATGTTGAAAATGAGTTTCTTTCTAATGTGTGTAAACGATATGAGAGGTCACAGAGCAAAATTCTAAGCAAGGGGACTTAGAGCTGCTGATTTGCAAGGCAGATACAGCCCTTCCACACAGGTCCTTGGTGAGTCTCCCTGAGGGAGAGTGGACAGTGGTCAGTGTCAGTCAGTCCCACCTCCCTCATGAAAGGAGACCATGGAAGACAGTCACTAGAGGGTGTTATATGCTTACACAAAATTTTTTCTGAATGTTTCTCTTTACGCATGTGCACACACACACACACACACACACACACACACTTCCGGAGAAAGTTTTACTTCTAAAATACTGAATTAAATTTTCCCTATACAGGTATATGCACTTTAATCCCTCCTCTTGCCATCCTTTTCTATTAAATATAAAAGGGTGCTTGGGAGAAGGTACCTTTGTGTGTTTTGCTTTCCTAAAGCTTTCTTCATGACAAACCATTCCAAAGAGTATCAAGAGAGTCCAGATGGGTAAATGAAATGTTGGAAAGAACACAGCGGGGCAAAACCTTGATACCTTTCAATTTCCCCACTTCCACCATGAGAAAGCCCTATTGACCCTATGGAATACTCTGCATATAAAGTGAAAATGAGGGTTCTCATTTAATTATGAATTAATGAACTAATTTTTGAGAATGTTGTTTTTTGATGGTGTTGTGATCTGTTTAGAAAAAAAAAGTAGGGGTCATGAATTCCAAACAAAGGCACAAGTGTTTGTCTTTTAAGAAAATATGCTGTTGCCTTAATCCTGCTCCCTTCAGTGATATTTACTTGGAAAAATCTTTGTAAATTTTGCTTACAGTGAGTTCTCCAGCATTAGGGTTTTACTGCATAGCTAGCCTTCCCAAGATATCCACATCTTCAAGCTGACCTTGACATCATTCAGGTGACAACACTACCCCCTTGATATCCATAAAAGAAAAGCTATACATGACTACACAGTTAACTTATATTCAAGTTTGGCTGTCCAAGTCTTAAAATGTTAGAGAGAAAAATATTCTGGATTCCATGTGTCTATCAAAATGGCTGGATTTCACACTTCTTTTCCACTTCAAATCTGGCCCTGTTTAGGAAGAAAGAGTTATTTGAAAAAATAAAACACTAAAATTTCTAAATGTTAAAATACTATATATATATATATTTATATTTATATAAATATAAATATATATATAAAATATTTGGCCACAAAGCATACAATTTGCTTTCAATAAACTAAACTTTTTTAGAAGTAGTTAAATATATTAATTATTCAGAGACTTTCTATGTTTAAAATAACAAAATATGAATATATATCATTACAGCTTGCCATGAATAGAAGTAAGGTACCATAATGACAAAATCACCCAACCTTAAAGATACAGTAAGTCACTAATTATGACTTAATATGTTCCATAACCTCTAATACTCTAGAGCCATTTATTTCATTAATAGTTTTTAATACAGGAAAACTGTTGATTAATGTCAGAACTTTGTCCATAAGCTATAGTATAAAGTGTACTTGGGAATAGCTATCACCAAAAAAAAAAAAAAAATTACCACCACCCAATTTCCCACCACAATGAAAAGAACACTTAGTGCATGTAGAATATGCAATAGCACCCTGTGCTACAATTACAAACTATGTCACTCTTGGCAAATCTACTGCGTGTTTCATCTGGGATGCCAATAGCATCCTTGAGGTAGGACATCACAGTAAAGAACATAAAGCTTCCGTGGTTCCATCATTATTGTAGGTTAGCAGGAAAAGTTCTTTGAACACAGATCTTAAAATTCTGTGGAGAAAGAGTGGAGTGTAAAGGGTGAAAGTTATCTGATTAGTTCTTCTTTCTTGGGACAGCTTGTCAAAGGCCTACAACTGTATCATACAAGTTTGAATTAGTACCGGCATACTCTCATAAAGCAGGAAGGGATTCAATTAGCATATGCATAAAAACATCCTCTTAGTGAAAGATGCAAATGTATAAAAGCTATAGATTAAACATTGCAACTATAGTTAAACTCTTATTCTGTAGCTCGGTGCAAGGTAGTGTTTAATAAATGGCATAGGATTGGAGGAGTTATTTCAACTGGAATGACTTAAGGAGGCTTCATGAAAAAAGGTAAAAAGTAAAATTGGATGTATATTTTAGGAAACAGAAATGACAAGTATGTCTCTGTGAAACCTGCATACGTCCATATGGGAGATGGAGGAAATGCATTCTAAGCAGCAGTTCTTGTGTGAACAAGAATGTGGGTTGGAGAGCTAGTGTCTTTGGTGGAAATGTAAATAGGCCAAAAAAGCTTATACAGAGGGTCCATTTTGAGGAGAAGTAAAAGAGATTTAAAAGATTGTTTTGCAATAATGGTGGAGGGCCATTAACATTTTTTGATGAGAAAGAATCTCATCAGTGATTTAGTAAGACTAACGAGTAAACTGGCTAATAATGGAAAGCAGGGCACAGGATCAGTCCTCTATGAATGATACCACACTTGTTTGTACAAAAGTGTTGGTGACAGAAATTGAAAAAAGAAAGAGAAGATAATTTTAACAAACAGTAAGGGCATAAGTAGAGCTTAGATTCATGAATGAAGATACTGTAAAGTTGAGAGGCCTGTGTGAGAAAACTTTTATTTTCATGGTGCACAGTTGAGTTGTGGCTTAGAGAAGTATTCAGGCGACAATATAAACATCTCTGTCTTGGGGAGTTGATGTTTGGGGTGAATTATAAACTCTTCTCTCTTTGATATCTTTATTTTTAAACACTAATGAAATGATCTCGGTGCTGAAAAGAAAAGCATTATTTGAGATGTTTGTTAGTTTGTTTAATGTGTTGGAACATGCCCTCAGTAAAGATTTCACTACAGACTAAGAAAGCATATCTTCAGCATTGAGAAATCTCCTTGTAACAGCAAGATCTGGACAGTTTATAAGAGTGCTAATAAAAGCAATTAGGAGATCAGGAAAAGAAACTGACTATGTTCATGAATAAGGAGCAAAGGATGATGGGTATCATAATAGACATTTTGAATTTTCAATGTTTTGAGTTATTTAGATTAAAATGTGCTCTATCATGTTGAATATAGATTTTAATTCTATTATTGCATTTTTCATTCCCTCGCAATTCTCTCTTATTCATTTTGCTTACATTTAGTCCTGTTATATTTTTAATTTATATCTTTCTTTGCTACTTCCAAAAGCAGAAACAGTGCAATAGGCCAGGAATTCTTAACGTGGGATCAGTAAGTCCCCTGGGGTCCCATCATTAGCTTCAGCATGCCAATTAAATATGCAAAATGATATGCGAGTGTTCAGTTTTCAGGGTAAAACTTTCTGAATATTATCAAAACACTCTTCATTTTCTTGCACTGATACACAGTTGTCCATACACTAGCTCACAAAATGAAAATGGGTTTTCATTTTTGTATGGAGCAGGCAGTACAATTTTGTTTCTGCAATTAGATAAATACTATTAGCAGTGAATTGTACTATGGCTCCTATAAGGGGAACAGCTACCTCTTAAAAGCTCCCCTTAACTTTTCCCATTCTAAGTGTAGTCCAGTCCCGCACACAGAGTTGATGACTGTCTTTTTGCTATAACACTGTTTTTCCCAAATCCTTCTCCCATTCACCTGGCTCATTATGCTAAGTATCTTACAAATTAGGTAACTGCGGTAGAAGTAAAGAAGCTCCTTTTTAAAAATACTTACTGCTTACATGGAAAGGGTATGAGCTTGTCCCTCTGGATGATTTCTACAAAGGCTTCTGCCATTTACATTTGAGCATAACAAGAAAATAAATTTTGTGAGAGCAGGCAAGTTTGTCTGCTTTGTTCACTACTGTTTCCCCAGCACTGAGGATAGTGCTTAAGTCATGCTACAGGTTCAGAATATTTGTCGAAGGAATGAATGAACATATATGTACTTGAGGCCCTTTGATAAGAACAGTCATTTTCAAATGCATTTCTTCTTCTCACTAACCTTTTACCTCCACTTCTGCCTTCCCTCCTCCTCAGCATCATGGTTCCATCAGGTACTCACATTATTTCCTGGAGTTTTTACCTCTCCCTCCTTGCCAGCTTCTTAACATAAGCATGTGCATATTCTCAGGTTTCATACTTAAAAATATAGAAAAACTGAACGCGTCTCTAGACCCACACATTTCCCTTAAAACTTTATTTTTCATCTCCCTTTTAAAGCCTAAAGTCTTTAGTTGTGAAATATTATCCTTTCCACTTCTTAATATCCCATTTGCCTATCCCATTGAATTTCATTCTATTACCACTACTAATAAATCTACCATTTCCAAGATTACCAGGTACCCCCTTGCTGTGAAATTAGAACTAGATTCTAGTTCTTACATTATTTGATTTCTGGGTAGCATTTGGCACTGTTGACCCTCTCTTCCTTTTTCAAGTACTTTCTTTAGCTCTGTGACATGTCTGATTTCTATCCCACTACTATATATGACTGAACCTTAGTGATCTTATTTGTAAATTCTTTTTCCTCTGGATATTCTTAAAGGATTGTATCCTTCAACGTTAAGCCCTGGACCCACCTTCTTCTCTGCATACTTTCACTTGTCATTTTCAGCAATCTCTAAAGCTGAGCTTTAGATACACATTTCTTTTTTTTTTTTTTTTTTTTTTTTTTTTTTTTGCGGTACGCGGGCCTCTCACTGTTGTGGCCTCTCCCGTTGCGGAGCACAGGCTCCGGACGTGCAGGCTCAGCGGCCATGGCTCACAGGCCTAACCGCTCCGCGGCTGTGGGATCTTCCCGGACCGGGGCACGAACCCGTGTCCCCTGAATCTGCAGGTGGACCCTCAACCACTACGCCACCAGGGAAGCCCTTAGATACACATTTCTAAGGCATATATGACCCCCAATTAAACTCATCCTCCTTCCCATGAACCTGCCCCTCCTCTTATGTTTTCTCTTTTAGTAAATAACATGATAAATAATGTGATAATAACATAATAACATGTTTTCTCTTTTAGTAAATAACATGATATACAGTAATATATAACTCCCCTAACTCCACTCCCACTGCCAGCTTGCTATCATCCTTGTCTAACAGCTCTTCATTTTTTTGTCTGGAGTACTTACTGCAAGAGGCTCTCAACTTGTGCCCACTCTTCAAGTCTTGACTCATTTCTATTCTTTTCTCTGCATAGAATTGAGTGATCTTTCTCTAAAATGCAAATGCAGTCCTATTCCTTCCATGATTAAAAGCCTGCAATGGCTCGGTATTAAGTTTAAACTAATCAGGATGTACAAAACCATTCCTGATGTTGTGGTTTTTCCTTACCACTCTAGCCTCATCTCTTTTTTTTTTTTTTTGTGGTATGCGGGCCTCCCTCTGCTGCGGCCTCTCCCGTTGCGGAGCACAGGCTCCGGACGCGCAAGCTCAGCGGCCATGGCTCACAGGCCCAGCTGCTCCGCGGCACGTGGGATCCTCCCAGACCGGGGCGCGAACCCGGTTCCCCTGCATCGGCAGGTGGACGCGCAACCACTGCGCCACCAGGGAAGCCCTAGCCTCATCTCTTAATCCATCCACTTTGGACCAGATGGCCTAACATATTGATATTTTTTGGCACAGGGTCTCCTCTCTCTACCAACTCTGTACACTCACAAGATTATAACTCAATGGGCCATTACCTATTTTTCCTTTTCTCTTTGATTGGATAGTTCCTTCTCATACTTTATACTGCAACTTCAATTTTATTTCCTCTGGGAAGCCTACCATATACCCTGATCTATATATGTGGAGCTAAGAGGTTCCGCCACCATTATACCCAGCTGCTTAGAATATGTCACTGTGCATAGTAACTGCCTAGGTATAATACTTCTCAACATACGCTAACAGTTTAAACTGAATTTAAACAACACCTACTTTCTCTGTGTTTCTCTCTGTATTCATAGCCCTTAGTACAATGCCCAGAATATAATGAGTGCTCACTAAATATCACTTAAAGCAAGAATAAATGAAATTGTGTTTTTATTATTGTTGCAGTTGTTGAATGCGTAATAGTTAATGTGAAACTGATTATCCTCCAATCCTCATTCTGACTTCTTAAATGACAAGAGATCTGAAGAAAATTCACTGCTTAGGAAATATTATGTTGTTATCATGCCCCCCTCCCCGACCAAGTCATACAATTCTTCAGGGTATTATAGTATCACAAAGAAATATATTTAATCAAATACTTTCTGTGCATGAGACACAGCTAGTCAATATGTGGTAAACAAGTTTGTTTCAATATAAAGTGGAGATACTCTTTCAGAGAAATGCATTGATCTCAAATGGCAGAGTTAGTCTTCTTTTGTGAGAAGAATCTTTTAAATAAAACTACTTGAGCGTTTGAAGGTGTCAGCACTTTGAAGATTCAAAGCCTCAATTATTCAGGTACCACAGAGCTGAGCATTGTATGTCTGCCAATGTCACATTTAAAAAACTCAGATGGCTAAGATGCCATGTTCTGTTCAAGTCTTCTGATATTTGAAATTAAGAGAAGAGCCCTTTCATTTCAGCAACTCCTAAGGCTCTCCCAGTCTTCCCGCTGCTGCTGAAACTCAGCATTCATTAAATACTTTCTTGCAATTTGAATATATTGTTAATAGAGTGGACAGCTTCTGAGGTTGAATTTATACTCTAGGGCAGGGGGAAACTTTTGATATCTCTGATTGAGATTGGTTATTGAATCAGGGACCTGGTTTGGAGCCAGAAAAGTATTAGACAAATTATCCAAGAGGAGTGAAAAAAAAATGCTTTTATCTTGTGCCGCATCTGAGGAAGCTACAACCACGTTTCAACATATGGCATTCAATCATGCATTGCCCTCGTCCCAGATGAGTTTGAGAACCTTTTCTCAAGAAGTCAACTGCAAATACTGATTTTCTACCAACATTATACAACACTGCTCTATATGACTCTCTGTGATGTATAGCTCCTGGCCCACTGGCTCTAAAGTCACAACCACCCACCTCAGAGATACGCAACCTTTTGTTTGTCAGATAAATACTTGTATTTAAATTCCTAGTGCAATTTGCTTCAAATGGTAACTTCCCCAACGTCAAAGAATCTGTCATTTGCATTGGTCTGAAATTTTCTGGAAATGACATTTGGATTGAATGATCATTGTGGTAGAAATTAATTTTAAATATTTGGGAGAAATAATGCATGAAGCGGTATCATCAATAATACTGACAAATGAGGTTATAACCTCTGGCTTTTGCATCCAGTTCCATGGATGATCCAGATTCACGTAGGTACTCAAATGGTAATTGTTTAATCAAGAAGGGAAAAGATGTATCCAATCTACAACTTACTCAGATGATTCCTTCTAAAGCACCGATTCTCAAAAGTGCCTAAATAAAATATTCAGACTACTTGGCCCCACTACCATTCCCTTTTGACAGCATTTTGGTCTTTTTTCCATCTCAGGATGTAATTTCTTACTTGAGCATTCTGCTCACTGTAACATCCAGCCCCACATATGCCTCTGCCTGTGGTACACCTAATCTACTCTTTAAAAATCTGCTAGACTGACTCTTCTATGAGCACTTTTCTTACTATTCCAACCTAAGATGATCTCTCTTGTGTCCCACATTTATATTACTTACCATCTGCCCCCACTTATTTAGCATTAAGGCATGCATTGCCTAGTGACATCTGTTCTATTTTTGGCTGATATTGCTATTGACCTTTTTATGTACATTTCTTACCTCCTTAACTGGATGGAATGTTTCTTGAGGACAGGGTCATGAATTGAATCATAGATTTTTACACCTACAAGAAACTTTAGAGATCAATAGTCATTTCATAATTGAAAAGAAAAGAGCCTGGTAGAAGTTAAATAACCGATTTAAGGTCAAACAATAATTTAGTTAGAAGATCAGAAATAGAGTTCTTAGCTTGAAATACACTGTTCTTTGCAGTGTGCTCCACTGTAACTTTCCAAACATATTAGAGTTGAAATGGGCAATAGTTATCCAACTTCCTCAATTTATAGAGTGGGAAACTGAAACTCAGAGAAGCTGTGAAATTGTGGCCAATGTCATATATTGAGTTAATTTTAGCATTCCTGGAACTACAAAGCACAATTCTTTGTCCACTGACCTAAACTCTCTTCATCTTTTTGTATTCCACAAAGTTCTGTGTACAGAATAAATACCTACTAAGCATCTGTTAAGCTTTATACATAAAAAAATATAAATGTCTCCAGTACACAATCCTAGAATCTGACATTTCAATGGAAATGGAGAAATAATAAATTTCAAAGTTTAATTTTCCCCCTTCTCATTAATCTTTATATGTAACTATATTTCATCTTTGGAGACCCAAGTTGTGTATAAAAATGGATAGATTAAGGTTTACCTCTTCTTGTAGAAAAAAAATATGCCTCCTGCCCTGTAAGATTTTCTGGAGTCAAATCCTTACCTTGTTGTGCATGGCAGATCTATTTTCCACAGAACTCTCAATGTGTTTAGGATTGAGTTAAGGTTTCAATTTATCTTCACCCAATGTTTTCTCCTTAAGCATGAAGAATTCTTATTTTCTGTATCTTATATGCAGAAAAATCCTTCACAAGAAATATTATAATCCTTTGCTTAGTGAAGTCTTCAGCATGTCAATGTACTCTGCAAACCAAAACACCTAAGTTTTTCAAGGTTTTCTTCATTATCACCATAAAATGAAAACTCAATCTCTGTAACTCTCAATAATCTAGAGATCTTCTCACCTTAATTTGATTCATGAATTTTGCTTTAATTGATCCTTTTTGGCTAATAAAACTAGATACTGGATTTAGCAATTTACTGTGATCATGAAAACACATGGCATTTTATGGGAGGAAGCACTGCTGCTGATTCCTGGGTGGTTTTAACCAACTCCTGAATGTTCCTGGAATTGTTCTTTCATCTGCCAAAAACAAACAAACAGACAAACAAAAAGAGAAGTTTTTGATTAAATGATCTCTGTCCATTCTCTCTCTTGATAAATTGACCAAGATGTTTGAAGACATGGATCTGCCTTTCCAACTGCTGGAATCTTTGAAAATTATAGAAATACTATTTTATAAAACTAAATTTCCAAGAATGAAAGTTACCATCAGAGTGGCGGAAGATATTAGGAATTCTTGGAAGATACCAGATAACATTTGTTGAAGGTTTACAATGTGCTATGAACTTCATCAGTATTAACTTACTTATTTTGCACAACATTTCTGTGAAATAAATGTTATTATTATTCTCATTTTACACGTGAAATACCTGAAGCACTGGGTTTAAAGTAACATGTCTCAGAGTGCTTAGTGAGTTAGTCATAATCTGCAGCCAAATTTCAGATTCCAGAGCCTGTACTCTCAACCATTGCTTTCAACTCTCTCTCAGGGACAGTCCCAGAGAACCCACGTGTTCATGCTAGATAAAAGAGATCAGAGAGATCTACAAACTTCCACATTCAAAGGAAAATAACACTGCAATATAAGAACAGGTCCAGACTGACAAATACATAGAGCTAGAAGGTGGGTTGGAGGGTAGAAGGTTGTGATACAAAGTGTCTGTTTAAAAATCAATGTAATTGATTTTAAAACTCTATTTCAAACATCAGGACACTAGACCAGAGCCTGAAGTTCATTTTTAATGAGCACATTCATTCTCTTCCTTTATTCTCAGTTGACATTTTGTTTTCTGCCCAGTACATCCTGACACTGTTTTCACCTCTCCCTTAGGTTCCTCTATCTACCTTTGAATCATTCACTAAAGAGAAATTCAGAATTCCTTTGTACACCCATCACTGTATTTGCTACTAGCTATGATGAGTGCAGAATAAATAGTAGAAAAGTGATTAGGAAATTCATAAATTTTATGATTTATATAGAGGGAGAAAGCCTACATGAGAGGGCAATTGCATTATGGCATGAAAACTTGAGTGCGATCTTATGTTCTAAACTCCATGATTGTAACAGCAACCCAAATGACATCTAGTCCTGTCTCTGATATTAAGAAGCACCTGTTGACTGAGGATCAATTACTTTATCTGTAAAATGGGAGATCTGAACTCATTTGTCTCTAAGATCTCTTCCTGGTATGCAAATCCATGACTTCCAGTTTTGTTTAAACCATGGAGTCCCCATTGTATTTCTCATTGTCAGTTATATTACTTATATGGCTTATGGTAAGTGATGTTTAATTATCCATGGTAAGGTATTTGGTAATCCTCAAAGACATTTAGAAAAAATGGTCTACCATTTTGTGGCTAAAATTAATCTTTTTTAATTATTTACTCAGGTAATGTAAAAAGGGTCAGTTTCCTGCTTGACTCTTTCAAATGGTCTTTGTCCTGTCACTGGAACCTGTAATCCTTGGGATAAATTAGCAGAAGTTGAGAGCTTATCTTCCTTAAGGTAAATGACAGCATTGATGGTTGCCCTATCTGAAATGTATGCTATATCTTGCCCATTTTTTGTCCCCATTATGTTCGTACTTTATCCATTTCATTTTGGCCCCACATGTCTTACATCTTCGTTCCTTTATCTTGATTTCTGCTGCCTTTCTATCTCAAGGCATATTTACCCAGGTGTCTTTGAGCATTCTGAAGCTTTGGTTACTGATTTGGCACTACTCAGCAGAGCTTGAGCAGAAATCTGGTATTTCATATTTTAATTGTCCTTGCTCAAAGGCCCTGCTGCCATTTCTCCATATACTTATTTTGTTCATATATGTTTTATTATTTTTAAATGACTGTTTGGATTTTTAGTTTTAACTTTATAGGTTTTAATTTTGAAACTTATCTGTGTCAAGTGCTTGCCTTCTATTGCTTTGAATTTAGACACATGAACATGACATATTGTTCACCATAACCATACATATGCTTCAAGGGTTAAAGACCTGGTGAAGATAATTGTGTTCAACCATGTTTATTTAGAACGAAAGTAAAGGAACATTTGAAGTAAAAACTCTCAGCTTAAAACTATAAAATAAATCCCTGAGAATAGCAATTATTAAGTATATTTTTGCACAATTAATTAGCTCAACCAGGCAATGAACTCAACATAGCCAATGAGAGATTCCCCAAACAGTCTGTGGCTAGTGATACAATATCATGACTTGCCATTTCCAAAGATAATTTAACACAAAGGTTTGAATTCTGAACCATAGAAATATGGACACAAGAGGAATTATAAATAGTTTTTGTTAATGCTCTTACATTCCAATTGATTGAATCTGTGCTTCTGTGCGCTACCATGCTTAATTTGTCTAGACTAGGGACTCTTTACAAATTTACTCTAAAAATAATTTAAATAGAGAATACAGATATATGCGATTTATTGCATTCCCTCTAGAAGAAAACTTAATTAAATAAGCTTCAGGTCACTATATGTTTTAATTAATTTTTAGATTATTCAGAATGCTAGGAAAAGGTGGAGAATAAATATAGCTAGAAAGCAAACTAGAGCTACTTTAATTCTCCTGGTTTATTAAAACCTATTCAAGTCTTTGAGGGTCTATGAAATCATGGTGTTCTATCAATTATGATCTCAAAAGATTTCTGAAACATTTTTTAAGTGAGAAGTAAGTAAATTATGGGTTTGTCTCTTAAAATGTGTTTTATTATGTCATTACTTCAAATAATGTCAGTAACTCAGTACTGGTTTGAATGGTTATGGAACATTTGTAATTCAAGAGGGTGTGATTATCACTGTATATTCTGGTATAAAAAAGGACTTTAGCCAGATTACTTTTTATTGGCTCATGAATTTAGATGCAGTTCTTTTAGTTCCATAATGCAGCTGTCTAAGGGTAGATATATGCAACTCTCCAGATTGGCTGCCATTGAAAACTTGTAGTCTGAAACTTGTTAGTTCAGGGTGGGGAGGGATTGCTGGCTCTCATGGGGAAAACATTCTGAAACTAATAGTACAACAATGACAAAAAATGAGATTTGGGTTAGCTGTTTCCCAGGTGACATTTTTGTTTTCCATCTATTTAAAAAAATGAAAGAAAAAAAAACTGCCCTCTTTGGGTTCATTTCTAATACCTATCTGTATATGATAAATATCAGTTTATCCAACCATCCAAAAAAATATGGTCTCCCTGCCACTGAGAATTATTCACTTAACTGTCAAATTCATTCTCTCTATTTAATGTGGTTTTATTAACAACATTTTCTGTCAGCAATTTTCAGCTGATAGGTTGATGAAGAATGATGCATTCTGCTTTCATTAATGGTCACTTAAGAAAATCATTCCTAGTCTTCAAAGGCTGAGTAGGCACACTGTATACTCTTAGAAAAAGATGTACATGAGTAAGAAAAGACAATATCATTTATGCAGACTTGGTCAAAGACTGAATGATGACAAGGTACTGGCAGAATGGGAGAGGACTCAGGTTCATACAGACACACCCGTATCTGCTTATTACAGAAAGTTTTTGTGCTAGATTTTCAATAATTAGTGATGTGAAGTACATCAACTAGGAATCAGAAATGTGGGAAATGTTGGTACTGTAAACTTCATGTATGTTAGAAAGAGAAACCATAAGAAGATTATAAATAAGACTAGACTTTAATAAAAATTTTATTTCCGATATGTGTTTTTAAGGCCCTAAAATCCTCTATCTGAGACTACTTTGGAGTCATTTCCCCAATCTTCCACCTCCTTGTAGACCTTGGTAACCTTGTGTTCTAATACTAGATGAGGGATACCTACCTAAGCCCAGACTGATGACAGAGGTAATCCAGGATGAAAAGTTCTGCTATTTATCCTGAAGGGCACAAGAATGTGCTGGATAATAGTGTTTGAGAAATGAAAGTGTAAGCACTAAAGTCAAAGCGGAGAACCTGAATACTGGAAAGGAGACAGAGACCACAATTTTCTTTGTAAAGAAAAGAGCAAGCCCTGGTGGTTGTAGGGGAAGGAAAACACTCAGGTTCAGTGTGTGGGTTGCACAAATAAAACTGTCAAAAGACAGATTAATAGGATAAAAATGTTTATTACATATACACATAGGAGCTTCACAGAAAAGGAGTGAAAATCCAGAGGCAGATAGATCCAGAGGCTTAGATAACATTTTAACAAAGTATGCAGAAGGAGATTTTTGCTTCCAAAATGGGCGGGGTGGGGGAGGGAGGCAAGGGTTGTGGGAAGGTGACTAAGAAATATGTGGTAAAGAGGGTAGTTCAGTAAGGTTTGTTATGGAGATTCCAGTCATCTCAGGTGATAAAAGTTATCTCCCACTCATTCTCCTTTTCCTGGTACAGGATAAAAGACACTTTTACAAATTGAAATTTCCTTTACCAAAGGGAAATTTATGCCCTATTTTTAGGCAATTATGATGAAGGTAAGGAGTTTTTCTTGTGTCTGCTCTTTCTAATTGCCTTCAGCTCAGAATAATTTTGGGATGGCATGTCTGGTCTCCTTCATGCCAAAGTATAAAGTCTTGAAAATAAAGTCAAGAGGATAACACATATTTGGTAAGACTGTGTAGAGTTTTGGAAACAAGCTATGTCAGTTGTGTATATCTTTGTTGGATCATCACTCTTCACTCATCACTCTTATTAAGTAGGGATTCTGTTAAGTGTTATGAATATGTTGTGTCATACAAGCCTTGATACAGGCCTTGTGGAGTTGGTAGTATTAGTTCTCTTAAAAAAAAAAAAAAAGAAAGAAAGAAAGAAGAAAAACCAATTCAAAAATGATAAGTAACTTTTTGAAGGCTCACCACAAATTGGTGGTACACAAGCAAATCAAATCTAAGTCCAAGCATCAGGTTCTTTCTCCAGGTCTGGTGCCTGCTTGGAGAAGTAGAAGTGCAGGCAGACAAAACTTCTTGAGGGGCTATTACGCTTGGCCCACACAAAATGTAACCACAACAAATGTATTTAGCTAAAATGCAAATGTAAAGTACAAAAGTATATCATAAATGTGGAAGATTTAAAAGCCAATGTGTCAGCAAAAAAGCAAACCATTTGGTTCAATGTGCACCAAATGTGTAACATGCCTCTCAAACATACTTCTCAAAAAGTATACTGTTTCATATCTTAGAATGGCCAAAATCTGGAACACTGACAACACAAATTCTGGCAAGGATGTGGAGCCACAGCTACTCTCATTCACAGCTGTTGGGAATGCCAAATGGTACAGCCACTTTCAAAGACAGTTTGGCAGTTTGTTACTAAGTTAATCATATTCTTACTATACAATCCAGAAATCATGTTCCTTGATATTTACCCAAAGCAGTTGAAAACTTATGCCCAGGCAAAAACCTGCACACATCTGTTTATAGCAGCTTTATTCATAATTGCCAACATTTAGAAAAAAAACAAGATGCCCTTCAGTAGGGGAATGGATAAACTTTAGTTCATCCAAACAATGAAATATTATTCAGAAGTTAAAAAAAAAAAAAAAAGCTATCAAGCCACGAAAAGACATGAAGGAAACTTAAGTGCATATTACTAAGTGAAACAAGCCAATCTGAAAGAGTATAATTTGCATGATTTCAACTATATGTCATTTTGGAAAAAGAAGCTCTATGGAGACAGTAAAATGATCTGTTTTTACCAGAGGTTGAGTGCAGAGAGGTGAATAGGCAGGGCACAGAATTTTTTAGGGCAGTGAAAACACTCTGTATGATACTATAATGATGGATACATGCCATTATACTTTTATCCAAACCCAGATAACACATACTAAGCATGAACTGTAATGTAAACTCTGGACTTTGGGAATTATGATATGTCAATGTAGGATTAGCCTTGATAAAAGATCTAACATTTTTGGGGGGATGTTGATAATGGAGGAAGTTATGCTTGTGTGGAGAAAGGGGATATATGAGAAATCTCTGTACACTCTCTTAATTTTGCTGTGAACCTAAAATTGTTACAAAGGATCGGTCAGGAAAGTATGGGAAAGTAGTTAAATTCTGATATGTTACCTGCCTCTTAGGACAAGGTAGTGACATAGGAAATGATCCAAATGTAAAAACAAACTGGTGACATAGGTAAGCAGGAGAGGTCCAGCACTCTAAGAAAAAGATAAGGTGAGGCATGATTCAGAAAAATGCCAAAATTTACATTTCTGGTCATGGAGAACAAAAATCCAGGTGATAGCTTGGACTTTGGAAGACTAGCAGGTATGCAGTCATCTTTGTGGAAATATAATACATCTATTTTCTCCAAGCCACTAGGGAAGGTAAAGGAAATTCTCCAGTCCAGAAAGATGGGCAGAATCAGGCAGGATGGCAGGTCTCCTTATCACTCACTGATAGCTGTGGTAAACTTCTAATCTTTGAAGCTATATAGGGTAGCCTTACAGGCATTTCTATAAACTGTAACAACCCTGGGAAAGTGACTATTTCAGGGGACATATAGAAGGGCCTTACCATCTATATAGGTTGACCTATAAAAATAGCCATTATACTGCCATTGAAAATGTGTCAAAGAATTTTAAGTTAAATAATAAAGAATTATCATACAAAAATGAGTAGAATTAAATGTGTGTGTGAATAAAATGTGTGTGTACATATTTTTATGTCCTTGTTAGACACATACATTCCTTGTTCATCTATGTCTCAGAGATAGAAATTAGACACACCATGGTGAATTTAACTTACCTCCAGGTTTTTTTAACTCCTGTGATGCCAATGCCTATGTATAACTTCAACTAAAGCACACCGATCTCCAATTTCCTCAAGGGAGTGAGAACATATAATCACATTTAAATTAAGGCAAGAGTAACATTGTGATGTATTTTTCTCTTGCCTGTATTTTTTAAGGAGGACAGCAGAGAAAATATAATGATTAACTGAAAGATATGAAATAGTAAATTTTTAAACTCTATGACATATTGCTGAAAAAGTCCTTCAAAATGTCCCTGAAATGACCTGCAGAGTTACCTAGTCCCTCTTATTTTATATAAAATCGTCCTAATAGAAACTGAGGATGTATTATGAATAATGAGGCTGAATTTTAATAAAACCCATGTCTTTACTAATCTAAATGTTCATTCCATCAAACTGAAAAAGAATGTTAATCTAAGTGCTATCCTCCTGACATTTAGAAGACTTGATTCATTCTATTAAGATTCCTCTCCACTTGTTCAATGGCCTAAGATAATAAGAAGCTATGTTTATTTTTATTTAAACAAATAGGGAATTTTCCTGGATGCAATCTTTACAGGAAATGTTCCAATGTATTTATAACACAGAAGGAAAGTTCCCAGCACAATACAGCATAGTTGTACAATTTGGCTCTTGACTATTGAAATAATTTTCTCAATTCAGTAAAAATAGTTATTGATTAAAAATTGTATGCATAATATTTTGCATTATTAAATGGATTGGAATAGCCTAGTTTCTTCCTTCAAAAAACATTAAATCTACCTAATAGACATTATAGACATTATAACATAATCAGTTATCATACACAACAGTATAAGAATAAACATTTGTTGCGCATAGAAACAACTAATGTTCTACTTTCAGGGCCGAGGATAATCATACCAACGAAGACCCATTTATCATGTATTTAAAAGTTCTAAGCATTCATAACAAACTGAAAGTCCAAGTTGAATTTGGGATTTTCAGAGTCCCTGTTGCTCTGCTAGAGTGATGGGCTCAGAGAGCCCCCTACCAGTCCATCTTCTACACCATCATGCTCTGGTTTTAATACACTCTTGCCTCTGGAGTATACTGCTAGTGACACTAAATTCTGCAGGCATAAGTTTACTTCAGTCCACACATAAAAGTTCCATGTACACTTTCCATTTAAATTACTTTTTGTTAGTGCACACTGGTGACGGGATCTATATTCTGGGGGAGGGATGTAGAGAAGATACCAGCTTTTTGGATGAATTGGATGTTGAAATCAGGTCCCATAAGATGAGTAGGAGTTGAAATTTGCTGAGACAAGAAGTCCATTGAAACTAGGGCAAAGAATATATCAGAGCCATGGAGAAAGGAATTATATTAGATGTTGGATTTGTAGGGGATCATTCTTTTAAATTGATGGAACTTACAAGTGCAGAGTGGCTATTAAGACAAAAATTTTTCTTCAGTAATTTTACCCATTAGCTGCAGAATTATGTTAGAAACTTCTTGGAATTGAGGTCAATATTTTTCACAGTTTAATTCTAGACTAAATTTTTGACCTCACTGTCCATTATTTTCTTATATACCAACTCCATTTATTTTCTGAACAAAAAACATGATACTCGACAATGAAATGTAGCCCTTAAATCTAGGAGGAGCTTATATATATATATAATATATATAATATATTATATATATTATATATATATTCAATATACTTTTATGTTCCATGTATACCTATCATAACAATTTAGTTTACCATTCCTAACTCATACAAATTTTGACTTCCACATTTTAAGATATGATGTTTGTCCAGGTCAAAGATACAAGCCCCATGCACCAGCGAGCCAGTTCTTACAAAGAATTAACAAATCCTTATTCTATATGTCTCATTTCTATAGAAATACATTTGTGTCATACCATTTATTATATACATCTTATTACCACTGGATAGTAAATGCTTTTAAGACAAAGATGATGACATATCCATTTACCAAAGTGCTTATCACAGTCCCTGATATATTGTAAACATTCAGTTAATAATCAGTGAGTTTTAAAATACTTTTTAAATTTTGCATAACAAGTTTATTTTTAAAAGGCATATAGAGAGTAAACAAAGTAAACATTCCATCAGGTCTTAACTTCTGCCAAGTATTATCTGCCCTAGAATTGTTCCATTAAGTTCCAGTCTCTAGACATCTTAAATTTAATAATCATCACCTTCATGAGTCCAATACTTTTCTTCTGTTGAATTTAATTGTTGTTTTCTTTTCTGTTTGTTGGCTTACTTTTTCCCAGGATTTCTATTAAACCTAGTGCTGATACCTTCCCACTTACTTGTCCATACCATGCCATCTGTATAAGGTAATTCTCTACTCTTTTTTTTTTTGAATGAGATGCATTTTATTGGCACAGTCATTCCTTTCATCGTTATATTAACAGGGTGAAACAGTGATTTTAAACAGTAAAAGCTGGTTTCTCCCCAAACTAGTTGCACTGTTGCATTAGAGGGCAGCAGGTCAGTCAAATCACAACCACCCAGTCTGAAAGAGACAATCTGTACAACTAGTACAGCTCTTCCAAATATTAGACTCTCATTCACATGATCAGCTGAGCTGCACAAAAAACTGGGTACACTCCAGTCCCTGATATATTGTAAACATTCAGTTAATAATCAGTCAGTAAATAAGTATGAAGAAACCTTTAATTTAATGTTGGTGCAATAAGTAATGGGCATGGGCTCTCAAGTAAATAAGCCTTTTGAAACATATAAAGGTCATGGGGTACTTATTTTATTAATCAAATTTCTTAAAAATTCCAAGATAATAGTTCACCTCAGCTGCTGATGCCAAAAGATTCTTCATCGTACCTACTTTGCCTTAGTACAGTTTCAGTGTGGATATAGACTTGGTTTGAGGAAAATTCTACTGGAATTTATGGTGCTTTCTCTTGTTTAAGTCCCATGTATCACTAGATCCCACCTTACTTAAGGAAAACCACCAACAAACTGAAATCCTGCCTGTCACTCTATTACAGACTTCACAGAGCTCAGGTCATGATAGCAAACATCAACAAATTCCGTGAAGTGATTGGTATTGCCCATCAATCATAGCATGGGTGCAAAGTGAAGGAGAGGCTTTTCTTTATAGTGGATATACAAGAGAGAAAACATGGTCATCTCAGGTGTGTTTATCTATAAATGTCATGCATCCACACTGTGAACACAAAAGCCTTCCACCTATTATGCACTTTTCTTTCTTCTGAACGTTGGTTTGCTCCATCAAAGATAGTGAAATATTAAGTGGAATAACCAGATTATGGACCAGAAGGTAATAATCCTGATAATGCTTTTTGAATGAATGTGTTCAACATGGCAGGATTATGTTTTTTAGAATTAATTTTTCTTGTTGCTGAATTGCTTCTTATGAAAATTCAATATTGGTGGAAAACTGTATTGTAGCAATTTTTATTTCCAATTATTAGTTTCATTGAGTTTTCCCAAACTGTGCAGGTTTTTTATAATAAAGTCATCACCTTTTATTGACATATATACCTTACTGTTCTCTTTTTTACTTTGGCTGGAATTAAGATTTTTACAAAGTAGTTAAAATTCCTTTCTCACTGTCTCTAGAATTTTTAGGAAATAAATTGATTGGGAATCTAGTCTGATAACCAGTGCAAACTGTGTCTCCATAATACCAAAACAATCATACCTTAAGGATTCACTGAGTAGAAATTGAAGCTCTACAAATTGCTGAGTATTTGTGTTTAAAGTATGCGTATATTTCACATTTTACTGTTCAACCACGTTTCCAGCATCATGGAGATAAAGATGTATGAAAAACAGAAGAAAGGATAAGCTTTGTTGTTTTTCATTTGATCAGTTTTGAAACAAATTTAATGAATGATTAATTAAATTTTTGAGGTCATCAGCTGGTTTAAACCCATGGTAAAATCAAGGTCTGGATAAGCTAACTTCAACTCTGGCCAGATTTGCATTTTGAATTTTAAAATTTTTCATTTCAATATCTATTTTTGAAGAAACTTATCTGAGCTTAATGAAGTAACAGCTACAGTTTAGTTCCCTTTCATGAGTTCAAACCATACTCCACCCCTACCCACTGAACTCACAAATGACAGAGGTCACACAGCAGATAAATTAAGAGAATGTAGAGGACACAGACTCTGTCTGTCCTTACTACTGGACAAAACTCTCAAAACCCACACACAGCAACTGCTACTGGCTCAGTCATTTCCCTTCGTATTCAAAAACAAAAAAGGAATTTTATATAAGCTCTCAAAGCTGTTTTTATACTTTGTTGGTCATATCTGTAGTATCTCTTGAGTTCCTGTCAGTGACTGAGAACACTCTTAGTAAAAATTAATTTTTGGTTACTGAAAGTGCTTTGACCTCTAGACCCTTTTGGGCCTTTGTCTCCGAAACTGTGTGTGGCAAGAGAATGAAAATCAGAGAAAACTACAAGGTCATCAGGTGATGACAGAAAACAAAACAGTATCTGGGAGAAGAAAGATGCCAAAGCAAAAGCAGCTCTGCTCTCTTTAGATAAATAGTCCCTGTCGGTCCTTCTTGTCCTAGGTTCTGCAACTGACAGACTTCACATGATCTCAGAGAGGTGTGAGATAAGCAACGATGGAACAAGAAAAAGCAAAGGCTTGGAGAAGATTTTAGTACCTGGCTGTGTGATTTCTAGATTGCTAAAACTTGAATATACGAAGGGTGGTGGGAAAAGGTGAGTCTTGTTGCTACCAAGAACTCTTTATTTGAAAATAGATCCTACAAACCCTTTTGCTTGTCCTCTAAATTGATATTAAAAAAGTATCCAGTGGTTTTCTTTTTCTTTTTTTTTTTTTTAGCTCAAAGATACAGAGAGTCAGAAAGAGCATAACTCCCACTCTTACAACAAGAAAAAGGTTGAGAAAACTGCAAAGTAATGATTCCTTGAATGCATTAGACAACTATGGTGGCAGGGTAACTCACTCACCCTAAGTCTGAGGAAAGATTGATGCCTCCAAGGGGAAACAGATCTTGATCATTTGCTTACCTAGGACAGATGCCAGAGGCCAAATAGGCCAGGAAGAATTCAGCTAAAGTTTTAATGAATTGCAAAAGATTGTGTGTGAGATAGAGCCAGAGTATGCAAGTCCCTGTGGATGACATATATAGGGGTGTTTTTATTCCTCTTGAAGACTTTTTTTCTCTCAAGAATTTTACCAGGAATTCACAGGGAAGATTGGGAAGAATACTGAGTCAGCTCGTCTTGTGGTGTGGGAAGCTGCTTGGGGAAGGGGTACAGCAGCCATGGAAGAAAAACTGCCTGAATCATCATTTCTATCTCTCATACAGAACAAAAGCCTTAGGGCACTGATGGAAGAGGAACAGGGGAAAAGCTTTCCTGGAGGACAGACAGGGATACAGGTTGGCCTAACTCCACAGGGAAAGAGGAGTTAGGGGAAACTTAGGAGGGTTTCACCTGGAGACTCATGGGCATGGTGTTTGACTCAGAAGGAGGCCTAATCCAAACAGCAAGGAATATTCCCCTCTTTAACTCTTCACTACCAGACTAACAAGCATAAAGTAAAAACAGCCGTGGGATACAGCTGGGAGAGATTCAAAAGACATTATCTCAGGGATAAAGCACAAAGAAGAAGACATCAAGCCAAGGGTAAGGGTCAGATAATGAGGAAATAACCTTTGGGATTGCAACCAACACCCTAATATAAGTAATTACTAGAAGAATATAAAATCTGTAGTGCCCTGAGGGTAACAATAGCACCACAACGTTCAAACATAGCCTTACTCCTGACTTTATTAAAATAAGCCCACAAACTAAAAATGTAGCAATAGGAAAGTTATGCTCATCTCCAAGCATTACAAAAAAGATTTACTTGAGTATCTACTGTCTTACATAAGATGTCATACCTTCAATTAAAAATCAACCAAACAAATAAACTATAAGGTATAATACTACGTTGGCCAAAAAGTTTGTTCCAGTTTTTCTGTAACATCTTATGGACAAGCCCAAACAAACTTTTTGGCCAGCCCAATATGACACATAATAAATGCAGTCTCAAGAGAGGAGACAATCACCAAAATCAGACATGTCACAGATATTAGAATAAGCAGGCAGTTAAATATTATTAAAATGTTAAAAACAAACTCTAATTTAAAATGTAGATAACATGCAACATCAGGTGGATGACTGTAGCAGAAAAATGCACACTATATGAATAAATCAAATGAAAGCACAACAAATGAAAAACATGTTACCAGAGACAAAGAACATCTTTGGTGGTCTCATTAGTCAAGTCAACACAGCTAATGAGATAATTAATTAATTTGAAGACAAGTCAATAGAGATTATACAATGTAAATCACACAGGGTAGGGTGAATAGTAAAAACATAGACAGAAGAAAGGATCCTAGAGTTGTGGGGCAATATCAAATGGTCTAATATAAATATAATTGAAATTCTATAAGAAAAGGTAGAAAACAGAGAAGAAGTATTTGAAGAAACAAAAGCCAAGAACTTTCCAAAACTAACGACTGTATCAAACCACAGGTCTAAAAATTCAGAGAACTAGAAGCAGAATAAAATGTCCCCTCTTTTCCACACATACCTAGGTGTATTATGTTCAAATTACTGAGAATCAAACCTGAAAAGAAAATTATGAGAAAAGACAGAGGAAAAAGGTGCAGTATAGAGGAATAAGAGAAAGGATTATAGCTTATGTTTTATCAGAAACATGCAAAGAAGAATTTGATGACGTGACATATTAAAATGCTGAAATGAAAAATATAACAGAACAGGGCTTCCCTGGTGGTGCAGTGGTTGAAAGTCCGCCTGCCGATGCAGGGAGAACAAAAACCCTGTCAACCCAGAATTCTTGATCAAGGAAAAATATCCAAAGTACAGGAGAAATAAAAACATGCTCAAGTGCTTCCCTGGTGGCGCAGTGGTTGAGAGTCCACCTGCCGATTCAGGGGACACAGGTTCATGTCCCGGTCCAGGAATATCCCATATGCCGCGGAGCGGCTGGGCCCGTGAGCCATGGCTGGTGGGCCTGCGCGTCCGGAGCCTGTGCTTCACAATGGGAGGGGCCACAACAGTGAGAGGCCCGCGTACCAATACCCCATATGCCGCGGAGCGGCTGGGCCCGTGAGCCATGGCTGGTGGGCCTGCGCGTCCGGAGCCTGTGCTTCACAATGGGAGGGGCCACAACAGTGAGAGGCCCGCGTACCAAAAAAAAAAACAAACAAAAGAAAACAAAATACATGCTCAAACAAAAACTGAGGAAATTCATTGCAAATAGTCTTATTCAACAAGAAATGTTAAAGGAAATTATCCAATAGGAAAAATTATGATAGGAATAGGAAAACACAAAGAAATAAAGAGCACTGGAAAGAATAAAAGTAAAACAAAATTTATTTTCTTATATAAATACCATAAAGTATCAACTTCCTAAAACAAAATTATGAATTAGTAGTTTTCTAGCATATGTAAAACCAAAATATGTGACAACAACAGCATACAAAGTGTAAGGGAACAATTTAGAATACATTATTTAAAGGTCCTTGTAGTAGATGTGAAGTAGTATATTATTTGAAGGTAATCTAAGATTAATTAAAAATGTCTGAGTCCTACAGTAATCACTAAATAAAGGGAATAAAAGAGTAAAGACAGTAAAAGAGATAAAACTAAATAATAAAAATGCTCAATAAAAATTAAAAAACAAATAAAAAACTAAATAATAAAATAAATATGTTCTAAAAACTTAAAAATTAATAATAATAAAAAGATAAATACTAAAAAAAATAGAAAAAAGAACCTGAGAGGAGGTGGAATAGATGACATCTAGCAAAATGATAGATTTTAAAGAGGCATCTAAATGAAAATGGCAATCAATATAAGGATGTTAAAAGAAAAAAAATTCTTAAGGCTAATTCATCTTATAAGAATTCTAAAGTTTTATTTATTCTTGTGTAGACTATACTAATTTCAAATTTGTTTCCACCAAAACATAGCTGTGAATATTTTCTATTTCCTTTCAGATCACATAACATGGGAATGCATGTTTTTTTATATAACCTTGGAAATTAGAATTTCACCACATGTAAATTTTATTACTTTAAATAATGTGATTTATATCAAAAATATCTTTATGATAGCATTGTATTTGAGGCAGCTGTGGCATGATGTGATAGCTGAGTTCATATGCTGGCTTAACAGTTTACATACTTTGAATATTGAAGATGGTCCTTAATCATTCTTTGCCTATTTTCTCATAATTACAATGAAAATTGCAGTATGCATTTATCAGGAATGCTCTTTAAGATTAAATAAGGTTAATTATCTGTAAATATCTCTTACAGGTTATAGAATCAACAACTTCGATAGTAAATGACCAAGACTATTTCTATAAAAAAGAGTTGTCAAGGTAGTTTTTGGCCTAAAACACTGAAAATTCCTCTCTTTAACCTTATTTTTGTTCCTTAACAAGTTATGTTAATAAGTTATATAGAAGTGTTGTTTCTTTTAACTATCTAATTTTTTTGTGTTTAAACTTGCACTGATTAATTTTTCTCAATCATAGAGTCATAAAACATGAGCCTTTGGAAAAAAAAAAGTTAGTAATCTTTTCTAAACTCATTAGTGAATAATACCTTCCACGAAAGCTTAAGCATCTACTTGAAGCTACCAGTAGTTGGTAAATCACTATTATAGATTGTTTTATTTTGAACCACTTTTATTCTTTCATTCATTCAGTCATCAATGGGTAATATAATTTTTCCAAGGAAATTTACACATATATCACATACATTTGTGAATATTACAAATGTATAAGGAGAAAGAGACTGTATACTGGTTTTGATTATTGGGTCTATGGTTACTTTTGAGAGAGAAGAGGGATACAGGAAGGAAAAGGGAATGGCAGCAAGAGAAAGGATGAGAATTCTGGTGGGAGGAAGGTAGGATGCCCTGAAGCCAGTTATTACTTTTAGCACTTAATCTACCTCTGTGATATTTGGTGTCAATATGATCAAGCATAACTGATTTCCCACTAGTTAAATACATCCATGAGAGATCTGAAATAAAATGCATTTAGCTCCCAGTTTGATTCCACAATTACATAGAACCTGAGCTGTTTGAATAAGTCTGTTGTGAGATGTACACCCCTTAGGTTGATGATCTTTTACAATATAAGGACCTGTGGGCATGGATGATCACATAATAATGAAGCATAATTTTGGAAATTGATTTGGTTCATACCAACAAATATTTTTAAAAGTTTACTATTTGCAAACTAAATGCAATCAGTTAAACAGTTGGTTGGTCCAGGGAAAGCAACTGATAAAAACTAATGATTTGATTAAATGGACTGGATCAGCTGGCGAGCTAGTACCACGTGGAACCAAAAGAGCACTGTGAGGAACCAGCAACACTAGAATCTTTGGAAAATTTGAAAATTTTGACTATATACTGACTATATGACTATATGAATTTGACTATAATGAAGTCCACTTTGATCCATCAAATCCTATTAATTTTACCTGAAAAAAATGTTTCAACTCTTTACTTCTCTTCATATTCTACAACCTAGTTTTACCCACCATCATCTTTCTGGGTAAATGCAATAACTGATATTTAGTCTGTTTGTTTCAACTCATACTTCTTTCCTCTCTCTATATATTTTTTCCTCAATACGTCCAGAATTACTTCTTAAAAATTGATTTCAGGTCAACTGATTTCCCTGCTTAAACTATTAAATGATTTATCCCTTATGGGTAGAACATAATCCAGATTGCAAACCACAGTCATTGGATTCTTCATGATTTGGTGCTACCACTTCATTCTTATGTGTTCTGCCACTGCAGACAGCATTTTCTAAGCTCATCTGGATGCTTAACAGGAGGCACTGGCCAAGAATGCATAGCTAGGAGGAAGGAAGCACTCAGAGTATCTCTCTTCTTCATGGCTCCAGCCCCTACTAAGCAGGATCTCTGTGGTTCTGGCTTCAACTGGGTAGCCCCAGCTTCAGTACTATCTATTCAATTGTCCCTTTAGCTCTAGAGCTAGTAGCAGTTTTCCACTGTTACTGATCTCTGAATTGCCTCACCATCATCTAATTTGCACCTTAGCTCTTATAACATGTTTCTCTGTGTAACGTATTTCTTGTATTAAATTCCCTTCATTTGAAACACATAGAAGTTTATGTTTCCAAGATAGTGCTCTGGCTAATACACAAGCATTAGCTTCTTTGCCTTCAATTATCAACTCCTGTTGGAAAAAGATGAAAGAGCAACAACTCTTTTTATGTCTTTATTTAGACAACAAGCCGGAATGTTGTTTGATGGTGACCTGTTATTCCAATACTTCTAAAGCAGTGTCATCACCAAATCCTGTGGCATTAGAAGGATGGTTTGAAATGCTTCAGTCAAGTAGGGTAGGTCTTTGTGCCAGTCTTTCTAAACTCTGTACACTATTAAAGAGAGTTACATTAGTTTGCCATAACAACATAGCAAAAAATAGATGACTTAAAGTAACATAAATGTGTTATCTTGCAGTACTAGAGACTAGAAGTAAGAAATCAAGGTGTTAGCATGGCCAAACTCTCTTTAAAGGCTCTAAGGTGAAATTCATCCTTGCTTCTTCCAACTTCTCATTGTCCCAGGTATTCTTTTTCTTTTGACAGCATAACTCCCATCTTTGTCTTCATCTTCACATAACCACCTACCCTTTGTGTCTGTGTCTGTGCCCAAATTTTCCTCTTACAAGCCCACCAGTCAGATTGGATTAGGACCTACTTTTGTGACCTCATCTTAGTTTGATTACTTCTGAAAGATCCTATTTCCAAATAAGGTCACATTTACTGGTACTGGGCTTAGGGTTTTCAACATATCTTTTTGGAGTACACAATTCAACCCATAACAGGAAGGATGGATGCTGTAAGGTCTCACTTTCCTTCTGTTCCTTCCTTTTGATACTCATTATCCCTCCAGCTTCCAAAACTAGTATAATGGAAGGAAGCAGGTTTTTGCCTAAATTTCTGCTCTAGGTCTTTGTCATAAACCAAAATTCCTCCATGAAAAGCATAAAAACTCCTATTTTGAATAAGGGGGTGCAATTATACAAGGATGCCCTGATTTATAGAAGCCAGTATTTCCAGGCCTCATGCCCAACTTGACCACCCTATTCATGCTGCTGTCCATTCCAAACTATTTACTGCCAGACAGCTACATTTATTGAACCTTTTATAGGGGCTGAAAAATAGTCACCTCATTGTGGCGTGTGACTGGCACAGCCCACGTTGTAAACTTCTTAGTAATTCAGCAGTTCACATTGTAAAACAATCAGAGTCAATGCTGAAAAAGACAATATTTTATGGGCTTCCTGGGAATCCTGACCTCAAATCTTCTTCTAACATTTTCTAACCTAATGGGAATTAATTTACCATCTCTAAACAGCCCCCAAATACATTATTTTAAGATCTATTATTTACTGTACTGGTTAGCAAGCTTTTATTTCTTATTTATGATCAGGTAAGTTTTAATTGGAAGTGGGTTGGAAGTTGTCCAAGCTAGGTGAGTAGTGTGGTCCCTGTCTTATGTTGATGTTACAAACACCTGCTTGTTGTGTGAAGTTATGCAAAAAATCACCCTGGAGCTCTCGCTTTTTCTTTTTTTTCCCCCTTTCATTTTTAAACTTTTGAAGCACTGTGGAATTTGCCAATTAAATCAAGAAAACAAAAATAAATCTCTCTGACTTTGAGAGGGGAAGAAGAATCCTTGTTTAAAGCATAGTTCTCTTGGCTAAATTATAAAATTATTTTCATGTGTTATGAGGGTTTTTATTGTTTTTACCCACAATGTGCTTGACTGAAAGAGTGTTAACCTAGTTCTAATAAATGAAAAAGTAGTTGATGTCCCATAACCTGAAGGTAAGAGGACAGATGGAGGGATAGAAAATTTGACCAAAAGTTTCATAAATATTTTTAAAATGTCTATCATCTGAGGTACATATTTTTAGGACCTGTTTAGAGTAAAATTGTTCCTCCTTTATATTGTAATACAACTACAGACGAGTAACTTCCAGTTCCTCAATGTGCTTTTGGAAGCATTGAGTACTTTGGATTGAGAGGTTTCTGGAAGACCAAATTAAGTCATAAAATCTAATTGGTTTTAACTGTTCTTTATTATACATGTGTTGGTGACTATGTGACTATTGTATTCTATTCCCAAAAGAGTGTAACTTGAGAAAAATCTGAATTTCAGTGTTGAAATAGTGATTCTTTGCATATACATTCGACTCTCAATTACATGAACTAATAGAGAGGAACCGCTGCATGATTGATTTAAAGAAAAAAAAGATTATTCACAATTGTCTTCAGATTGCATTATATCACTTTTGCTGAAGCAGAATTGTCTTCTTCATTCTGTCTTGCTCCAGTTATTCAATAAGTTTACACTGGTTCATTGTGAGAAGGGGAGGAAGTCATGGTGGCTTTCCTAGGTGGCCAACAGCTGGAAATTGAACAGTTCTCACAAATATATGCAAAGTAAGGCAAAGAAACATTACAATACTTTAAATTTTACCTTTCCTCTAGTTAATTTCTGAAATGGTAGAATAATAGTCATGGTGGGCAGTCTCTGTTCTTTGTTTTGTTCTTCCATTAGCTGAACCTTCCCCTTTGGCCCCAAGATGAATAAAATTCCTCATAGAAAGTCAAGCAGGAGAAGTCCCTGGTGGTCCAGTGGTTAAGACTCTGCACTTTCACTGCCAAGGGCACGGGTTCAATCCCTGGTCCGGGAACTAAGCAAGACAAAAAAAAAAAAAAAAAAAAGTCAAGCAGAGTGACAGGTTAGAACAAACAATGAGTCTATTTCAGGAGAATGGTTGCAATGATTAAGATACTCAGACCAGTGACATTGATCTTTTTGTGTCTATTTCCTGATCTGTAAAATAGGAGTAAAATTCTTCCCTGTTAGCTGATCAGAGCTGCTTTAAATCAAATTAATCATTGACTTTGTCAAATATAATCTGTAGTTCAGACTTAATGAAAAACAATTACAGGAGAAGATATTGCACCACTAAAGGAACACGGGCTTGGAGTAAAGACCCTTAGGTTTTATGTGCCATGATGCCATATATACATTCAAACATACAGCTAGTGGATCAATTAGCACACCTCAATTTGACTCACTATGACTTTAGGAGTTGAAATTTAAGAAACTGTGTCTTATTTCTCAGTTGTAAGTATTTCTGAGTGTTAGTGATTTTTGCTAACTAAACTCCCTACCTTAGGTCATTGCAGTAGTTTTTATTTTTTTGTTTTTTGTTTTTTTTTTAGATATTGCCCTGTCATCAATTATAAATAAAAAATTAAATATGGTGTTTTAAATTTCAGTTCAGAGAGAGAAATTGGTAATACTATGTCAGAATTTTTTAAATTGTAGTTAGAGGATTTTTAGGAGAACTTTAAATCCATTTATTCTCTCATTTATAAACATACATATTCATTTTTCATTCAATTGATAAATGTGTGGCATATATTTTTAAAATAAGGAAAATCTGTTAAATACAAGGGATATACTAGGCATGATAAGACATGCAAAGTGATATTTTACTGATATAGTTTACTTAGAAAGATGATAAAACAAATATGTGACAATAGAAGGTATTGAAACAAGTGATAGCACAAAATGGAATAAAGGTTGGCTATCTTTGATCAGATTGTTCTGAGAAGCATTGTGAGTTCAAGTGAAAATATAGAATGAGTGTAATTGGAAATAGGATGTAAAAGGCAAGTTGAGAGTCTGAATTTGAAAGATCTGTGTAAAGGATAAAGAGTTTGGAATCCATCCCATTTTACTCACGAACCATTACTGTTTTGTGAGTAGGACATTACTGTCCTCACCTAGGAAAAAAATTAAATATGGATCCTCACTAAAGATATGAATTTGTCAAAGAAGGGACAGAGAATAAGCAGTGAAGTGAACTGATAGGAGGAGATTTTAATGAACATAGAGAAAAAATAATCTAACAAGGAGAAAACATTTGATGCACATAACTGTTGAACAATTGATTAATAATTGTGACATAATTTAAAAAGAAAAGAAGTGGGGCAAGGCCCTGAAACCATTTTGATAAAGAAATTCATGTTTGAAGGCCCCAGACTTTAACTTCTCCTGTTGTTATTACTTTCTATTCACAAGTCCTTCCCTTTATATGGTCTCTCTCCTTCCAAAACCTATTGTGTAAATAAAAATAGTAGCTTATATTTATTAGAATATTAGTTATGATAGTCTGGGTTATGCTATGATGACAAACAATCGTAAAATATTAGTGAACTAACTAAAAAGAAAAAGTCTTCATCACTCCAAGTTTAATGTGGGACTGTGTAATTCCTTAGGATAGTCAACCTCTAGCAGATCTTGGTCAGCATTCCAGACCACTTTGGTCTTATGGTACAGAGCATGCCAACATGTATTCCAGTGATTGCTATGAGGAGAGATTTTTGTGTTGGCTCTAAGACACATCTACTTGTAAAAGATATACTTCACTTGAACTTGTATTTCATTATCCAAAGAAAGTTATGCAGCCACACCTAAATTCAGAGAGGTGAGCTCAGTCCTATTGTGTATGCTGAAAGGAGAACTAGATATACTAATGAATTTCATTAATGTCTGCCATGAACACTTATTACATGTCAGTCACTGTTTTAAGAACTTTACATGAACCATCTATAGTTACATGTGTTAATTAGCACAAACAATATATTATGTAAAGACAAATACAAAGAGAGGGTCAGGGCATGTTCCCAGACCATGTGACTGCAGAGTGTATCCCTTATCTACAATGTCATGCTTTCTCTTAAACCATTACTTCTTGAAATAGCCTTTGTATTTTGAAGGGAAAAAAAACCCTTAAGCTACAAGAATTACATACTAGCAGGTAAAAATTTGGGATTCTCTATGAGAAAAAAGTCTATAAACCCTTCTTCGGTTTCAATAAAATCCTATCAGAGTTAGTTTCTGCTTCAATTTTTGTTGTAGAAATGTAGTTCCCGAAAAGATAGAATAGAGAAACGGAATTCAACTGTGGAGATGAAAAAATGATGTAGTTGAATACTGTAAATAAAAAAATATTAAAGGTAGTCACCTGTTTTGTCAGTTTGAATAAGGAGAAGAAGCCAATTATATAAAATTAATATAGGAGAAAAAAGTAACAAAAAGTCAAATAACTATTTTTTCCCCTTACATGGTTCTTTGCCAAGGATAGGTGGTGTTATGTTAAACATTGTGAGAGGAAATGGTTTAAGCAATCTCAGTTTATTTAGGGAAAAAAAAACAAACAAAAAGATTTATGAAATGATAATAAATGTAAAATAGTATTATGAATAAATCATGTTGTAACATTATACTTGGGGGCTTCATCATTCAGGAAAGGCATATGCTGTCCAAGAAATATAGCCTCCAGAGTACATCATTTTAAGATGGAGTATTTAGTGAACACATTAGCAAAGCTTAGTCTCTTATTTATGATCAGGTTGGTTTTAATTGAAAGTGAGCTGGAAGACATCCAGACAAGTAGCTGTGGCCACTGGATTTGTCAGCCCTCAGTAATACGGCTCTTTGAAAAGTCTGTACGAACTCCTGGGATATAGGCAAGATCTCATCAGATGTCCTAAAAAGCATATCCACATCCTCTTTTCATGTGAAAGCTAAACCAAAGGAAGACGTTAATTTAGAGAGGATATGACAAGTTCATCAGATGGAAAGAAGTATATAGCTAAAATAAGAAGAAATCTATGTATTCTAATTGTCCTCAGTGAAGGAGTTGAGATTCTGGATGTTTACTTCTCCTCTACAACTGAATGTAGTATTATCATAATAGGATATAAAGAAACTACCCAACATCACAGATACCACCCCCATAAAGACAATTATGGCAGTGCAAAATGTACCCCAGCACCCCCTGCTTGTTCCAGGAAATGGTTGACCACAGAAAACCCTCTGCCCTAACATTGAACAATCTTTCCTCTTTGAAATGTTCCCAAACAGCTTGCCTTCTTGCATCCTAAGGACAATCACATGTTCCTAAGAAGAATAAAAATAATCTCCCCACTTCTAAAAATTCCACTGTAACAGAACACTTGCCAATCAGAGACTGTCTCAGTATTTCTTCTTTTTTGGTCTATAAAATGTATTCACCCTTCTAATACATTTGAACTCCTGCTGAAACAAAAGTGATGGAAGACAGGGACCTCAACAGTAAGTTTATGAATAAATAGCCTTCATTAATTTTGTCGCTGACTTAGTTTTGTCTTTGACAGTTATCTCAGTGCCACACATGGACACCACCAGATCTGTGATGTGGACTTTGGCTCTTGAGCAGGAGCTGAACCCACCCAGGTCTTTTGAGCTGCAGCTGCTTCTCCAATTGCTCAAAATAGTAAGTCTTCTTCACTGGGTCCACCCTCTTTGTCTAAGAGTCCTGGTATTTTGTTCATTTGTTCATTCCTAGGTATTTGCATTTGTTGGAAATTCCCTTTTTGGTTTACATCCTTAGTCATCTGCCTCTGCTTGCTGTACTTTTAAATGTTGTTTAGTTATAAGGAAGGAAGTCTCAAGGTACAAGTCTGTTGTTCCAAACAGCTTCCCAGGCTGAGGAGTTTGTGGTTTTCTCCAGACCTGTGTACTCTGAGGGCAACAAACTTTGCTCTTAGTCACCAACAAAACTGGAAGAGATTCCCCTCCTATCCTGACTATTCATCCCGAGAGCTTGCTTGAGAGCTTGCACACAGGGATTATTCTCCTTGTATTTCCATGGGTGGGAGTGGGGTACACCTTGTCAAATTTGTGTTTATATGTAACTAAACTTAAGGTAAGGGGCTTGAGACACAAAATGCACTTTTCACTGACTGACCAGATCTTATGGGCGCTCCTTAATCTAAACCTCCTACGCCTCTGAGAAAACTCCTACCTTCCTATATGACTTTTACACTACTAACTCTTGTGCCTATTTCTCTAAATGGCAGAATTTTACCAATGTCATTTAGCAAATGCCAGTGAAGTGGGTGTCTAATACCACTTTGGGGAGCATTTGATGTAGTAAAAATTACTCATTTGAGAGATAACTTAGGGGAAAGGAGAATACAATTGCTTAGCCCAATGGGAAAAAAATTTAATTGGTGCATTGAAGTTTCTAAGTGAAATTCTGACTCAAATTAACTTCTCTGAAAGATTATTTGGCCAAAGTAAGAAAAGATTTTGATGACGCTAAAGAAGGGACAGCTTTCCCCATTAGAACCCTACCTCCTGTGCACCTCATATTTCCTCATACCCCTCTGTACCTCTAGTTAGAGATACAGAGTCTACACGCCCACCTTCTTCCTCTCTGTTCCCTGAACCTTTTCCTCATAAGTTTCCTACCACTTTCATCTGCAAATTCCTTTTAAGGTCAACTCAGTTCATAAGCCTAGAATGTCCTCCACAACTGGATTTAAACCTTGGTCCTGGAAATAATATTAGGGATTTTCCTAAGCATGTGAAAGACAGACAACTAGTCAGTGAAAACCTTAGAATCCTCCTCAGAATTTACAAATCTGGCTTATCTGACTTTTCATCAATTAATCCATGTCTTAGTATACTCCTCAAACTCAAGATATGGAGGAGTTGTAGTGAAAAGCTATAGCCCTCACCGTTGCTAAAAAGCTGCTTTATTTTACGATTCCAACTTGGGGCAGACAGACTTTTATACCAAGTTAATAGAAGCACACATTATTCAGGAACTATCATAGAAGAAATCTGTTAAGTAGTTCCTCTTACTCAAAAACTACACTGTCTTCACCACCATACTCCACCTCACTTAGAAAGTTTGAAGGAAACAAAGGCATTCTTAAGCAGAGACTAGCAAACCTCTCAGAAATTCTTTAACTCCTTTGACCAAAAGCACAGTCCCTAGCTTTTGTAGCCATCCAAGCCATCCCTTTGGTGCCATGTGAGTTATCTGCCTATGAATTTCTGACTGGAAAGCACAGCAGGTAGTTCACCTCCCACCCTAGAATCTGCTCTGCCACATGCAGACATGGCAAAATAACTTAAAGGACTCATGTACACCAGTGTTATCACTAGGAGGTCAAGACTACCCTTCAGCAACATTTTCCTAAACAACCTCTTCATAATCTTCAAATGGGAGATTTTGTTTACTGGGAGAGACATCAAAGAAAGACTACTCTCTTAAACCTTGTTGGAAAGGTGCATATCAGTCATCAAGTGTGTCATTTCCAGGATGTTAAATGCTTTAGGGCAGCTGCTGTCTTGATGGACTGTACAAAAGATGATCATGCAATACTCAACTACACAACAAGATAGACTATGAGGATAAAATCTTTAAGCAAGATGCCTATGATGGCACCCAACATAGTCAGTGATGATTATCTAGTGATGATAGCACAGTAGCCTCAGTCAAGTTTGATCTCTTGATTCCAGTAGGAAAATGACCAAAAGGGAGACTGAGACACTACCTGCTATGGCAGCCACTTCCATAAAGATTATTATGACAGTTTGACCCCATAAAATCACCCCATCCACCCCTCCGCCACTTGTTCTAGGAACTGATTCATCACAGAAGCCTCTTCATCCTAATGTTGAATATCCTTCCTTTTTGACATGTCCCCAAACTGTTTTCTTGTCCTCTTTCAGTCAACCAAGTATTGCCAAATGTACCTGAAGACCAATTAGAAAGTGGTCCCAGCCTTATTAATTTTGCTCTGACTTAATTTGTCTTTGAGAATACCAAATGGAGATATTGACAACTGTTACTTATCACTCACCACTGCCAAGCACTGTGCTTTTTCTCTCATCTCTCATGTGGTATCCACAATAATCTTGCAAGTTAAGCATTATTCCTGCTAAATAGACAGGAAACTGAAGCCTTGGAGAGTTACAAGATGTTGGCAGTTGCATAGTAAAGTAGAAAATCTTAAGAGATTTGCAGTTAAATGGCAAATTAGAGTTAGAGCCAGCACTGTAATCTAGTTTGGATTTCCAGTTGAGTTTTCTTGCTCCCTGACAGTAAAAACATTTCTTCTGGATCTACATGGTCTTCTCATAGGGCACTTTTTTTTTTTTTTTTTAGACTTCTGGGAAATCTAAAAAATAAAACACAAACTCACCCAGAGTTTGCTCCTTGGGCTAGGTTCAGTAACTCACAAGGTCAGACATGGGAGATTACTTGAGGAAAGGTAAGGACTGAGGAAAAGATGAGGAGGTGCTGGAGAATGTGAAAAGTTGTTCTATAAGCCAAACAAGGAACTGGTTATCCTAAGTTTTTACAGATGTGATTTTAAAAATTTCAGCATCAATTTCTAAATCTAATAAAAAAATAAGAACATATCTCTAGTAAAATGGAAACAAATTGTATATTATCTATTGGTAGATGGTGTATAGCAGTGGTCCCCAGCCTTTTTGGAACCAGGGACCAGTTTCATGGAAAACAATTTTTCCACGGACCGGGGAAGGGGGGGATGGTTCAGGCGGTAATGCGAGCAATGGGGAGCAGCAGATGAAGCTTCGCTCACCTGAGGCTCACCACCTGCTGTGCAGCCAGGTTCCTAACAGGCCAAGGATACCTGGGGGTTGGGGACCCCTGGTTTATAGTATACACAGGCAGACATACACAATGTTAAACTTTTTTCACTGATAGTTTATTTCAAATGAACATTTTTGACTACCTTAAACTTAAGTTTAAAAAAGTTGCAAAAGATTACAGAGAGTTCCAATTTATCCCTTCTCAGTTTCCTCTAATATGAATATCTTATACAACCATTAAACAATTCTCAAAATTGGAAAATGAGAATTGCTATAGTGCTATTAACTAAAGACATTATTGAATTTTACCAGTTCAATAATGAACTGTCCTTTCTCTGTCCCCAGAGTCTCTCCAGGACCCCACATCACATTTACCAAAATTTTTCCTTAGTCACCTCAATCTTTAAAGTTCAGCAGCCTTTCTTTGTCCTTCATGATCTTAATGTTTTTAAAGAGTACCAAACAATTATTTTGTTGAATGTTCCTCATATTGGATTTATCTGATATTTTATCCTAATTGGGATGAGGTCATGTATTTTAACAGCAATACCCCAGAAATTATGCTGTGTCCTCCCCAATATATCATATCAAAGAGGTCATGAGTCTGACATCTCTTACTCCTGGGGATGTTAACTGTGATCACTTGATTAAGGTGGTGTCTTCTGGTTTCTTTATGGTAAAGTTACCTTCTTTCTCACTGTAGTTTATAAATATGTTGGGGAAATTACTTTGATAATGTGTATACCCTTTCATCTTAAACTTTAACCTATTAATTTTAGAATAATTTACTGGAATTTATCTGTGACAAATTTCACTATGATATTTGTCTTATAGTGATTTTATATTTCCCTCTTTTATATTACATTTATTTATGGAATTCTGTTGTAAGGAAGAGCTGCCTTTTCTTTCTCATTTATTCATTTTTTTAAAAAATATGAATTCATATCAGCATTTATGATATATGAGTATGAACTCAGATATTTGTTTTATTTTCTGTCATAAATACTGTCATTTTTAGCTTTAATTTGTACATATATTCTCTCATTTTTATTAGGATATTGCCATTTTTTGAAGAAAAGCATATAACAAAATTATGCAAATAAAATAAAAGATCAGATGCAATAACCCTAAGTGAACCTCACTTTTAAACTTGCCTGAGTGAAAGTTAACATTTTCATATGACCTCTGACATACAAACTGACATGTCACCTCAGACAATTAATTAATGCCAACCTTACACTTGACAACAGCAAATTTTGATCAATCTGATTTTGGTAAATCCAAGATTTACAAAGCTAGGGTCACTATTAGCAAAAGAAGTAAGGGTTCTCAAATCTCACTTTGCAAAAGGAGGGGAGGTGTTTTTGGTCTGTGTCAAAAAACACAAATAAGGTCCTCTAAAGAGAAATTCCCAAACTGTTCCTCAGTGTTTACAGCTATCTGTGAATCTCCTGCCTGCAGAGAAATCAATAAAAAAGAAATACTTTGCTAAGACAGTTCCACTAGAATTCCATCACCAATATAACCTTCCAGTAAAGCATCTTTTTCAAAAGGAAATGGATATTTTTTTTCTCCTAGGACATCCATGGTGGTGACTAAAGCATGTGAATAGAAGCCATCTGAGCTCACAATAGTTTAATACGGTTATAAGATGAAGGCAAATGGCATATTTGACAATTTCTCCATGATTTGCTTCCAAAAATTGAACTAAATAACCTGTTCTATGGAGTGGAAGATATCATCTGACAGAAGCACTGCTTACATTGTCTTGCTCTGCTTCAGGACACAGAGCAGTCTGATAATTTTCAAGCTCCATATTCTCCCCAAGATTGTTCCAATTTTGCATAGTTCCTTTTCTTGCCAGTAAGAGTAGCAATCTAAGATGCTGCACAATAGCTTTCTTTCTTTGTCTTGGGTAAATTCAAGTATGTGTAAATAAAGATTTTAAAAATCAAGTTTTATCTCCCACCACTTGCAGACGCGTGCGCGCGCGCACACACACACACACACACACACACACACACTCAGTTTAGTGCATGGCAAATGGAGAGAAGCACTTTTATTAACTAAATGCTTCCCTTGTTATGGATATTTCAACACAAGAAAATGTTGATCTAGGATCCGATTTGAAACAGTGATGAAAAAATTATATCGACTAAATGATTTTTAAACATCAACATGCACCCCTTTTCTGACATTTTACAACTTTAGCTGGGTTGGATGTAAACTGAGGCTCCCATCTACAATCACAATATTCCCCCTTCCCAGTAACTCTTCCTGCTATTGTACTTTGGTTGTGATGACCAGCACCCTAACATTGTAGCTTTTGAATATTAGAAACTATACATTAATAACACAATTTAAACATAATTTGATCTTGAGTACTTTTCCCATTTTAATTTTCTAAAAACATATACAAGAAATATGTGGTTTGTGTGTGTGTATATATGTGTGTGTGTGTTTGTTTGTTAGATTTTTGTCTCATTTACTGGATCATCTAAATACACTAATGTCCCTGATCCTTAGTTAAGAAAAACCCTTGCCTTGCAAACAGGGTTCTCAATTGTATAATATACTTCTTAGAATTATTGTTATGAAGAATACAAATGACAGTTTTTTTCTCTTCTTTCTCCTGTGTGTGTATATATGTACATATATATACATATATAATTTTCTAGTTATAGAATAATATAATATATATAATTATGTAATGTATATAATATAGAGATAATGTATACACATAACACACATATAATTTGAGATCTTGTTTTGTAATAGCTACATTGTAAAAGACACTTGTGGCATAAGTATAGAAGGTAGTCAGTAAATATTGGATGTGTGCATCTTTGATTACAATTAAGAAAACCTCAGACAGAAATGAAGGATGAGTTGGATTTCAGGGAGAAGGGAGCTCCATGGAAGGGAACTAATATAAGGACTGGTGTGGTAACTCAGATGTGGTACTCTCTCAGTGAGTGCTGCTGGGAGGGCAGGGAAACAGAAGGGTAGGCACATCTAAATGGGACAGGAGGGCAGATTGTCAGAGGAGCAAACAGAAAGCAGACCAGCCTCTCTCATACAAAATCCTTTGTTTCAGAGATTTTGGAAATATTTCCTAACTAAAAAGAAAAGACTATATTTCACTACTCCTTCCAACACATCTCTTATCACTGGTGTGAAGTAACAGGGTGTAAAAATGTGATTTAAACAGATGAAAGTGTTTCAGGAAGTTTGTTTTGAAATTAATCCACAAATAACACCAACATATTCTTTCCTCCATGAGTTTCATGTGTACTTTACTTTCATGTGAGAGGGACATCTCAAATCAGGGATTTAAATGTTAGTCATGAATTTTCTTGCCTTGGTCCATATACCTTCCTTACCAAGTCAATGAAATTATAAAGTTATTAATTCATGTACCTTTCTAGCCTTATAAAGCTCCACATTCAATCTCATTGTCCAAACACATAAAATACCTTAAATTCTCCAGTTACACACAGCAGTAGGTTTTAAAACATCCAGTGAGAAAGTCTGTGGAGGAGGAGGTACACTTTTGTGGCTGTACTGATTACGTTTAAGTTGGAGACACCAAAGGCTTTGAAATGCTACAAACTTTCCTGAAAGGAAAAGCATTAAACACCATTCTGCCCTTACTGCCCTCTCATGATGTCGATAAAAAATAATTTCCAGGGTTTAATGGTGATTCCTTTAGAAACTTTAAGAACAATAGAGCCTTTTGTTTTTGCTGCAATGGAAGTGCATTCTATCCTCTTCCTTCTAGCAGGGTAAACTCCCCAATACCTACCCACCCCCGAAAACTTCAGAAATCTAATATATCACTCGGTACTTTTCATCAGGTCTTAAAGAATAGAGTAGGATGATCCTTTGCTTGATGCACCAAAGATTTTAAAAATATATTTGTTGTACCTGAGAAGATGTGTGTGCCATGCCAGATTAATATGTATATGATTTTGTCAGCTGTCTACTATATCCAGAGGGAAATACATATGAATCCTTTTAGCTGTTGGTACAAGGTGCTGAACCACTTCTGTCCATGGGCAAAGTCACTGCCTTAAATTGTTCAGCTTTGTCCCTGCCTCAGGATATCCCGATTATGGCCAAAGTGGGCCAGACAAGACCATTAGGTGAGAGAATGAAACCTACAGAGGGATAGATTCAGTCCCTTAAATCTTCTGCAATTCAGGAAATTAATGTCATCCTCAACTCTGTATCTTTTGAAAAGTTGAATACGTACCTTTTCAAGTCAGTTATTAAAATGAAAGTGTTTGTGCTTTTCTCCCCCTAGCATTTGGAAATGAATGTTTTAAAGTAAAACGAGTAAATCTGTGTCTTCTAGGCTGGTGTACAACATGGTAATATTTGCTCTAGCATCTTTCCTAGAAACTATATTCTGAGAAGCCAGACTAACACTGCACTATAAATAATATTAGATTACAAAGGATATAAAAGCTTTGAAGTTGAAAATATCTCCTTTACTTTCACCCAAAGATGACACTGGATGAGGAAGAAATAACTGAGGTCTAGGGGATGGATATTTCATAAAGCAAAAGGCATAAGAGAAGGCATATTATTGGTATGATAATCACAGGAATTAGTTGCTACCCTGTGCTACATAATAAAAGGAGAAATTATGCGAGGGTTCAAACCCAATGTCCTTTCAGAGAAGAATTTTATATCTTGGAAGGCCTAGTATTATATTTTCTCTGAAATTATTCTCACATATTTGGAACAAATCCTGGACAATTTGTGCCAGTTTTATTTTTTATTTATTTATTTTTTGCAGTACGCGGGCCTCTCACTGTTGTGGCCTCTCCCGTTGCGGAGTACAGGATCCGGACACACAGGCTCAGTGGCCGTGGCCTACGGGCCCAGCCGCTCCGCGGCACGTGGTATCCTCCCGGACTGGGGCACGAACCCGCGTTCCCTGCATCATCAGGCAGACTCTCAACCACTGCGCCACCAGAGAAGCGCTAAATTTTTATTTATAATATTGGTTGAAGGGACTTCCCTGGTGATCCAGAGGTAAGGAATCGCCTTCCAATGCAGGCAAGGTGGGTTTGATCCTTGGTCAGGGAACTAAGATCCCACGTGCCGCAGGGCAACTAAGCCTCACACCACTACTCCTGAACCTCCGCTCTTCAACTAGGGAAGAGAAAACCCACAGGCCACAACTAGAGAGAAGCCAGCGTGCTGCAACAAAGATCCCGCGAGCCACAATGAAGACCAGACACAGCCAAATAAATAAATAAATAAATAGATAGATAGATATTTTTAAAAAAATATTGATTGAATCAATTAATTTAAACTATTTCTACAAGTACTTATTTTCAACATGTTTATTAAATTCATGCCATCTAAATTCATGTTACTCATTACAGGTTCACTTTGCACTTTCAAAATTCTTTCTGTTAAGGGTGCTAAGACTTTTTTCCCTCCATCAAACTTCAAGAAGAAGATCATAGGGAGAGTGGCCATGGTGGCTGAATAGGAAGATCCTGAATTCTCCTCCTCCCCCAGGCACACCAACATCACAGCTATTTGCAGAGCAACTATTGACAAGAAAGACCAGAAGAGTAGCAGAAAAGATCTTCTAAAATGAAAGCTGTAAAGAAGAAATCACAATAAGAGTAGGAGAAGAGGATGACATAGTCAAGACTCATGCCCCTGGGTGGGCAGCCCACAAATAGCAGGGTGATTACAATTGCAGAAGTTCTTTCCAAGGAGCAAGCAGTCTGAGCTCCCCAGCCCAGGAGTCCTGCACCAGAAAGGCAAGCCCCCAGAACATTTGGCTTTGAAGACCAGTGGGGATTACTCTTAGGAGAGCCAGAGGGCTGTGGAAAATAAACTCTACTCTTAAAGGGCACACACAAATATCACACACTCCAGGACCCAGGGCAAAAGCAGTCATTTGAAAGGATCCTGGGTCAGATCCATCTGCTGATCTTGGACAGCCTCCCAGAGAGGCAGGAGGCAAGTGGAACTCACCCTGGGGACAGAGACACTGGCAGAACAATTTTGGGAGCCTGTTTTACCATGTGGACACTGGTGCTGGCAAGCATCAGTTTGGGACTCTCCCTCTAGCTTATTAGCACTGGGACCCAGCCCCGCCCACCAGCCTGTAGGTGCAGGTGTTGGGATGCTTCAGGCCAAGCAGCTAGCCTGGCAGGGACACAGCCTCCACCATCAACAGGCTGGCTTCCTTAAGACCTCCCGAGCCCACAGGCATCCTGGAACCCGGCCCTATACACCAGAGAGCCCAAGACATGGCCCCACACTCAGTGTGCTGGCATTAGCTCCGGGACCCCTTCAGGGCCGTGCACCCATCCATTAGGACTAAGTATCACCTACCAGTGGGCAGACATCAACTCTGGGACCCCCAGGGCTTTGCAGCCAGAGATCCTGGGACACAGTTCTGTCCACAATTGGGCCAGTACTGGACCTGGAACACCCTGGGCCCTAACCCTACCCACCAGTGGGAAGGCAGCAGCCCTAGGAACCCTGGATCCTGCAGCCACATACCTCAGTACCCAGCACCACTCACCAGTGAGACAATACCAATTCCAGGATCCCCCAGGGCTCTGCAGCCAGATGCCTCATGACCCGACCCTGCCCTCCAGTGGTTGGCAGCCACCACCCAAGGCAGTGCTTGGCAACCAAACCAAACTGGGGTCAGCCATGCCTACCAGACTGCCCACCTTAATCAGCCTGCCACAACAGAAGGACACAGGCAGCCCATATAGGCGGCACTCCTAGAGCATTTAGCTCTGATGACCAGAGGGGAGTGGGCTGCTAGGACACATAGGACATCTGCTACAAAAGACCACTTCTCCAAGGTTGGGAAACATAACCAATCTACCAAATACATAGAAATAAAAAAGCAAATTAGGAAAAATAAAGTGATAGAGGAACATGTTCCAAATGAAGGGACAAGATAAATCCCCAGAAGAACTGAATGGAGGTAAACAAGTTACCTGAGAATGGTGAGGTGGGGATTAAGTGGCCTTGAAATGCCTGTTATGTCACAACAAATAGACGATCACACCCAGAGAAATTGTGGTCAGTCTAATCAGCCACAGTATACTTGTGCAACTTGAAAGTCCATTAAACATTTTTTTTCTAGTTCTACTGACATCTGTGATACTACGTATAGCATTGTGTTTTACATACTTTCATAATGACAGTCTCCTGGGAATTATGCACAGAGGTTGCAGCACATTACTGAGCATGTTCCTTCCCATCTATCTTGCCTCCACCTTCCAAACAAGAAAGGAAGAAGGAAGAGAAAACACTCTTTAGGTTATATAGAAATGGAGGATTATATTTAGTGAAATAACTAGAGTAGTCTGCTCAGAAATATTTTGTATGGATTGTCTTTATTTGAATTTTATTATTAATTTACCTAAAATATTACTGAAACACCAATTATCATTCATGTATGAAAATCAGCCCTTTTGTACATGGGTAAGTTATCTACTTAGATGTCCACAAGAATCAGAAACATAGCATATGTGAGATAAAATGTATACTCTCTAGACCCCCAAAATGTTTATCGTTACCTCAGTAAATGGTGCTACCATTCATCTAGCTTAGGCAAACTTCACCACCCCCACCACTTCCCACCTCAAAGCAATAAACAAATAATGTCAGCTTATTTTTACCATTATACACCCTGAATCTGTTCATTTCTCACCAATTACATAGCTGCTTCTAATGCAAGTCACCATCATCTACATCTCTCTCTACTGCACAACTGTACTAGCTTTCTAACTGGTCTCCTCACTTCCATTCTTCACCTCCTGACTCTCAACAGAAGAGCTCATGTAATTCTTTTAAAATCTTTATCACATAATTTTAATGTCCTGCCCCCAAGTTACGATGGTTTCCTGTAACTCTTAATATAAAATCCAAACACTGAATGGTTGTCTACAAGACCCTGTCTATCCTCCAACTTCCTCTCCTCATCCTCTGCGTGCTCTCTTTGCTCAGACCACACTGGCTTCCCAGTTGATTTATTCTCAGGTAAATTTCAGCTCCATCCTACTTCACTATCTTTGCTCTTCCCTCTGATTAGCAGACTTGTCTCCAAAAATTATTGCAGGTTTTATTCTCTCACCGTTTTCATGTTTCTGCTGAATTTTTGTGATCAAATATTCTCTGATTAGTTAATATTAAAAAATCCTCTTGTAACACTCAAACTCCTATCTTGCTTTATTTTTTCTTGCATAAAAAATTTCAATACCTAACATATTATATAATTATATGTTGTTGTTGCTTTGCTGTCAGACCATAAATTATAAGATGCTAACATTGTTTTCCCAGAGTCCATAATAGATGCTCAATAAATAAATAAATAAACAAACAAGTAAATATTTGTTCAATGGCTGAATGAGTCAATAAATTTGAATGTACCTATATACAATCTAGAGTGTGATGAGCGTACTGAAAATCTTTGATTAAGTCAGAAGGCCAGAAATCTATTCAGAGCTGTCTCTGTCTAGACAGGTGATGGTTTTAGAAGTTAAGTCATCCCTCCAGGCCCCATCCCCCCATCAGTATGTAGTACAGGTGTCTTAGGCTGCAACACTATGGCAATAAATATATATTTCATAATAGTTTCAAAACTTTGCTCCAGAAAGCCCTCACAGAACCCACCTGTGTTTATCTTTCCATTTTTACTTCTTCCAACTCTAAGTGTATGATGCATCCCTTCTGATGCACAGTGATTGCAATATGGGAACACCCACAGGAGGGGATGTCATTTCTCCAGGACCCTGGTGAGAGGACTAAGCCCCTCAGGGCTAGAGGCATCAATGTTACTGCACTGTGTGCTGACAATGCCCCAAAGGGAACTTAGTGAAATATACTCTTCTAATTATCCCTTTCTCCTATTCACCGATTTACCCCACAATTCTGAGAATCTGAGAAACAGGCACATATTTTGTGCCACCTATTTTCCTGTACCAATACTATCCCCTTGTTTTTCCTCCATGTGGGAGGGTGAGTCCAGAATTGCTCACCATAACATGTATCTGATAAAAGCCTAAAACCTAGGGTGTACATAATTGAGGTTCCAGCTAAGAATGTAATCTAAAATAGGTAGATGGGTCTACATCTCTCAAAACATTTAAATCTTTTAATAGAAAGCCAGCAAGTATGCTATCTTTCTCTCATTCTAATTCATTAATGCAAGTTTAGGTGGTTTCACATTTTCATTGTTAATAGCCCTCCCTCAAAGTGTGTTGACATTGTAGGTTTTCAGTGTTGCTTTTTTCCTCTCTCTAATATGGGTAATCTTTTGCAAGGGGGCTAACTTTTTAATATAGGCCTCAACACCTACATAGTTGTTTTCTTTCTCAGAATTCCTTTAAAATCTCAGGGATTTGATATCATCCCTACTTATTTATTTAATTATAAAAGAATATTCTTGGTCAGATGTGATGATAAACTTACTGGAAGCCACTAGAGACAAGAACCTGCTTATTTCTAGAGTTTGTTTCTCTTCTACCCTGACTGGAGAAAGAACCTCCTTCCAGAGGAAAACTGGAGGTTTCTGTCAATCAAGATGTTGAAAGAGCCTTCCGCAGCAGGGGGGCCTCCCTCCCCCTCCCTTCGCCTGCTGGTCAGTGCCTTCCCATGAACTTCCTGTGGTCAGTGCCTTCCCCTGAACTTCCTCAGAGGCCTTGAAAGTTCAAGAGTACACGTTAGCCACCACTTTCCCTCCCAAAATGTACAAAGGAAAATGCATAATGTATGATAATGGTCAAACTAATAAGAATTAAAGTAAATGGTGTGATATAAAAAGGGTTTCAAACAGGATTAATAATTCTGCAATTTGTTATACAAAGTCAGTTTTTTCCACTTGCAGAGCAAAGTTGCCTGGTGGGTTTATTGGTTCACTCATTATTAGGTATATGTCACTTTTATAGTTTCACATTTTTATAGTTTATTAAAAAAAGACATCATTCATGAATAAAACATTTTGGCTCTAAGCTGCTTTACACTGAGGTTGGTCAGATAGATTATACCACCATCCCTGATTTAAAATAATAACCAAAAAAAATAAAATGGTCATGAAGAACCTAGGGGCAAGACGGGAATAAAGACACAGACCTACTAGAGAATGGACTTGAGGACACGGGGAGGGGGAAGGGTAAGCTGGGACAAAGTGAGAGAGTGGCATGGACATATATACACTACCAAATGTAAAATAGATAGCTAGAGGGAAGCAGCTGCATAACACAGGGAGATCAGCTCAGGTGCTTTGTGACCACCTAGAGGGGCGGGATAGGGAGAGTGGGAGGGAGGGAGACGCAAGAGGGAAGAGATATGGGGATATATGTATATGTATAACTGATTCACTTTGTTATAAAGCAGAAACTAACACACTATTGTAAAGCAATTATACTCCAATAAAGATGTTAAAAATAATAATAATAATAACCAAACATACAAAGTAAAAATAGTAAACTATTAGATAACATAGAGGCATATAGGGGGAGTATTCCAAGCTGCAAAGAGACGTTCATACCTCGGGTAGATTCCTCAGCATCAGTGCCTTTGTTTTTCTTGTCCACTCTCTGGACAACACCTGTCTAGAGCCCAGCATCTTTTATTTCTCCTGGGTTCTTCCGTGGCCATGCTTACTTTGGTCCACATTAGTTTACTGGGGCTTCTCTCCCCCTCACTCTTCATCACACAGGACAACGGTGCATCTGAAGTGCAATTCATGTACTGCTATGAATGAAGTGGAGACATGTAGCCTGATGGGCATTTTTTAAAAAATTTATTTGTTTTATTTTTTTGGCTGTTTTGGGTCTTCGTTGCTGCTCACGGGCTTTCTCTAGTTGCAGCGAGTGGGAGCTGCTCTTCATTGCAGTGCTCGGGCTTCTCATTTCAGTGGCTTCTCTTGTTGAGGAGCACGGACTCTAGGCACACAGGCTTTAGTAGTTGTGGCATGCAGGCTCAGTATTTGTGACTCATGGGCTCTAGAGCACAGACTCAGTAGTTGTGGTGCATGGGCTTAGTTGCTCTGTGGCATGTGGGATCTTCCCGGACCAGGGATCGAACCCATGTCCCTTGCATTGGCAGACAGATTCTTAACCACTGCACCACCAGAGAAGCCCTGATGGGCATATTTAATTTTAGCTCTTTTCAATCACTCTGCCCATTTGAGAGTTCAGAGCTAAGCATCATCTAGTCAATTAGAGCTCTATGAGTAATATTTCTGTGTGTTCACACATTGATTTGGTTGGTGTACATGCTATGCTTATCTTGTTCCTGAGAGCTCTGGCGAAGTCATGGGGAGGAAGTCCTAGATATTGTGTAGGGCCCTGTGGTTATATCAGGAGAAACAGAAAAGTTCATAGTTTAGCCTATTTAACAGGAACTGTTAGTTTTGTGTGTCTGCACCAGGAGTTAGCCTAACTATGTGGTTCTAACCCAACACTGCTCACTACTGTAATCATAGCATTGGTAGAAGCATGAGCCAGTCACAGCAAAAGGAGATGTTGGAGGAGAGCAAAGAAAAATTGTGAGACTAAAGATATTTTCCCCTAGCTTTCTGCCTTCCACACTTAAAACTCATGCTTTCCATTCAGAGTAAATTTTCTATCACTGCCATGAAAATAAAAATTATTTCTTAAGAAAAAAATCAATAAAACTTGATAAATTTACCTTTTCTCCATGATTCAATTAATTTGAATTAATGTATAGCTGTTCCATGGCAGAAACCATGGGCAGAGCCAGAAGGGGATACACCTATGATTGCAATTGCTGCTTTTCAAACTGATATTCTTCCTTAGATACATTCTTTTCCTATGTATCTATAATTCTGAAGTTATTTTTAACTTTGCAACATTGTTAATGACCAGTTTTAATTTATCTTAAAAATTAGAAAACTAAACAAAATAATGAACACATTCACAATTAAAGGCCATTACATTGACACTTGCAGTACCATAAGCTAGTTCATTGTTTCATCTCATTTTACCAAATCTTTAAGTAAATAGTTTTAAAAAATGATTAGTATTTTTAAAAATTATCTGTACTTGAACATAGCTTTTTCTCTCTTTTTTTTTTCTCTCTCTTTTGTTGGTTGTAGGAAATAAGGTAACACATGTAAAAACACTTGGTATACTGGTAAATTGAAAGACTTCAGGACCGTAGAATATATTATCATTAAGAGGTAAAGATTATAATAAACAGAGAGTCATGATTTCTCACAAGCTAGTAATATTATTTCATATCCCTGTAAGCTCAAGCTCACAGCCCTCACTTCACAATTTAATTTAAGGTATGGGAGGCAATGGAATCTGCTCTTAATTTAATTAATTTCTATTTCAAAATGGAATCAAGTCAGTCAGTCAAGCAATAATCAGTTCAATCAATCATTCTGACCCCTGCCAGTCACCAGATTCCTGTGATATTTAACTGAAATATGATAGAAATATCTAATTTTCTGTTACAACATATGTGATATAAAAATCCAATTACTAAGGGCTTCCCTGGTGGCACAGTGGTTGAGAGCCTGCCTGCCGATGTAGGGGACGTGGGTTCGTGCCCCGGCCCGGGAGGATCCCACATGCCGCGGAGGGGCTAGGCCCGTGACCCATGGCCGCTGAGCCTGCACGTCCGGAGCCTGTGCTCCACAACGGGAGGGGCCACAACAGTGAGAGGCCTGCATACTTCAAAAAAAAAAAAAAAATCCAATCACTAAAGCAATATTTGTCCATTTTAGGATCTTACTCAGATATCCAAGGCAGTCAATCAGAGGTTACCCATCAGACAGAGTTGGTTTTGGTGCCCTGGTTAGGCTTTCTTAGTGTGACAAAAGAAAAGCACAATTCTCCATAATTCTAGATAATACCCAGCCTATTGGAGAAACATGATTTGTAATTGGGCCACTCTGGAGAAACTACCTATTTGCAGCATTTATGATAAAGAAGAAGCTTAACGAGAACATAACATAAGGCAACCCCCAAACTTGCCTACCTTACTCCTGATAAAGCAAAGCCTGAAGCTTGACTTGGAGAAGAGGCAAATGGACATCTTTCTTACTCAGAGGCAGCTGCTAGCATCAGCAATGTGTTATAAATGCGATGTGTCAAAACTTTCCCTGAAGAAGCAAAACTTAAAGACCTAACAGATTCTCAAATGTGTAGAAAGATGATTTTTTTTTGTTTCAATTTCAAAAAGAAATCCCTTGGCTTCTTCAGAGACTGTATATAGATTTCCCTAAAAGGTTTACTCTTTCAGAGCAACCCACAGTATAAAACATATATTGTAGTAGATAGAGTTACTTTATATCTTTTTCTTGATGTTTAAGTTCTTCATTTACTTCACAGTTATGTTGAGTCATGTATAATTAGGCTAATACTGATATATTGATAAACAAAGGCTGTTACTGATAAAAATATTGTGAAAAGCATAAAACTGATGTATCAGGTCATATATAACTCAACAGAGCTTTTGGAAAATAAACATTTCTGGGTCATTGTGCAATAAACACATAATATATTGTCTGCATTTTTTATTTGCAAGGATTTTAGTTTAGAGTTACATTTATAAGGTTTAGGAAATGTGACTGAAATCTCTGGGTTCATATTCAGCACATGTAGGAAAAACAAGAAAGTCATTGTTTCTTGAAACTATAGATGGAAAACAAATCAATTCTCTCCCATTTCCATTTTCTTATGTATAAAAGAAATAGAGTTTCATAGTGAAAAAGCAGGTGGAAATAATATTGGAAACTGGCTTATGACAGAAGAATTTCCATTTCTGTTTGTAAGAAATAAATATAGGCATTTATGATGAAGATAAATAAGGGCTGCTAAAAAAATGTTGTCCTTTGTTTCAATATTCAGACTTTGGTAAAGTCTCATGTAAATGATAGATAGCAGGTGAACTGGGCTCAGGTGAGTTAAATCTATCAGCCAACTAACAAGAACACACAAAAAGATGCAACTTATCAATGCTTCTCACTAAATGTAAGTCACTTAAAAATGGACAAATTCAAACAAGCTCAAGTCATGAGATTGGTCCCTTTTCCCCCCATGTTAGAAATATGAAGTTTATTATACAATTATATATACATATATATATGTGTGTGTGTTTCTACTTCAATAACAGACACTCAGAAGAATATACTCACAATTTCAATGTCTTAACAGATACATTATATATATATATATATTTATACTTACAAAGGCTTGTCAAAGAATATTCTTTCTATCATTACTTATTAAAAATTAGAAACAACTTAAATACCCCTAAATAAGGGATCAGGAACACAAGGTTGTATGATATGTATAAGATGAGATAATATATTTCATCAAAACTCATACTTTAAAGAATAAATAGTATAAGGCACTGCTCATGATATAAAATTCCATGAAAACAAAATATAACTGAACTCTGTGTATGAACTGGTACAACTTTAAATAAACAAATGCATAATAAATGACTGAAAACGCAGGACATTTATAGAATTGCTTGTAAGTAATTCTCTAGAATCATGAGATTATAAGTAATTTTCATCGTCCTGATTCTCCTAAGTTTTACATTTTCCAAAATCTCTTTCCATAAATATAGATTATATTTGTTAGTATAAGAACAAAATTTCAGTTTTTGTAGAATTTGTATTCTATTAAAGGAGTCTGAAAAGAAACAAGTAAAAAACAAATCCAAAACTATATCTATATCTATTTATGAATCTACATATTTAAACATATCTTTTATCTTTCATTTTAAGTGATAAGTAACAAAGAAAAATAAAGGAGACTTAAGTGATGGAGCATGGTGAGGTGAAGATGTGGTCGGGGAGGCTAGATAGTAAAGACATTGATGTTGAGTTAACATTTGAAATAAAGCTGAATGAAGCAAGGAAGTAAAGAATTAGAAGGGTTCGGATAAGAACATTTCAAGCAGCAGGAATAGAAGTAAAAGGCTCTAACATAGAATCCTGTTTAGCAAGTTCAAAAAAAATCAAAACAATTATGGTTTTGAAGAGCCAAGATATGATGTTAGAAAAATAAATAGAAACAAGATTGTGAGGGTCATGTTAAGAAATTAGGGTTTCTAGACCATGTTAAGAAATTAGGGTTTAATTCTAAACATTATGGTAAATAAATGGTGAGATTTTAATGGTAGTATTGTGATATAATTTATATGTTATACAGATTATTGGTTTTATTGTATAGAGAACAAATTATAAAGGGGAGGTTAAAATTGAGACACTGCAGAAACCAAGAATGGAAAAGATAATGGCTTGAGCTAAGGTAGCAATAGTGGTGGTGGCAAAAATTCCCCAGGTTTGGAAAATATTTGAAAATATTTTGTATTGAATATGAGGGAATAACAGGAGAAGGATTTAACAATAACCTGTATATTTTTTGTGTAAGCTCCTGTGTTAATGCAAAAGACTGGGAAAGACAGGTTGGGGTAGGTTAAAAAAAAAAACTAGAATTTTAGGCATGTTAATTTTGATATGTCTATTAGATATTTCTGTGGAGAACACTGAGAAGATATTGGAACACTTAAGTTTGAAACTTAGGAAAGAAATTGAGGCAGAAAGATATAAATTTTGGAGTAAGAAACATATAAATGAAACTTAGAAGAAACACTAAAAATAGACAGGAATTTAGGGTATTCACCACCAAAGGCTGTTGTTGATACAGAGAAAGGATACTCTGGAACTAGGCAGAAAGATAAGATTTTCAAAACAATGTCAGTTCAGTGATGAGAAAGATGTCTGTAGCTAGAGATAAAAAGAAGTTTTGACCTAATCTTAAATTTTCAACATCTGAAAACCAAATTGCACAGGCTGACTATTGAGTGAGATCACAACCTAGCATAAGTGCATATCCTGCTCCCAAAATGCAATTATTCTAATTACATGGCAATTACAGTATATCCACAGAGTAAATTACCTAGTTATTGGCATCCTGTGGAATAATCTAGCAATTTCCTCTCAATGATTACACTATATTGCAGGTTTTCAGAGCAGTAACATGATTTCTTATCAGACATTGTTCCCTAACCCTTCAATTTCTTAATTGACATCTCTTTTCTAGCCTTCTATTCTCTTCCCCAAATTAACAGACACAATTTTGTGAACATGTAAAAGATGATTTTTGTTTTGGATTAGTCTTAAAAATTAATTTTGTTATAAATTATTGCACATATTAAAGTGAAGCTGTATAGAAAGAGTGGAAGCAGTCTTTTAAGATGCTTAATTCTGCTGAAATGGCCATATTAATATCTACATCTCTAAAAGAATGATTTTATCTGATCTAAGCTCTGTATTTTCTTATCAGTATTATATAGTCATTAATTTAGATGATATCTAAGTATTTGAGAATAAAACTCTATGCTGTATTGGGTAACTGGGACTCAAGCAGAAAGCAAAACTCTTAATGGAATAAGAAGTTAGAAGAATAAATTCTTCAGACTGTCTGAAGATGAGGGTTAAACCCCAGAATAGAAATAGTTGAAGAAAAAAGGTGTCCCAAAATTTGTATAGAACTCTGCCTAATTCCATATGTGACTTTTCATTTAGAGATACACAGAAGAGAACAAAGGGGACTTGCAGAAATTAACAGCTAAAATAAGTGAGTACGACCTTCAGTTACTGCCCATCATAAGTATGACAGAGTTTGGAGTTTAGGTGCAGTCAAGTTAAACATCTTGGATAGGATAAAAATCAGCATTCCTCAGAAGAAGATATCAATATCCAGAATCTCTAAAACATATAATCTACAATTCCAGTATTGGATCAAAAGTTCTAAACATATGAGGAAACAGTAAAATGTGACCAATTATCAAGAGAAAAGGCAATTATTGGAACCATATGCTGAGATGACCCAGATATTGAAATTAGTGTTAAAACTGCTATTATAAATATGTTTAAGGACTTAAATAAAAATATAATTTTAATAAATGATCAGACGGGGGAATTTCATAGATAAATGGAAACTATAAAAAAGGAACCAAATGGAAATTCTCAGAACTGAAAAAAATGTATAAGAAAAATTCCAAGATTGACTTTGTATACTCATGAAAGCAAAAGAGAATACCAAGTGAATTTGCATAGAAAAGTCAATAAAAAGATGTAATATGAAGAAATGAAATTTTAAAAACTAAAAATTATCTTGTATTCCTTTATATTTATGTGTATATTTGCCACTGTTAGTACTTTTTATGCATTTCTATAGTTTCAAGTTTTCATTTGATACCATTTCTTTCCAGCCTGAAGGGTTCTTTAAAAGAAGTATGACTTTTTTAAAAAAAGGATATATAATTACCTTGTGAGTGATGATTTTTCCAACATACGTAAATGCAGTGCATATGACAATAGCATAAAAAGTGAAAAGAGTGGACAATGCAGCAATACCATTACAGATGTCTAACTATACATAGAGGTCTACAACATTTACTATAAATTGAGTGCTTTGTTAAGCATACACTAAAATTTCCAGAACAGCTATTAAAGAATGAAATGAGCCATATCTAAAATCCAATAAACAAATTAAAATATAATATAAAAACAATATTTAACACAAAAGAAAGTATAAAGAATAAATAGAAGAAAAGTTAGAAAAAATAGCAAGATAGAATAACTAAATCCAACAGTATCAATAATTACATTGTGTGTCTTTGAGCTGAAAACTACAGTTATAAGATAGATACTGTCAAATAAGATATAAATTAAGATTAATCCATAAATATTCTAAAATATGACACAGGATTAAAATAAAGGTATAAAAATGATATACCATAAAAAATAAGTATAAGAAGTCTGGTCTATTAGTTTCTTACGACTACAGTAACAAATTATCACCAATCTGGTTTTTTAAAATAATACAAATATGTTACCTTATAGTTCTGGAGGTCAGAAGTCCAAAATGAGTCCCACTGGACTCATTCAAGGTGTAGGCAGTCTGCATCTCTTCAAGGGGAAAATCATTTTCCTTGCCTTTTCCATTTTCTAGAAATGACCCCATTTCTTAACTCATGGCTGACTACCATCTTAAAAGTAGGCAATCAAATCATTCTGAACTTTGCTTTTGTTGTGTCACTATTCCTTCTCTGACTGACTCTCTTTCCTCCCTCTTTCACTTATAGAAATCCTTGTGATTATATAGGACTCACTCAGATAATTCAGTATAATCTGTCCATGCCTAGGTCAGCTGATTAAATACATTAATTCTTTTTCTCCATAACATTTTCACAGTCTCTGGAAATTAGTATGTGGATATTTTAGTGGGTTATAATTATGCCCATAGCTGGAAATACTATCAGATGAAATAAACTACTAGACAAAAAATATTGCAAGGGATAAAGAGAAATATTACACAATAATACGAATTCGCTTTACTAGAATTAAATATATTAAGACAGCAGTCCCCAACATTTTTGGCACTAGGGACCAGTTTCATGGAAGACAATTTTTCCACAGACCAGGGGGATGGTTTTGGGATGATTCAAGCACATTACCTTTATTGTGCACTTTATTTCTATTATTATCACATAGTAATACATAATGAAATAATTATATAACTTATATAACTCTGTAATCTTGTTTTGGTTTCTGTCACTGCAGAAAACACTGCTTCACAAAGATAGGATGTTGGAAATGGAAGCAGGCTTTTCAGTGCTTTTGTGGAAATCTCAGGATATTCTGCCTTGACTTTAATCCAGAGCATATGGAGATTTGAAGTGTCTCAAACATACTTTTAAGGCCATCATCATTTGCAATCTCAAGCAGTTGATCCTCTTCTAGCACGGAGAAAGTTGATTCACCTGGCTTTTTCACAAATGGGTCATGAACCCATTCCTTCCCAGGTCGGGAGTCTTTCGTGTTTGGGAAGTAACGTTCAAACTCTTTTGAAAGCTGAGATAGGTGATCATGAACCAACTGGGAGAAAGAAGGCCCTGATTCAGTTTCTTTCAAAATCTCTGCTAATGTTTGAAACATGTCAAAATTAACAGTGTTCACTCATTGCCCCCAGATTTCCAGTTTGGCTTTGAATGTAGCCACTTTAATTGCCAACTTGAAAACAGTTGTTGTTCTTCCCTGATGAATATGTCACACAAGTAAGCAAGTTTTGCAACCCATTCTATGTCAGTGAAATGGGCTGCCAGTGGTGACTGTTTTTCTAAAAGAAATCTCTGGAGTAGCTCTCATAACTCAAAAGCTCTGGCCAGTGATCTACCTTTAGAAAGTCATATCACTTCTGTGCACAAAAGAAGACATGTGTGCTCTGAGTCCATCTCCTCACAGAGCTGCACAAACAGACATGAGTTAAGGGCATGTACTTTAATGTGTTGATAATTTTATTCACATCCTGTAAAACGTTGTTAAGTTCAGGTGACATCTTTTGGTGAGCCAGCATTTCTTTAATGATGGCACAGTGCATAGACTCACATTCAGGATCGACCTCTTTGATCCGAGTAGTGAAACCAGAAAGCTGTCCAGTCATGGCAGCTGCTCTGTCCGTGTATTACTGACACAAAATTACCAATTCAGTTTCCCTGATATGTAATCATTCAAAGACTTGAATAGTTTTGCAGCTGTGGTGTTGGTCGGAAACAAAAGTGCACATAACATATCCTCATGCACACCCTCCTGAAAAATATATCTCACAAAAACAAGCATTTTTGCCTTGTTGTCAACATTGGTAGACTCATCAACCTGGATTTCATACCACAGTGACTAATAAATCTTCTCTAACAACTGTGCCTCAATATCCTCTGCTATTTCATTAATTTGTCTAGTTATGGTGCTAGCTGAAAGAGGAACAAGTACCACCTTTTGAAACGCATCCTCTCCTAAATGTTCATGACAAATGTCCTTAGCAACAGGCAGGATCAACTCTTCACAAACAGTAAAGGGTTTCTTAGCTTTAGCAATGTGGTTAGCCGCTAAAAATAATGCTCTCGGTGCAGATACATTTGATGAAGGGGTAGCCTTCAATAATTGCTTCTATTCTTCATGTTCACTTTTTTTTCTTTTGAAAAAAGAAAGATTTGTCCTTTTTTAATATTTGTTTCTTCTTTAAATTTATTTATTTTATTTGTTCATTTTTGGCTGTGTTGGTTCTTCATTGCTGTGTTTGGGCTTTCTCTAGTTGTGGTGAGCGGTGGCTACTCTTCCTTGCAGTACGTGGGCTTCTCATTGCAGTGACTTCTCTTGTTGTGGAGCACAGGCTCTAGTGCTTGGGCTTCAGTAGTTGTGGCACGTGGGCTCAGTAGTTGTGGCTCATGGGCTCTAGAGAGCAGGCTCAGTAGTTGCGGTGCACGGGCTTAGTTGCTCCGCGGCATGTGGCATCTTCCCGAACAAGGGCTCAAACACATGTCCCTTGCAGTGGCAGGCAGATTTTTAACCACTGCACCACCAAGGAAGCCCGAAAGATTTGTCTTTTAATGCAGAGTGCTTGGACTCCATTTGGTGAAGCAGTTTTGAAGGTTTCATGGCTTTGTTGGATAGTCGGTTGCCACATATTATGCAAAGTGAGCTTGGAGGATGTAAACCACCTTTTACAATGAACCCGTAATTTAAGTAGGACTTTTGGTATTTTCTTTTAAATGCAGCTTTCTTTTTGTTGGCAGTCTTAGAGTCTTCTGCTCTCTCATCATTGGGTCTCTCACCCTTTTCAAAGAAGCTCTCCAGCGACGTTTGTTTGTTACTCATTTTGTCTAGAGTTAGCTTGTGGGCTTACCAAAACTGTAACTGAGACAAGTATGCAGTGTGGGAAAGAGGCGTGGATGGAAGTGGCAAATAAAATAACAGGCAGGCCACATGCAGACTAAATTAAGTGTCAGATTCTGACTTAAAGCCTGCCACCAGATGCAGTTGTACAATTGAAGTACATCAACTCACTTGTCTCTATAAAGCCTGTCACCAGATGCAGCTTAATTGTCACTTGCTACTCACTGATAGGGTTTTGATATGAGTTTGCAAGCAATTGATTTATTATGATTTCTGTGCAGTCAAACCTCTCTGCTAATGATAATCTGTATTTGCAGCCACTCCCCAGCACTAGCATCATTGCCTCAGCTCCACCTCAGATACTCAGGCATTAGATTCTCATAAGGAGCATGCAACCTAGATCCCTTGCATGTGCAGTTCACAGTAGGGTTTGCCCTCATGAGAATCTAATGCTGCCACTGATCTGACAGGAGGTGGAGCTCAGGTGGCAATACGAGTGATGGGGAGTGGCTTTAAATACAGATGACGCTTTGCTCACTCACATGCCACTCACCTCCTGCTGTGCGGCCCAGTTCCTAATAGGCCACTGACTGGTACTGGAGGTTGAGGACCCCTGTTTTAAGATATATCTCTCAGTAATGTGTATGGTACTTTAGATACAAAAATCAGTAAGTGTTGAAGATCTGAAAAACAGAATTAGACACTATGACCTATTTGATATTTATAGAAAACAGCAGAAAAAACTGGTGTTTCACCAAGATATTCCATATGCTTGTCCATAAGAGAAGGCTCAATATATTTGAAAAACTTCAAACTCTATAAAGTATATTTTCTGACTATACTGAAGTAAAATTAGAACCTATTTATAGATACCAAGGAAAGCCCCAAGTATCTTCAAACTAAATGGCATAATTTTAAATGATTTACATGCAAATAAGAAATCACAAGAGAAATTAAAAAAAATATTCCAAACAAATGATAAAATAAAATGTGAAATATTTGTGGGATGCAGCTAAACAGTGTTTAGAGGAAAATTTGTGTTTTAAATATCCTAAAATTAAAAGAATAATTATTGAAATCAATTGTCAATGTTTATATCGTATGAGTAAATTAAAACCAAAGTAAGTAAAGAGATGTAATAAATAGAAGATAAATTAGAGAAGTTAATCAAAGCAAAAGATGACTATTGAAAAGATTAATAGCTAGCAAGACTGATCAATTGTAATAATAGGAATGAACAATTGTATGTTTCTATAGATTTTAGACATTAAACAGAAAATAAAGTACAATTATTAATAATATTTTGCCATACATTTGAGACATTAGATGGAATGAACAGATTCCTAGAAAGACACAACATACAAAAATTGAAATGAGGTGAAGTAGAAAACCTGAATATTCCAGTATCCATTAAATAAATTAAATAATTTATTAAAACATTCTTCCACATAATCCTCCAGGCCCAGATAGAATTTACTGTTCAATTCTATCAAATACTTAAGGAAGAAATAATAACAATCTAAAAACACCTTTTCAGAGAATATAGAAGAGAGGAACACTTCCTAACTCATTTTGTAATACCAGCATAAGCCTAGTATGTCAAATTCATAAAAAGGAAATTACACCTCAATATGTCTTATAAACCTAGATGCAAATATTCTTTAAAATAATTTAGTAATTTGTATACAGCAGTATATGAAAAGGATAGAACATTATGAACAAGTAGTGGTTTTCCAAGGAATTCAAGGATAGCTAAAAATTGAAAAATCAACAGGATTTAACCTCATTAGTAAGAATAAAAGAATAACTCTATGATTATGTTACATACATTTGTGGTAAAATATCTCAACAAATTAAGAATGGAAGAGAACTATCTCAATCTGATAAAGGACAGATACAAAACATCAACAGCTACATTATACTTTCTGTGGCAAACCTTCCCATCCCACATACTCTCTACAATGTGACCTTTTATTCTGGCCCATCAAGAGTTGGAGTCTATATTTGGTCCCCTTCAATCTGTTGAGGTATATAACTGCATTGACAAATGTAGTAAAATAGAAGTTATACCATTTGACTTTCAAGGCTTTGTCATAAAGGCTTGCTGGCCTAGTTTTCATAGCTATGAGGGAACAGATAAGACTGACTACACTAAAGCTATCATAATATTAGAGAGCTCAGGATACTCAGAGAGACCATGTGTAGGTCCTCCAGACAACAGTTCCATCAGAGGTCTCAGCTGACAACCAGAATTAACCATCAGACATGTGAGTGAAAGCACCAAGATAATTTTAACCACTACTGGTTAAGTTTTCTTCAGCTATGAGTCTTCCTTGCAAAAGTTCCTGAGACTGCGGAACACAGACAAGCCATCGCTCCCTGTTTAATATTCTGACCAAGAAAATCTGTGATAATAATAAAACATTTATTTTATTTCACTACCTTTTGACACGGATTATAAACCATCAGTAGTAACTGCAACACCACCTTGTAAGATGAGAGATAAGACATAGTTGTCTAATCTTGCACCTTGTATTTACTATTATATGGAAGGCCCTAAAAAATTCAATAAGAAAACACAACAAAATAAAAGGCATAAAGATTGGAAAAAGAAGAAATAAAACTTTGTTTTCAGATGACATGACTATCTACATAAAAAAAAATCTTAATGAGTCTATAAGGTAATTAATTTAGAGTACACACGTGAATTTTGCAAAGTCACAGACAGTAGGCCAATATACAAAATCAATTTTATTTATATGTAGTACTAGGAATAGACAATTTGAAAATATCATTGAAGTGCCAAATTTCTCAAATTGGCCTATAGATTTAATATAGTCTAATGAGTAAGGCAAGCAGGCATTTTTACAACAATGGGCAAACCAACTACCAATTGGGATGATCAATTTTTATATTATTTTTATTAGTATTTATTATTAATATTATTTAATTTATATGAAAATCGAGAACTGGCAAAACTAATGAAAATATCATTGGTTGCTTTTGGGTGGTTTGGGAGTGAGTGGGAAATAATATGAAGGAATTTAATGATGTAATACGAATGTCCTTTATTCAGATGGTGGTGTACGCTACATGGGTTTATGAATTTGCGAAAACTCACTAAATTGTCCACTCAAGAATTGTGCATCTACTATATATAAATTTTACAAAAAAAATCTTAATTTTTTAAAATGTTTATATCTTCATTACTGAACTCTAGTTTGTAGGTTTGCTTTTTTCCAGTGGAATAATGGTATGGGTTAGCAGTTTGGAAAGAACTTTAGGTTTATTCTAGTTTTAGGAAAAAAAAATACAAATTTTAAGGTTAGTGGCAACCATATTTGTCACTATTAGAGAAGGGATTGACAAATAATAGAAAGTGGAAAGGTGATAATGAACCCTGTGTTAAGGGAAATCTTAAGTCAATTAAAGACTTGTCAGAAGAAAACAGAAGCCAGATTGAAGGGGTTTGTATTGACCAAATCTAGGGCAATTTGATCATTCAAAGAAATAATAATGAGAATACAATAAAATCTATTGAATAAAATTAGAAATTCATAAGCCCATACTGATACAAGTGAATAAATAAATTAATTAATGAATTAATATGGGAGAAGGGAAAACTCATTCAGTAGAATACCAACTAATAAATACAGAAGAAATTATAGATAGTCTTCAATGGTTGCTAAAATTAGTAGGTGAAATTTTGATTAGAAAGAAGATGTTTAAATAGTTTGAAAGTATCTTCACACAAATTACTTACTTCTTACGAGGGGCAAAAATCATAACTTTACTGTGGAGAAACCAGATGAACCCCACATTAACAAAATCATCAAAGTGACATCACTAACATGATGTGCCTCCTGATATGATTTGTGGTAAAGGAAACAGCTTCATTTCTGTGATATTCTGCCAAAAATTCATAGCCTAAATCTATTTATGAGGAGCATAGATGCACCCATATTGTGGGATATTTTATAAAATAGTTGACCCTTCATAATTACCAAGTTTAAGAAATAAAAAGAAATACTGAGATTAAAGAAAACAAAGAAAATTTGACAAATAAATCTTACATGTGTTCCTGTACCAAGGAACAGGTATAGAGAACATCAATGAGAAAATTTTAAAAATAGTAAACATAAACTGTGGGTTAGGTGACAGTATTGTGATTAATGTTAAATTTTCTGATTTTGGAAATTGTACATTAGTAATGTAAAATAATATTTTTTCTAAAATCAAACTTCCTGTTATAAAATAAATAAGGCATAGGGATGTAATGTACAGCATAGGGAATGCAGTCAATAATATTATAATGATTTACATGGTGACAGATGATAACTAGACTTATCATGGTGATCAATTCATAATGTATAAAAATACCAAATCACTATCGTGTATACCTGAAACTAATATAACACTGTAAGTCAATTATACTTCAGTAAAAAAAATAAATGAAAATATTCAGTGGCAAAGGATAATGATAATCACAGTTTTACTCTTAAATTATTTTGAAAATAAATGTGTGTATACATACACACAGACACACACACACACCAGTTACATATGCAGATAGAAAGAGAATGATAAAACAAGTGAGGAAAAAGGAAAAGTGGTCATTCTGGAAAAAGAGTGTAATAAAGTTCCTTGTATTCTTCTTGAAAATTTTCTCTAAGTGTGAAATAATGTAAAAATAAAATGTTACAGACACAATAAAGCCTTATCCTAAGGCTATTGCTACTTTATTTAGTTGAAATAAATACATTAAAACTCATAGAAAATTGGTCCTTCTGAAACCAAATATCAGAAAATTATATAGGTTGATATTCTCTTTTTTCAAGGAGCAGATATAGCTTTCATGAGTGTGATCGACAAGTCTTGGAAATGAATTTCTTTTTCTCTAGAGGACAATTGCACTAGCACTGCATCACCTCTGTTAATTGGCTTCAACCTTGGCCTTGGGTGCCACTGAAAATGAGAAGATGGTTTTGCCTTTGGGGCCTATTTCATCCTTAGATCTGCATAGGCTGACAACTAGAAGGGCAAGTGAATGTGTTTTGTGATCTGTATGCTTGGTCTATTGGGAACAAAGTTGAAACCCTGATATGTTTCACATGCTTCCCAGAAACAGGCCTGGGAAGGTAATGATTCTACTGTACTATTCAGCTAGCTTGAGACTGAACCTGAGTATTAATGCTTGGAGGAAAATTACCATGTTTTAACTGCTTTGGTTGTGGTTTAACTCAACACACATTCACTGAGCACCTGCTATATCCCTAGCTCTATGCCAAGTACAGTGGAGAATAACATGTAAAGAATATGTGGTACCTGATTTCAATTTCTTAGGTACAGTTTGGTAAGAACAGAAGGCATATGATTAAAACAATAATTAGTAAACTCTAGATTTATGTGTTCAAAATGTATAGTCAAGGTTTCTCTTTCTAAATTGCTAACTAAAACATACATTTTAACTTCTTCCCTCTTGTACCCCTATCAAATTATCAAAAAATAAAAATTGAAATAAAGAAAACTATATCAGAGCTAGAAAACAGAGATGAATGCTGCCCTCATATACTAGAGGAGAAATAACAATTGTTATCATTTGTTGAGAACTTCTTATGCATCAGACAGTATGTTGCATACTTCACATACATGATTTTATTTAATCCCTTAAGAATAATTATTATCAAATTTGCTTGTGAAATATGAGACTTAAGCAAGTTAAATAACTGACCCAAAGTCATACAAGTTATAGAGTTGTCTCTCAAGTCACTGTGTATGTAATAACTTAGCATCATGGAATGGAAGGGGGTTTATAATTTGTATATTTGTACATGCAGAGGAAGTAAATTATAAACATCTACATCTAAATAAGTATTAAAAAGCTCTTCCACTAAATGGAGAATATAATTCTAAGAAATTTTAAAAAGAAATACATTGTGTCATAGATTAATTAGCAATGTTTTTATTAGAAGATACAGAAAATAAAGATGTGTCTCATAATTGATTATAACTCAGGTTCAATAAAATTTAAAAAGAAGTATAATATCTTAAGGTTTAAATAACCATGCAGAAAATGGAGGGGAAATAGTCAAGGTATGACTCCCACAAATGTTGAGGATCCAGACTATTTCAGAAGTCTACTCTTTTGAATTATGAATACTCTAAAAGTAATGCATAATTTTCATGTGATTCAAACTTTTACAGAGCTTAGAAAAAGTAGTAAATATTCCTTTTTAAAGAAACACTTAGATAATAAATGAGGAAGACAAAGTGAGAAAATTCTGCTAACACAGAAGTTAAAAAGCCTGCAAGATACATGAAAGAAACCTAAACAAAATATTGTCAAATAAATTAATCACTGTAGATAATATACCATGACCAAGGAGACTTTAATCCCAATTAGCAAAAGAAAACTCTATTGATATATTTTATTATTTTAATATTCCTGAGAAGAAAAAATCATATTCTTTTTCAAGAGGTTCCAAAAAGCATTTGATAAAATTCACATATAATCCCAATAAAAACTCCAAGAATAATATAATAACTGCCCAAACCATTATATTTAATGAAGAAATGTTAGTCTTTACCATTAAAAATAAGAACAAAATTTATCTACCTAAAATACTCTTGTATAATATTTTGAAGGTACATTTAATGCAATTACATCATACAAGAATATATAGAGTGAAGAGTTGATGGAAAATATTATTTCATATTATATGATGTGGTACCTGAAAATCTCAATAAAATAAAAACCTTCATTTGAACAAATAGAGATGTAAGTTGTTTTTTCATGAGAGAAATTCAACATCTCTATATAACAACAATTTGTTGGACATTTCTATGAAAATTGTCCCAAATCACAACTGTAATAGCAAATATAACCTCTTGAAGAGAGTTTTACACTATTTGATTTTTAAATTTCTACAAACTTTTCACAAGGACTGGAAAGCTGAAAATACCAAGAAATTTTTTTTTCCATTTTTCTCTCTCTATTACTTTTCCAATTCTTTCTACCAGGTAACACTAAGTATTCTGCTGTATGTAAAATAACATTACTTTCAGTTTTTAATTTTTATTTCCAGATATTTGATTTTTTTTAAATTTCACATTCTGGGAGCTCCTTGGTGGCCTAGTGGTTAGGATTCCTGCCTTTTTACTGCAGTGCCAATCCCTGGTCAGGAAACTGAGATCCTGCAAACTATGCAGTGTGGCCAAAAAAAAAAAAAAAAAAAAACTTATTCTATTTTATATTTATTATATCAACAAAGCATGATGATATCAAATATTTGGTATTTGTTGAGATTTCCTTTATGGCCTCAGTACATTATGTAAGTTCTACCTTTTTTTGAAAACAATGTATTATATTTTACTTGCTCATTTAAATTTCTGCATTATCTTTACTTCAGATATACTTTGTGAATTTCTTTTTTTTTTTTGTACATTTTTCAATTTCTCTTTGAAGTTCAGGTTTCTTGTTTTTTATACCTCATATCCTTGTAAAGAAGTATTTTAGTATCTGGTGCCTTCCATCTTCATCCCTTGTATCATCATGAAATCAGAGCACACTATCTACAGATGTGCCTATTCAATCATTTTTTTCCCTGTAGCCTGTTTACTTAATCTCAAAGCATTCATCAAAACCTGAAATAATATAATCAATGTAATGAAATATTACTCAGCCATAAAAAAGAATGAAATCTCACCATTCAGACAACATGAATGGACCTAGAGGTTACTATGCTAAGTGAAATAATTCAGACAGAGGAAAAACAAACAACATATGATTTCACTTATATGTGGAATCTAAATAGCAAAAGAAATGAAGAAACATAACAAAACAGAAAGATTCATAGATACAGGAACAAACTGGTTCCATCCCTCTGGTTGCCAGAGGGAAGGGGGGATGATAAGTGAAATAGGTGAGATTAAGAAGTGCAAACTTCCAGTTAGGAAGTAAATAAGTCACAGGGAGGTAATATGCACCATAGGGAATAAAGTCAATAATATTGCTATAATTTTGTATGGTGCAGATGGTAACTATAATTCTTGTGGTGATCATTTTGTAATATATAAAAATATTGAATCACTATGTTGTACACCTGAAACTAGTATAATATTGTAAGTCAATTACATTTCAATAGCAAACAAAATTAAAAGGCCTTGGTTCTTTTAGAGATCAATAAATGGACTATGTTTAGCAACATAGCTGGGTGTAATTTGATATGGGAAATAAAATATATGGTAGTTCATCACTTCATTGCAGTGTTGTCTATCTAGTAGTGCTTATCAAAATCACTTTAGATGCTTTTTTCAAAACGTATAAGATCAATTTTTTTTCCCTGGGAATACAAAAAACAGATTGGGGTGTTTAGAGGTAGATGCATATATAATAGATATCTTCCCAAGTCATTGTGATATACACTACCCTATATCATAAGGACTAGGAATATCAGCAATCCTATAAAAATCATAAAGCATTTCATGGTATCCTGTGAGCAACAGAGAAAGCAAAACAAAGAAAAACAAAACATTTCAATTATGAATATGAGTTGCTATACTCACCAGTTCCAGTTCGTCGAATAGAAACAGTTATAGAGTCAATTATTGCTTAGACCTTCATGAGGCTTTATCTGATAGCTGTTTTGATGTTTTTATTTGAGAAGAACAGAAAGAATCTTAATAAGCCACAGGATTAACTGATCAATTCACTGAAGGTAAATAAAGGGATATAATATGAAAGCATATTATAGGTTCACCGAAAGTTCTGGAGCCCTCACTAAGATAGAGAAGCTCTAATATGTCTGGTGAGTATTCTGTTATACATTCAGTCATTTATCCACCACATTTTCATTGTGATCCTGTGATGCATCAGCTGTTAAATTAGAAGTGGGTATATAATTGAAAATAAAACAGTACTAGTCCCTAATTTTAAGTATCTTAGTCAATAAAAGAGTAAGCAGAGATATTATTTCAGGTTTTGATGAATGCCTTGAGATGAAGTAAATAGGCTACAGGAAAAGATGATTAAATAAGAACACCTGTTATAGTGTGCTCTGATTTCATGATGATACAAGGGATGAAGACGGAAGGAGACATACTAAAATACTTCTCTACAAGGAAGGTTTTCTTGTAAAGTTTCCCATTTCCTTGAAGACAATGTAGCAACAAAGTGTCTGAGTCAACCCACTTTGAGTAACTAGTATATGAATAATAACTTTGAATAATTAGGCCAAGGGACTCAGTGTGGGGCTCAAGGGAAAATAATCAATCATTCAGCCTATTCCTTTCCAGGCTATTAGTCCTAAGGGGAAAAAAAAAAAAAAAAAAAAAAAAAAAGCCTTCCCAGCTCATATCTGTTTTCACTCCAAACTGACTTGGTAGGAGATTCTTTAATGGTTTGAGACAACCAGTTAGAAATAAACCATCATGTTTTCCTTCAAATATTTGGGCTCTATTTATCTCGAGTTCCTTTGGCAGCTCTGAGCATCCATGGAAAATTCAGAAAATTGAGATCTTTTCCACATATTTTTTTAAAGAGAACTTACTATCAATTATTAAGCAGGAGGTAATTAACAGCAAGAAGTATATTAGATGACAGAGTACAACTCTCCAAGAATTTAATGGACTTTATATACATGAAAGGTAACATGGAGAAAGTGGGTCATTTAATGAATTTTGGAGGATCAATGGATTAGAGAATAGAGTTAGTGAAGCTAAATGAATTAGTTTTCATAGAGAAAAAATTGTTGCCAGCTCAGGTGTATTTATTCAAAAAAAGAAACCAAATGAGTAACTGTGGGTAATTTAGTGATAACTTTCTCTCCCATAGAAAGAAGTTCAAAGAACATGTCTTACTGACAGTATATCAGTGGTATCATTTTTCTGTATGAAATATGGCCCATTGAATTTTTCTTACTTCATCTTCTTTTTTTTGGCTCATTGATTTTTTTAGGTTGAAATGAGCTCATTTTTTCCCCTATGGGGAGAGTATTTTCCTAGAACAAAAAAGAAAAATGATTCATCTTTACCTAGTAATAAAAGTTTCCAGCAGTTTTGCATCTGTCAAACCTTGTCAGTTTATTCTAAAACTTGAACTATAGAAACTTACAGGTAAGTAAACAATTGTTTCTTTAGAATCAATTATTACTGGTTTTTTTTGCATTCCTACTGTGATTTACTAATCCTTAAAAAGATTACTCTACTTTTTCATATGCAGTCATGTCATCAAAATGCAAGATCAGTTCTTTGAAGTGACAATCCCAATGCACTAGATAAATGGGCAGATGGCAAAGGGCAGATAATAGATGACCTTGGGAGCTAGGGTCTTGAAACTCTCAAGGAAACAATTATGAATGCTTTATATCATGGCAGTAAGTCATTGCCCTAAAGCTTTGTCTGTAGGCATGTGTTATTTTCCCAATAAGGCAGGGAGAAAATGGAGGAACTGACAAGCTGTGTACATGCTGACTCATAATCCATAATAATAAGAATACAAATAATTCAAGAAAAGTTTTTTAAATGCCACCTTTCTTCAATGTCCTAACTGTAGCAAAATAGATCTGGGGAAGAAGTTTGGCTTATTTCATGACAATAGAGTTTTAGCATCTTATCATAAAATTACTCACTTCATGATTGCTAATTTTTTTTTTTTTTATGGTTAGCCATGCATGATGCAGTTGTGAAAGAAAGTTATTTTACTAAGGAAAGGATCTGAAACTACGGGCTCAACAACCAAAATTATGTATATATCTATTTGTTCTCAGTTTCTTTCTCTGTCTGTCTCTGTCTCTCTCTCTCTCTCACACACACGGTAACAATTACGTTCATCTTATTTTTCTCTTATGCTAATTTTGTAATGAATCTCTGGAAAAATTGTTTAATTCTTCCAAAATTTGGTTTCTTCAGTGTAAAAAGCATATAATATCTGGTCTGCTTACATTAGCATACTATGATTTCCTCTCTGTTGGGCTGGAATTTGTCGGTATGCATCAAACTTGTTTTGTCTACACTAGGACTCTATGAAAACTATGGAAGAGTGCCTGGATATGGGGAATTTTAAGGGAATTAACTGCCAGATCCTCAAACTGCAAACTTTGCCTTCTTACAGCAGAGCTGCTGCAGTGGACAACTCAGTTTTGTCTTTCCTTTTTTTTTTTTTTTTAACATCTTTATTGGAGTATAATAGCTTTACAATGGTGTGTTAGTTTCTGCTTTGTAACAAAGTGAATCAGTTATACATATACATATATCCCCATATCTCCTCCCTCTTGTGTCTTCCTTAACGCACCCCTCTAGGTGGTCACAAAGCACCAAGCTGATCTCCCTGTGTTATGTAGCTGCTTCCCACTAGCTATCTATTTCACATTTGGTAGTGTATATATGTCCATGCCACTCTCTCGCTTCGTCGCAGCTTAACCTTCTCCCTCCCCGTGTCCTCAAGTCCATTCTCTACATCTGCGTCTTTATTCCTGTCCTGCCCCTAGGCTCTTCAGAATGATATTTTTTTTATATTCCATATATATGTGCTAGCATATGGTATTTGTTTTTCTCTTTCTCACTTATTTCACTCTGTATGACACACTCTAGGTCCATCTACCTCACTGCAAATAACTCAATTTTGTTTCTTCTTATGGCTGAGTAATATTCCATTGTATATATGTGCCACATCTTCTTTATCTATTCATCTGTTGATGGACACTTAGGTTGCTTCCATTTCTTGGCTATTGTAAATAGAGCTGCAGTGAACACTGTGGTACATGGCTCATTTTGAATTATGGTTTTATCAGGGTATGTGCCCAGTAGTGGGATGCTAGGTCATATGGTAGTTCTAGTTTTAGTTTTTTAAGGAACCTCCATACTGTTCACCATAGTGGCTGTATCAATTTACACTCCCACCAACAGTGCAAGAGGGTTCCCTTTTCTCCACACCCTCTCCAACATTTATTGTTTGTAGATTTTTTTTGATGATGGCCATTCTGACTGGTGTGAGTTGATACCTCACTGTAGTTTTGATTTGCATTTCTCTAATGATTAGTGATGTTGAGCATTCTTTCATGAGTTTGTTGGCAATCTGTATATCTCCTCCACAATCACATCTTTTCTAATTTACAGAAGAAAGGCATACCTCTTAACCATCCCACACCTAATCACTGAAATTCTGGATTGTCTGTTCTAGAAGGGTATGAGATTAGTTTGCTTATGAAAGGGGGAGTGAGCCAAAAGAACCAGCTGTGGTAATCAGTACAGCAGCTCACCAAGAATTTCTGAAGTTTCACCTTCCTAGAACACAGTAGGATTACATGTCCTGTCTATGATCTGGAAGTCAAAGTGGCATATGTCATTGCTGGGCTGGAGCATTTAATTTCTGGTAATATCTGCCTTCTGCCGCAGTGCAGAGCAACTTTCCCAATGACAGCTGCTCTGATAGTGTGAATACTGGACTCACAGACAGAGACCAGAGCCCACAACTGACTTGCATTGACTACATAGAGGGTGAAAGAAATTGATGAAGGTCTCGGGAGACTGTTCTCTACCTCGTCCTGGCGTTGGTGATCCCAGGCATCCCTGGGCTGGCAGCTTAGTCACTCCAATCATCATTGCCATAGTCACACTGCCTTCTCCTCTTCTCTGGGTCTTCTCACCTTTTCTCTCAAATCCCCTTCTGTTTTTTCCCTATGAGGAGATTTATCATTGGATTTATGTATTTATTGAATTATTGAATTATTGCTGATTTACAATGTTGTGTTAGGTTCTGGTGTACAGCAGGGTGATTCAGTTATATACACATACACACACACACACACACACACACACATATTACATATATATATTCTTTCTCATATTCTTTTTCACCGTAGTTTATATTACAAGATATTGAATATATTTCCCTGTGCTACACAGTAGGACATTGTTTATTTTACATATAGTAGTTCAGGGATCCCCAACCTTGTGTTAGGTTCTGGTGTACAGCAGGGTGATTCAGTTATATACACATACACACACACACACACACACACACACACATATTACATATATATATTCTTTCTCATATTCTTTTTCACCGTAGTTTATATTACAAGATATTGAATATATTTCCCTGTGCTACACAGTAGGACATTGTTTATTTTACATATAGTAGTTCAGGGATCCCCAACCCCTGGGCTGTGGACTGGTACAGGTCCGAGGCCTGTTAGGAACTTGGCTGCACAGCAGGAGGTGAGCAGCATGCTGGTGAGGGAGTAAAGCTTCATCTGCCGCTCCCCATTGCTCTCATTACTGCTTGAACCATCCCCCCCACCCCCATCCATGGAAAAATTGTCTTCCATGAAACCAGTCCCTGGTACCAAAAAGTTTGGGGATTGCTGTAGTAGTTTGTATCTGCTAATCCCAAACTCCTAATTTATTCCCTCCCCCCATCGTTGAATTTAGAGCGTACCAGAAATCCAGGATGATCTCATCTTAAAACCTTTAATTACATTTGCAAAAATTTTTTTCCCTTCCCCCCCAAAATGGTAACATTGTCAGTTTCTAGGGATTAGGATATAAATATATCTTTAGTGAGGCTACCATGCTAACCTACTACAGACAGCAAAGGTAAGTAGCTGCCTTCTGCATCATGAATATGTGGCCACATCTGGAAGTAAAGTTGGTCAATAGAATCACAGGAGTATACAAGGTGGGGTGGCACAGCTTCTAAAACGGTAACTGTGAAATGGCATAAAAGAAGCCTCTCAATAACACTCCCTTCTTCCCCTTCCCATCATTCTTTCCACCACAATCATGCAGAAAAACTAAGGAGGACAGTTTAATTGCGAAGACATTTATAGAAGCCTAGAGTTTAGGTAGATAGCGTTGGGCCTTCCTGTATATGAACTCTTTGGGGGACCGATTTTTCCAGAAATAAGGACATAAGGGAGTTACTGCTGCTTGAGAACCTTTAGCAAACTTCACCTTGGCTATTTTGTTGGCTCTTTTGTGGGTTTTGAGTGACCTTTGCAACCTGTTTTTTTCACTATTAGTGTGGTAAATCAAAAAACAGCAGAAAAAACTTGTTATAGGCTTAGAAGCCATCTAGTGACCGGTTTTTAGTTCTAAGTGTGTAGTTCTCAGACTTTAGCATGCATTTGATTTACCTTCAGGGCTTGTTTAATCCCATATTGCTAGACTTCACTCCTGGAGTTTTTTTTTTTTTTTTTTTTTTTTTTGGTGGTATGCGGGCCTCCCTCT